>NC_133324.1:845276618-845589572 GCF_042186555.1 Aquarana catesbeiana
TCACAGCGCCCTCAGCTAAGAGGGCCATAATTGGCCAAAGGCAGTGTGCCTTTTGCCAATCATGGTTCAGAGGGACTAAGTCCATGCCCCATACTATATAAGGCCACCTGCACGTCGGCCTCGTGTAGTGTGTCGTTGCTGGCGTGGACAGAGAGAGATTGTCATTTAGATTGAGCAGGCAGGCAGGTTATTCAGTTAGCTGCAGTGTAATATTATATTATATTATATTATATTATATTATATTATATATATATATATATATATATATATATATATATATATATATATATATATATATACACATACACACACACACACACACACACACACACACACACATTCAGTCTCATATATATATATATATATATCCACTGTATCCAGTTTAGCTAGATATGACTGCAGTCCGTTCCTGGTGTACTGTTTCTAATATACTTCAGGCGGTGTACACAGTATACAGTGCTGTGCACCCATAGTGCAGTTGCTCATACTTTTCTGGTGGTCAATACAGTACATTCCATAGTTGTTATTAAACTTCTGTTGGTGTACACAGTACCGTGCACCCCTAGTGCAGTTGCTATTACTTTCCTGGTGGTGTACACAATACATACAGTGCACCCATAGTTGTTTTTAAACTTCTGTTGGTGTACACAGTACCGTGCATCCCTAGTGCAGTTTCTACTACTTTCCCGGTGGTGTACACAATACATACAGTTTACCCATAGTTGTTATTATACTTCTGTTGGTGTACACAGTACCGTGCACCCCTCATGCAGTTGCTACTACTTTCCTGGTGGTGTACACAATACATACAGTGCACCTACAGTTGTTATTATACTTCTGTTGATGTACACAGTACTGTGCACCCCTAGTGCAGTTGCTACTACTTTCCTGGTGATGTGCACAATACATACAGTGCACCCATAGTTATTACACTTCTGTTGGTGTACACAGTACTGTGCACCCCTAGTGCAGTTGCTACTACTTTCTTGGTGGTATATACAGTACACAATACAGTGTAGTGTTTTTTTGCTAAACAAAATTTACAGCATGTCCGGAAGGCCACCAAGGAGAGGCAGACGTCCACAGGCCACTAAAAGAGGGCAAGCAGGCTCTGTGTCTACAGTCAACAGTGCTGGTCGTGGACACGGTGCATCCTTAGCACGTGGCCGTGGGGCACGCTTGTCCTTTTTTCCTGCAGCTGGCCGTGTTATTGAGCCACTACATGCAGAAGAGTTGGTGGAATGGATGACAAAGGTCATCCTCCTCATCCTCTGTCACCCAGGCTCAGAGTAGTTTGCCTGCCAATGCAGATGCCAAAGCGGCCTATTCCATCAGCTCCATGTCAACAGTCACTCCTTCCCTAGCCCTACCATCATGCATGGAGGAGTCCCCCGAACTATTTGAGAACAGTGTTGGGTACATGCTGCAGGAGGATGTGCAGCGATTTGAAGGCTTCGATGATGTTACCCAGGTTGAGGAAGGGAGTAACGTCAGCCTAGAGAGAAGGGGTGCCCAAGAAGGTCAAGAAACTAGCAGTCATGTTTCCCCAGCTGCAGCATACTGCCAAGTTTGCTCCAGTGATGAGGAGGGAGGGGATTATGAGGTCACTGGCTCAACTTGGGTGCCTGATAGAAGAGAGGAGGAGGAGGCACATCTCCAATGAGTTAGGGTGCCTTCCAGGGGGTAGCTTAAGGGCAGCCACCCTATTGCATCACCCCACATAGAGATAAGCAGGTGCAGGGCACTGCTGACTCCCCACATATTTTGAAAAGTTCTTTGGTGTGGGCCTTTTTGACACATGTGCAGCAGATTGCACCGTTGCTGTTTGCAACATATGTGAAATGTACCAAGCGTGGCCAAAACAGCAGCCGATTTGGCACCACATGCTTGACCAGACATATGACGACTTCCTATGCAGTCTGTTGGCAACAGCACTTAAAAGACCCACATCAAAGAACAAAGCGGACCTCTCCTTGCTCCTCATCAGCTGGGATCTCCAACCCCACTATACCTCCAGTCCTCTCAGAAACCTGCACTGAGAGGAATGAAGGTATAGAAATAGGTGTCCCAAGTACTTGCGGCCAATCTGCCAGCGGTACACCAACATTGGATTTTAGCAGGCAAATTTCCATACCCCAGTTGCTAAACCATCGAAAGAAATTTGGTCCCAGCCATCCACATGCTCAGCGTTTAAATGCTAGCTTGGTCAAATTGCTAGCACTGCAACTGCTGCTTTTTCAGCTAGTAGACTCTGCCCCCTTTCGTGAATTTATGGAATGTGCGGTACCTCAGTGGCAGGTTCCCAAACTCCATTTCTTTTCACGGAAGGCCATTCTGGCTCTCTACCAGCATGTGGATGGCAATGTCTTGGCCTCATTGGACAGAGCGGTCAGCATTAAGGTGCATATTACTGCTGACTTATGGTCAAGCAGGCATGGACAGGGATGTTACCTTTCTTTCATGACGCACTGGGTAACTCTGCTGGTAGCTGGGAAGGATGCAGGACAGGGTTCAGTATTGGAGCTTGTTCTGCTACCACGCATTCCAAAATGCTAGTGGTGACTCTGCCACAGCTCTCTCCTCCACCCCCTCCTCTTCTTCTTCCTTTATGGCCTCTTCCTCTGCAGATTTCTCCTCTGAACTAGCTGTGCTCCGTAGGCATTCAAGGGACTTTGCATGCACTCAGGCAAAAAGATGCCATGTGGTGCTTGAGTTGGTCTGCTTGGGGGACAGGAGCCGCACTGGGGCAGAGATTTTGGCTGGAAGGAGGTGGTTGAGGATCATGTGTCCCTTAGTGACCCAGAGGACTCAGGATCGAATGCATCTGCAAACCTATGCTGCATGGCCTCCCTGATCCTGCAAAGCCTGTGGAAGGACCCTAGGATTTGTGGTATCAAGGAGAGGGATCATTACTGGCTGGCAACCCTTCTTGATCCACGTTACAAGGGTAAGGTTGCAGAACTTATCCAGCCTTCGCAGAGGGAGCAGAGGATGAAAGATCTACGGGAGGCCTTGCAGAAAGGTTTGTGCAATGCGTTTCCAGAGCCTGGGAGATTACAATTTCCTGGTGCTGGACAATGTGTTGATGAGGCTTCATTCATTCACAGAAAGTGCGGTGGAGAAGGTGGCCGGCTGACCGATGCCTTCAGGCAATTCTTCAGTCCTCAGCGCCCAGGTCTGATTGGTTCCAGCAACCAGCGTCTGAATTACATGGTGCAGGAATATCTAAGGGTAAGATCAGACTTGGAGACCTTTCCACCAGAACATCCACTGGGTTACTGGGTCTTGAGGATGGACCACTGGCCAGAGTGTGCTCAATATGCAATTGAGCTACTGGCCCGTCCTGCATCCAGCGTTCTTTCTGAACGCACATTCAGTGCTGCTGGAGGCTTTGTAACCGAACACAGAGTGTGCCTGTCCACAGGCTCTGTTGATTGGCTCACATGCATAAAAATGAATCAGTCTTGGATCACCAGCTACCAAGCACCTGATGCTGATGTAACCAAATGATTTTTCTATGGATGTGGGATCCCTTGAAGACTGCATATGCTGAGTGACTATCCTATTATCTTGAGTGACTATCCTATTCCTTCTCAATTTTCATGATGATGGCTTCTAAGAATATTTTCAGTTCAGGGAACCACCACCACTACCTAAAGGTCCAATTCTAATGTCGCTGTTTAACAGGGGCGCATAATTACAATTTTTGATCAAATATTTAACAGCAGGGCTCGTTCTTTGATTTAAGTTAGATAGAGTAGGCAGGTCGAGTCAGTTAGCTGCACTTGCAGTGTATTGTGTGTATATATATATATATATATATATATATATATATATATATATATATATATATATATATATATATATATATATATATATATATATATATATATATATATATATATATATATATGCATCCCAGGTGATATATATATATATATATATATATATATACACACACACACACACACACACATATATACACACACACACTGTATTCAGTTTAGCTAGATCCATTCCTGTTATTCTCTTCCTAATATACTGAGAGGCAGGCGTTTTAACAGTATTTCCAGTTAGTGTACTGTGTACCCTGCACAGTTGCACCTACAGTATAGCTACCTGAAGCCAGGTGCTTGTGTGCTTCTTCTGATACTATTAATAGCACAGGCAGGCTCTTGAATAAGGATGAGCTTCGAGTTCAAGTCGAACTCATGTTCGACTCGAACATCGGCTGTTCGCAGTTCGCCGAATGGCGAACAATTTGGGGTGTTCGCGGCAAATTCGAAAACTGCGTAACACCCTTTAAAAGTCTATGGGAGAAATCAAAAGTGCTAATTTTAAAGGCTTTTATGCAAGTTATTGTCATAAAAAGTGTTTGGGGACCTGGGTCCTGCCCCTGGGGACATGGATCAATCCAAAAAAAGTTTTAAAAACGTCAGTTTTTTTAGGAGCAGTGATTTTAATAATGCTTAAAGTGAAACAATAAAAGTGTAATATCCCTTTAAATTTCATACCTGGGGGGTGTCTATAGTATGCCTGTAAAGGGGCGCATGTTTCCTGTATTTAGAACAGTCTGACAGCAAAATGACATTTCGAAGGAAAAAACCCATTTAAATCTACTCACGGCTATTGCATTGCCGACAATACACATAGAAGTTCATTGATAAAAATGGCATGGGAATTCCCCACAGGGGAACCCCGAACCAAAATTTAAAAAAAAAAAAAAAATGACGTGGGAGTCCCCCTAAATTCCATACCAGGCCCTTCAGGTCTGGTATGGATTTTAAGGGGAACCCCGCACCAAAAAAAAAAAAACCGGCGTGGGGTCCCCCCAAAAATCCATACCAGACCCTTATCCGAGCACGCAACCTGGCAGGCCGCAGAAAAAGAGGGGGGACGAGAGTGCGCCCCCCCCCCTTCCTGAACCGTACCAGGCCACATGCCCTCAACATTGGGAGGGTGCTTTGGGGTCGCCCCCCAAAACACCTTGTCCCTATGTTGATGAGGACAAGGGCCTCATCCCCACAACCCTGGCCGGTGGTTGTGGGGGTCTGCGGGCGGGGGGGCTTATCGGAATCTGGAAGCCCCCTTTAACAAGGGGACCCCCAGATCACAGCCCCCCTTGTTTGAAATGGTAATGGGTACATTGTACCGTACCATTTCACAAAAAAAGTGTCAAAATGTTAAAAAAAAACACAAGACACGCTTTAGAACAAGTCCTTTATTAAAAAATAAGAAATAAAAATGTCCCACGAAGTCCATTCATTTTCTTCTTGCTCCGCCGATGGACCGAAAAAAAAACCCTGCAGGCCGCCGGGGTCTGGTATGGATTTTGAGGCGGACCCCTACGCCTTTTTAAAAAAAAAAAATTGGTGCAGGGTTCCCCTTAATATCCATACCAGACCTGGTGTGGAATTAGAGGGGACCCCCACGCAATTTTTTTTTTTAATTTTGGTTCGGGGTTCCCCTTAAAATTCATACCAGACCCAAAGGGCCTAGTAATGGACTGGGAGGGGGATCCCATGCCATTTTTTTCAATAACTTTTATCTGTATTGCCGGGACCGACAATTCATTATAGCTGCGAGTACTTTTAAATTACTTTTTTCCTTTAGAAATGTCATTTTGTGCAGGGACTGTTCTAAACACAGGAAAAATGCGCCAATTTACAGGCATACTATAGACACCCCCAGGTACGAAATTTAAAGGATAATTGCACTTTTATTGTTTCACTTTAAGCATTTTTAAAATCACTGCTCCCGAAAAAACGGCCATTTTTAAAACTTTTTTTGCATTAATACATGTCTCCTGGGGCAGGACACAGGTCCCCAAACACTTTTTATGACAATACCATGCATATAAACCTTTAAAATTAGCACTTTTGATTTCTCCCATAGACAATTCATTTTAGCCGCAAGTACTTTTAAATGACTTTTTTTCTTTTAGAAATGTCATTTTGTGCAGGGACTGTTCTAAACACAGGAAAAATGCACCAGGCATACTATAGACACCCCCCAGGTACGAAATTTAACATTTAAAAAATGACGTGGGAGTCCCCCTAAATTCCTTCAGGTCTGGTATGGATTTTAAGGGGAACCCCGCGCCAAAAAAAAAAAAAAATGGTGTGAGGTCCCCCCAAAAATCCATACCAGACCCTTATCCGAGCACGCAACCTGGCAGGCCGCAGGAAAAGAGGGGGGGACGAGAGTGCTCCCCCCATTCCTGAACCGTACCAGGCCACATGCCCTCAACATTGGGAGGGTACTTTGGGGTAGCCCCCCAAAACACCTTGTCCCCATGTTGATGAGGACAAGGGCCTCATCCCCACAACCCTGGCCGGTGGTTGTGGGGGTCTGTGGGCGGGGGGCTTATCGGAATCTGGAAGCCCCCTTTAACAAGGGGACACCCAGATCCCAGCCCCCCCCTGTGTGAAATGGTAAGGGGGTACTTACCCCTACCATTTCGCTAAAAAACTGTCAAATTGTTAAAAATGACAAGAGACAGTTTTTGACAATTCCTTTATTTAAATGCTTCTTCTTTCTTCTATCTTCCTTCATCTTCTTCTTCTTCTGGTTCCTCTGGTTCTTCCTCCGGCGTTCTCGTCCAGCATCTCCTCCGTGGCGTCTTCTATCTTCTTCTCCTCGGGCCGCTCTGCACCCATGGCATGGGGGGAGGCTCCCGCTCTTCTCTTCATCTTCTTCGCTTCTTTTTCTTCTCCGGCCGCTCCGCATCCATGCTGGCATGGAGGGAGGCTCCCGCTGTGTGACGGCGTCTCCTTGTCTGACGGTTCTTAAATAATGGGGGGCGGGGCCACCCCTCTGAGGCACGGGACATGACGGGACTTCCCTGTGACATTCCCCGTGCTGTCACAGGGAAGTCCCGTCAAGTCACCGTGCGTCAGAGGGGGCGGGGTCACCGGGTGGCCCCGCCCCCCATTATTTAAGAACAGTCAGACGAGGAGACGCCATCACACAGCGGGAGCCTCCCTCCATGCCAGCATGGGTGCGGAGCGGTCCGGAGAAGAAAATGAAGAAGAGAAGAAGAGAAGAAGAGAAGAAGAGAAGAAAAGAAGAAGAGAAGAAGATGAAGAGAAGAGCGGGAGCCTCCCCCCATGCCATGGGTGCGGAGCAGCCCGAGGAGAAGAAGATAGAAGACGCCGCGGAGGAGATGCTGGATGAGAACGCCAGAGGAAGAACCAGAAGAGCCAGAAGAACCAGAAGAAGAAGATGAAGGAAGATAAAAGAAAGAAGAAGCATTTAAATAAAGGAATTGTCAAAAACTGTCTCTTGTCATTTTTAACATTTTTGACAGTTTTTTAGCGAAATGGTAGGGGTAAGTACCCCCTTACCATTTCACACAGGGGGGGCCAGGATCTGGGGGTCCCCTTGTTAAAGGGGGCTTCCAGATTCCGATAAGCCCCATGCCCGCAGACCCCCACAACCACCGGCCAGGGTTGTGGGGATGCCCTTGTCCTCATCAACATGGGGACAAGGTGTTTTGGGGGGCTACCCCAAAGCACCCTCCCAATGTTGAGGGCATGTGGCCTGGTACGGTTCAGGAAGGGGGGGCGCACTCTCATCCCCCTCTCTTTTCCTGCGGCCTGCCAGGTTGCGTGCTCAGATAAGGGTCTGGTATGGATTCTTGGGGGGACCCCACGCCGTTTTTTTTTTTTTTTTGGCGCGGGGTTCCCCTTAAAATCCATACCAGACCTGAAGGGCCTGGTATGGAATTTAGGGGGACTCCCACGTCATTTTTTTTTTATTTTGGTTCGGGGTTCCCCTGTGGGGAATTCCCATGCCGTTTTTATCAATGAACTTCTATGTGTATTGTCGGCAATGCAATAGCCGCGAGTAGTTTTAAATGGGTTTTTTCCTTTGAAATGTCATTTTGCTGTCAGACTGTTCTAAACATGGGAAACATGCGCCCCTTTACAGGCATACTATAGACACCCCTCAGCTACAAAATTTAAAGGGATATTACACTTTTATTGTTTGACTTTAAGCATTATTAAAATCACTTCTCCTGAAAAAACTGCCGTTTTTAAAAGTTTTTTTGCATTGATCCATCTCCCCTGGGGCAGGACCCAGGTCCCCAAACACTTTTTATGACAATAACTTGCATATAAGCCTTTAAAATTAGCACTTTTGATTATTCATGTTCGTGTCCCATAGACTTTAACGGTGTTCGCGTGTTCGAACGAACTTTTTTCCTGTTCGCATGTTCTGGTGCAAACCGAACAGGGGGGTGTTCGGCTCATCCCTACTCGTGGCTATTAATGAATTGCCGGTCCGACAATACACATAAAAGTTCATTGATAAAAACAGCATGGGAATTCTCCATAGGGGAATCCCGAACCAAAATTTGAAAAAAAAAAATGACGTGGGGGTCCCCTTAAATTCTATACCAGGCCCTTCAGGTCTGGTATGGATATTAAGGGGAACCCCAGCCAAAATTTATAAAAAAAATGGCGTGGGCTCCCCCCAAAAATCCACACCAGACCCTTATCCGCGCATGCAACCTGGCAGGCAGCAGGAAAAGAGGGGGGACAAGAGAGTGCCCCCCCTCCTGAACTGTAGCAGGCCACATGCCCTCAACATTGGGAGGGTGCTTTGGGGTAGCCCCCAAAACACCTTGTCCCCATGTTGATGGGGACAAGGGCCTCATCCCCACAACCCTTGCCTGGTGGTTGTGGGGGTCTGCAGGCGGGGGGGCTTATCGGAATCTGGAAGCCCCCTTTAACAAGGGGACCCCCAGATCCCAGCCCTCCCCCCTGTGTGAAATGGTAAGGGTGTACAAAAGTACCCCTACCGTTTCACAAAAAAAGTGTCAAAAATGTTAAAAATGACAAGAGACAGTTTTTGACAATTCCTTTATTTAGATGCTTCTTCTTTCTTCTATCTTCCTTCAGTTTCTTCCTCATCTTCTTCTTCTTCTGGTTCTTCCTCCGGTGTTCTTGTCCGGCATCTTCCTCCGCAGCGCCAGCGTCTTCTTCCCTTCTTCTCGGGCCACTCCGCATCCACCGTGATGAGAGGCTCCCACTGTGTGACGCTTCTCCTCTTCTGATGGTTCTTAAATAACGGAGGGTGGGGCCACCCGGTGTAAGCATTAAAGTCACTGCTCCTGAAAAAACAGACGTTTTTAAAACTTTTTTTGCATTGATCCATGTCCCCTGGGGCAGGACCCAGGTCCCAAAACACTTTTTATGACAATAACTTGCATATAAGCCTTTAAAATTAGCACTTTTGATTATTCATGTTCATGTCCCATAGACTTTAACTATGTTCGCGTGTTCGAACAAATTTTTTTGCCTGTTCGCATGTTCTGGTGTGAACCGAACAGGGGGGTGTTCGGCTCATCCCTACTCTTGAAGTATTTCCAGTTAGTGTACTGTGTAACCCTGCACAATTGCACCTACAGTATAGCTACCTGAAGCTAGGTGCTTGTGTGCTTCTTCTGATACTATTAACAGCACAGGCAGGCTCTTGAAGTATTTCCGGTTAGTGTACTGTGTAACCCTGCACAGTTGCACCTACAGTATAGCTACCTGAAGCCAGATGCTTGTGTGCTTCTTCTGATACTAGTAATAGCACAGGCAGGCTCTTGAAGTATTTCCAGTTAGTGTACTGTGTAACCCTGCACAGTTGCACTTACAGTATAGCTACCTAAAGACAAGTGCAGGTGTTCTCATACTAATAATACTACAGGCAGGCAGTTGATTCTGCTAGCTGCAGTATAATCAGTATATATATACATCCCAATTTTGTGCAGCTACATCTCACTTCAGGCCAATAGTATGTTTGGAAAGCCAACAAGGAGAGGCAGACAGTCACAAACAATAAAAGAGGGCAAGCAGGCTCTGTGTCTAGAGACAACAGTGCTGGTCGTGGACACGGTGCATCCTCATCAGCACGTGGCCGGGGGACACACTTGGCCTTTTTTTCGGCAGCTGGCCGTGTTGAGCCGTGTTGAGGAACATGCGGAAGACTTGGTCGAGTGGATGACCACGCCGTCCTCATCCTCCTCATCCTCTCTCACCCAGGCTCAGGGTACTTTGGCAAAGCGGCTGCCAACGCGGCCTCTTCTCTCGGCTCAATGGCATCAGTCACTCCTTCTCTAGCCCCACCATGTCCTCCTGAGGAGTCCCCCGAACTGTTTGACCACAGTGTTGGGTACTTGTTCCAGGAGGATGCCCAGCATTTTGAAGGCTCTGATGATGGTACTCAACTAGAGAAAGACAGTAACGTGAGCCCAGACAGAGGGGGTGCCCAAGAAGGACAGCAATCTGGCAGTCATGTTCCCCCTGCTGCAGCATACAGCCAGGTTTGTTCCAGTGATGAGGAGGGAGGGGATGATGAGGTCACTGACTCCATGTAGGTGCCTGATAGGAGAGAGGAGGAGGAGGAGGCACATCACCAAGGAGGCAGGATGCCCTCCAGGGGCCAGCTTAAGGGCAGCACACTGACTGCATCACACCGCAGAGCTCCGCATGTGCAGGGCGCTGCTGTCTCTGTGCATTATTCCAAAAGTTCTTTGGTGTGGGCCTTTTTTGAGACGAGTGCATCAGATCGCACCGCTGCTATTTGCAACATATGTCTCAAACGTATCTCACGTGGCCAAAACATCTCCCGCTTGGGTACCACATGGTTGACCTGCCATGCAGTTCATTGGCAAGCGTATCTAAAAGACCCACACCAAAGAACAAAGAGGACCTCTCCTTGCTCCTCATCAGCTGAGATCTCCAACCCCACTATACCTTCAGTCCTCTCTGAGACCTGCACTGAGAGGAATGAAGGTGTAGAATTAGGTGTGTCACAGCCAAGTACTTGTGGGCAATCTGCTTTTGGTACACGGACGTCAGATTGTACCAGGCAAATTTCCCTGCCCCAGCTGCTGCACCGCCGAAAGAAGTTTGCTCCCAGCCATCCACATGCCCAGCGGTTGAATGCTAGCTTGGCAAAATTGCTATCACTTCAACTGCTGCCTTTTCAGTTGGTAGACTCTGCACTCTTCCGTGAGTTTGTGGAATGTGCGGTTCCTCAGTAGCAGGTACCCAAACGCCACTTTTTCTCACGGAAGGCGATTCCGGCTCTCTACCGGCATGTGGAAGGCAATGTCCATGCCTCGCTGGACAGGGCGGTCAGCGGTAAGGTGCATATTACCGCTGACTCATGGTCCAGCAGGCATGGACAGGGACGTTACCTAAGTTTCACGGTGCATTGGGTGACACTGCTGGCAGCTGGGAAGGATGCAGGACAAGGTGCAGTAGTGTTGGAGGTTGTTCCGCCACCACGCCTCCAAAATGCTAATAATTGTGACACACCTCTCTCCTCCACCCCCTCCTCTTCTTCTTCCTCCATGGCCTCTTCCTGTGCTTTGTCCTCGGAACCAGCGGTGCTCCGTAGCCGTTCAAGGGGCTACGCAAGTATGCAGGCCAAAAGATGCCATGCGGTGCTTGAGCTGGTGTGCTTGGGGGACAGGAGGGAGGAGGAGGAGGGAGGAGGAGGGAGGAGGGAGGAGGGAGGAGGGAGGAGGAGGGAGGAGGAGTTTCTGGACAACGTGTTGCTGAGGCTTCAGTCAGTCAAAGAAGGAGCGGTGGAGAAGGTGGCCGTCTGACCGATGCGTTCAGACAATTTTTTGGTCCGCAGCCCCAAGGTATGATCTGTTCCAGTGTCTGTTTTACATGGTGCAGGAATACCTAGGGGCAAGATCTGACTTGGACACCTTTCCCACTAAAAATCCTCTGGGTTACTGGTTCTTGAGGATGGATCACTGGCCAGAGCTTGCACAGTATGCAATTGAGCTACTGGCCTGTCCTGCATCCAGCGTTCTTTCGGAACGCACATTCAGTGCTGCTGGAGGCTTTGTAACCGATCACAGGGTGCATCTGTCCACCGACTCGGTCGATTGACTGACCTTCATAAAAATGAATCAGTCTTGGATCACCACCAGCTACCAAGCACCTGATGCTGATGTAACCGAATAATTTTTTTGAAATCTCAGATCCCTTCAAAGACTGCCTATGCTGATGCTGAGTGACTATCCCTGAGTAATTATCCTCTTCCTCCTCAATCATCACGCTGATAGCTTGTAAGAACATTTTTGGTTCTGGGCGCCACCACCAGTGCCTAAGGCCCAATTTTTAAGCCCCTGTTTAACAGGGGCGTGTAATTACAATTTTTGATGCAATACTTTGCAGCAGGGCTCGTTTCTGCGTTCCAACTAGAGTATCTGTGAGGGGTTGCAGTGTTGTGGCACCAGTGCCTAAGGCCCAATTTTTCAGCCCCTGTTTAACAGGGGCCTGTAATTACAATTTTTGATGCAATACTTTGCAGCAGGGCTCATTTCTGCGTTCCAACTAGAGTATCTGTGAGGGGTTGCAGTGTTGTGGCACCAGCACCAGTGCCTAAGGCCTAATTTTTCAGCCCCTGTTCAAAAGGGGCATGTAATTACAATTCTTGATCTAATATTTCACAGCAGGGCCCATTTCTGCACCCACAAAGAGCGAGTGAGGACTTACAGTGTTGTGGCACCACCACCACCGAAGGCCCAATTTTTCTGCCCTTGTTCAACAGGGGCATGTAATTACAATTCTTGATCTAATATTTCACAGCAGGGCCCTGTGAGGGCTTACAGTGTTGTGGCCACAACAACACCTAAAGCCCAAATTTCTGCTGAGTATATAGGGCAGGCCCCTACTTTCAAACATCTAACTTACAAACGACTCCTACTTGCAAACGGAAGGAGACAACAGGAAGTGAGATGAAATCTACCCCTAGGAAGGGAAATTCTCTCCTGTAAGAGTTAATATGGGAAAAACATTTCTCCTTTCCACTGATGCTTTCCAATCCTTGTTCCACAAAAAAACATTTTGTCATTGGGACAAAAAGTGAGGTGAAATCTTCTGAAGAGGAGCAAAGACAGCAAAACAAATGTCACAGGGGTGATAACCCTTCCCTATGTTTTCCAAAAAGCTTAAAAAAGATTTTTTGGCTGGAGCTAAACACGTTAAAAATGTACCCGTTCAAAATTACAAACAGATTCTACTTAACAACAAACCTACAGTCCCTGTCTTGTTTGCACCGCCTGTATACTGCTGTGCAGAGTATATAGGGCCTGGTGGCCCCACACCTTTCCTTATTTTAATTTGGGTGCAGGGTTCCCCTTAATATCCATACAAGACCCAAAGGGCCTGGTAATAGTCTGGGGGGTACCCATGCCGTTTGTCTCACTGATTTTCATCCATATTGCCAGGACCCGATACGATATTTAAAGGAATATTTCACTTTTTTTTTTTTTTTACTTTAAGCATCATTAAAATCACTGCTCCCGAAAAAACGGCCGTTTTTAAAAGTTTTTTTTGCATCGATACAAGTCCCCTGGGGTAGGACCCAGGTCCCCAAACCCTTTTTAGGACAATACCATGCAAATTAGCCTTTAAAATGAGCACTTTTGATTTCGAACGTTCGAGTCCCATAGACGTCAATGGGGTTCTAACATTCGTGCGAATTTTCGGTCCGTTCGCAGGTTCTGGTGCGAACCGAACCGGGGGGGTGTTCGGCTCATCCCTAATATATATACACTGTATTCAGTTTATCTAGATCCGTTCCTGTTATCTTCCTACTGACAGGCAGGCTTGTCTTGTTACAGTATTTACAGCTACCTGAAGAAAATTGCTGGTGTTCTTTTGATCCTATAAACAGTCAAGCAGCTATACTATTTACAGTTAGGGTAGTGTGTCCGCCTCACAGTGTTCAGTTAAAGCTACAAGTTAGTTTAGTGTGACCTCTGCACAGTGTTCAGCTAAAGCTACAAGTTGGTGTAGTGCGTCCTCCTCACAGTGTTCAGCTAAAACTACAAGTTAGTGTAGTGCGACCTCTGCACAGTGTTCAGCTAAAGCTACAAGTTAGTGTAGTGCATCCTCCTCACAGTGTTCAGCTAAAACTACAAGTTAGTCTAGTGCGACCTCCTCACAGTGTTCAGCTAAAACTACAAGTTAGTATAGTGCGACCTCTGCACAGTGTTCAGCTAAAGCTAAATGTTAGTGTAGTGCGTCCTGCTCACAGTGTTCAGCTAAAACTACAAGTTAGTGTAGTGCGACCTCTGCACAGTGTTCAGCTAAAGCTACAAGTTAGGGTAGTGCGTCCTCCTCACAGTGTTCAGCTAAAACTACAAGTTAGTGTAGTGCATCCTCTGAACAGTGTTCAGCTAAAACTACAAGTTAGTGTAGTGCGTCCTCTGAACAGTGTTCAGCTAAAACTACAAGTTAGTGTAGTGCGTCCTCCTCACAGTGTTCAGCTAAAACTACAAGTTAGTGTAGTGCAAACTCTACACAGCTAAAGCTACCTGTAGAAAGTTGGTGGTGTGATCCTATCACTACCGCAGGCAGCTAAATAAGCTACAAGTTATTTTTTTGCGAGCTCTGCACAGTGTTCAAATAAATCTGTAAATGATTTCCCGCAAAACACAAAAATGCAGATAAAATAACCATGAATTCCTATGCGTGACCTGTATAAGTACTAAGTCACCAGTGGGGGTTAAAGTATATATACTCAAAAAAGTGCAAGCAACAAAAAATAGATATAGTGTGAAAATACTTGACATATAAAATTCAATGCGTTGATGCTGATCAATAACAACAAAGTTCAGTGTCAAAGTATATCTTCAGTGTATGAGACATCCGTGGTACTCTTAATCAAAAAAGTGAATTGGTGTTTGTTGGTGTTTAAATGAGTGAAACTCAATAAATCGTGCAAAATCCGCATGCAACTATGCTCACATTGCCCTTACCTTCATGGGCTTAAATCAAAGCCTTATGGGATGTGCTGAATGATGGTGGACGGGGATATTCTGAATGTTGCCAGGTGATGGTAGTGGACTTCAGATGGATGGATGTCCGTGCTGGATCCTAGATGAATTAAACTCCGGATTCCGGAACTCGTGCCAAGGGAAAACAAGGGGCCTCCAATGGTGTAGTATAAAAAACTATGGTTTTATTAAAATAAAATAAAAAACACACTCTGCATTAAGTGACTATAATGGTACAGTCTGTGGCAGTATACCGCCGCTACAAAGTACTAGACTTCCGGTACACAGTGTCAGCAAGGGGGTAAAAAGTGTTCAGGTGCTGTGTAAATCAGTCAATTGTAGTTTTGGTTCCTACGCGTTACGTCACGTGACCTCGTGACTTCCTCAGGGCCTTTTTTGATTAAGAGTACCACGGATGTCTCATACACTGAAGATATACTTTGACACTGAACTTTGTTGTTATTGATCAGCATCAACGCATTGAATTTTATATGTCAAGTATTTTCACACTATATCTATTTTTTGTTGATTGCACTTTTTTTAAGTATATATACTTTAACCCCCACTGGTGACTTAGTACTTATACAGGTCACGCATAGGAATTCATGGTTATTTTATCTGCATTTTTGTGTTTTGCGCGAAATCATTTACAGATTTATTTGAACACTGTGCAGAGCTCGCAAAAAAATAACTTGCAGCTTATTTAGCTGCCTGCGGTAGTGATAGGATCAGGAACACACCACCAACCTTCTACAGGTAGCTTTAGCTGAACACTGTGCCGAGTTCGCACTACACTAACTTGTAGCTTTAGCTGAACACTGTTCAGAGGACGCACTACACTAACTTGTAGTTTTAGCTGAACACTGTTCAGAGGACGCACTACACTAATTTGTAGTTTTAGCTGAACACTGTTCAGAGGATGCACTACACTAACTTGTAGTTTTAGCTGAACACTGTGAGGAGGTCGCACTACACTAACTTGTAGTTTTAGCTGAACACTGTGAGGAGGACGAACTACCCTAACTTGTAGCTTTAGCTGAACACTGTGCAGAGGTCGCACTACACTAACTTGTAGTTTTAGCTGAACACTGTGAGCAGGACGCACTACACTAACATTTAGCTTTAGCTGAACACTGTGCAGAGGTCGCACTATACTGACTTGTAGTTTTAGCTGAACACTGAGGAGGTCGCACTAGACTAACTTGTAGTTTTAGCTGAACACTGTGAGGAGGATGCACTACACTAACTTGTAGCTTTAGCTGAACACTGTGCAGAGGTCGCACTACACTAACTTGTAGTTTTAGCTGAACACTGTGAGGAGGACGCACTACACCAACTTGTAGCTTTAGCTGAACACTGTGCAGAGGTCACACTAAACTAACTTGTAGCTTTAACTGAACACTGTGAGGCGGACACACTACCCTAACTGTAAATAGTATAGCTGCTTGACTGTTTATAGGATCAAAAGAACACCAGCAATTTTCTTCAGGTAGCTGTAAATACTGTAACAAGACAAGCCTGCCTGTCAGTAGGAAGATAACAGGAACGGATCTAGATAAACTGAATACAGTGTATATATATTAGGGATGAGCCGAACACCCCCCCGGTTCGGTTCGCACCAGAACCTGCGAACGGACCGAAAATTCGCACCAATGTTAGAACCCCATTGACGTCTATGGGACTCGAACGTTCGAAATCAAAAGTGCTCATTTTAAAGGCTAATTTGCATGGTATTGTCCTAAAAAGGGTTTGGGGACCTGGGTCCTACCCCAGGGGACTTGTATCGATGCAAAAAAAACTTTTAAAAACGGCCGTTTTTTCGGGAGCAGTGATTTTAATGATGCTTAAAGTAAAAAAAAAAAAAAAAGTGAAATATTCCTTTAAATATCGTACCTGGGGTGTGTCTATAGTATGCCTGTAAAGTGGCACATGTTTCCCATGTTTAGAACAGTCCCTGCACAAAATGTCATTTTTAAAGGAAAAAATCTTGTTTAAAACTGCTTGCGGGTTTAATGTAATGTCGGGTCCTGGCAATATGGATGAAAATCAGTGAGACAAACGGCATGGGTACCCCCCAGACTATTACCAGGCCCTTTGGGTCTTGTATGGATATTAAGGGGAACCCTGCACCCAAATTAAAATAAGGAAAGGTGTGGGGCCACCAGGCCCTATATACTCTGCACAGCAGTATACAGGCGGTGCAAACAAGACAGGGACTGTAGGTTTGTTGTTAAGTAGAATCTGTTTGTAATTTTGAACGGGTACATTTTTAACGTGTTTAGCTCCAGCCAAAAAATCTTTTTTAAGCTTTTTGGAAAACATAGGGAAGGGTTATCACCCCTGTGACATTTGTTTTGCTGTCTTTGCTCCTCTTCAGAAGATTTCACCTCACTTTTTGTCCCAATGACAAAATGTTTTTTTGTGGAACAAGGATTGGAAAGCATCAGTGGAAAGGAGAAATGTTTTTCCCATATTAACTCTTACAGGAGAGAATTTCCCTTCCTAGGGGTAGATTTCATCTCACTTCCTGTTGTCTCCTTCCGTTTGCAAGTAGGAGTCGTTTGTAAGTTAGATGTTTGAAAGTAGGGGCCTGCCCTATATACTCAGCAGAAATTTGGGCTTTAGGTGTTGTTGTGGCCACAACACTGTAAGCCCTCACAGGGCCCTGCTGTGAAATATTAGATCAAGAATTGTAATTACATGCCCCTGTTGAACAAGGGCAGAAAAATTGGGCCTTCGGTGGTGGTGGTGCCACAACACTGTAAGTCCTCACTCGCTCTTTGTGGGTGCAGAAATGGGCCCTGCTGTGAAATATTAGATCAAGAATTGTAATTACATGCCCCTTTTGAACAGGGGCTGAAAAATTAGGCCTTAGGCACTGGTGCTGGTGCCACAACACTGCAACCCCTCACAGATACTCTAGTTGGAACGCAGAAATGAGCCCTGCTGCAAAGTATTGCATCAAAAATTGTAATTACAGGCCCCTGTTAAACAGGGGCTGAAAAATTGGGCCTTAGGCACTGGTGCCACAACACTGCAACCCCTCACAGATACTCTAGTTGGAACGCAGAAACGAGCCCTGCTGCAAAGTATTGCATCAAAAATTGTAATTACACGCCCCTGTTAAACAGGGGCTTAAAAATTGGGCCTTAGGCACTGGTGGTGGCGCCCAGAACCAAAAATGTTCTTACAAGCTATCAGCGTGATGATTGAGGAGGAAGAGGATAATTACTCAGGGATAGTCACTCAGCATCAGCATAGGCAGTCTTTGAAGGGATCTGAGATTTCAAAAAAATTATTCGGTTACATCAGCATCAGGTGCTTGGTAGCTGGTGGTGATCCAAGACTGATTCATTTTTATGAAGGTCAGTCAATCGACCGAGTCGGTGGACAGATGCACCCTGTGATCGGTTACAAAGCCTCCAGCAGCACTGAATGTGCGTTCCGAAAGAACGCTGGATGCAGGACAGGCCAGTAGCTCAATTGCATACTGTGCAAGCTCTGGCCAGTGATCCATCCTCAAGAACCAGTAACCCAGAGGATTTTTAGTGGGAAAGGTGTCCAAGTCAGATCTTGCCCCTAGGTATTCCTGCACCATGTAAAACAGACGCTGGAACAGATCATACCTTGGGGCTGCGGACCAAAAAATTGTCTGAACGCATCGGTCAGACGGCCACCTTCTCCACCGCTCCTTCTTTGACTGACCGAAGCCTCAGCAACACGTTGTCCAGAAACTCCTCCTCCCTCCTCCTCCCTCCTCCCTCCTGTCCCCCAAGCACACCAGCTCAAGCACCGCATGGCATCTTTTGGCCTGCATACTTGCGTAGCCCCTTGAACGGCTATGGAGCACCGCTGGTTCCGAGGACAAAGCACAGGAAGAGGCCATGGAGGAAGAAGAAGAGGAGGGGGTGGAGGAGAGAGGTGTGTCACAATTATTAGCATTTTGGAGGCGTGGTGGCGGAACAACCTCCAACACTACTGCACCTTGTCCTGCATCCTTCCCAGCTGCCAGCAGTGTCACCCAATGCGCCGTGAAACTTAGGTAACGTCCCTGTCCATGCCTGCTGGACCATGAGTCAGCGGTAATATGCACCTTACCGCTGACCGCCCTGTCCAGCGAGGCATGGACATTGCCTTCCACATGCCGGTAGAGAGCCGGAATCGCCTTCCGTGAGAAAAAGTGGCTTTTGGGTACCTGCTACTGAGGAACCGCACATTCCACAAACTCACGGAAGGGGGCAGAGTCTACCAACTGAAAAGGCAGCAGTTGAAGTGCTAGCAATTTTGCCAAGCTAGCATTCAACCGCTGGGCATGTGGATGGCTGGGAGCAAACTTCTTTCGGCGGTGCAGCAGCTGGGGCAGGGAAATTTGCCTGGTACAATCTGACGTCCGTGTACCAAAAGCAGATTGCCCACAAGTACTTGGCTGTGACACACCTAATTCTACACCTTCATTCCTCTCAGTGCAGGTCTCAGAGAGGACTGAAGGTATAGTGGGGTTGGAGATCTCAGCTGATGAGGAGCAAGGAGAGGTCCTCTTTGTTCTTTGGTGTGGGTCTTTTAGATACGCTTGCCAATGAACTGCATGGCAGGTCAACCATGTGGTACCCAAGCGGGAGATGTTTTGGCCACGTGAGATATGCTTGAGACATATGTTGCAAATAGCAGCGGTGCGATCTGATGCACTCGTCTCAAAAAAGGCCCACACCAAAGAACTTTTTGAATAATGCGCAGAGACTGCAGCGCCCTGCACATGTGGAGCTTTGGGGTGGGATGCAGTCAATGTGCTGCCCTTAGGCTGGCCCCTGGAGGGCATCCTGCCTCATTGGTGATGTGCCGCCTCCTCCTCCTCCTCTCTCCTATCAGGCACCCATGTTGAGTCAGTGACCTCATCATCCCCTCCCTCATCACTGGAGCAAACCTGGCAGTATGCTGCAGCAGGGGGAAAATGACTGCCAGATTGCTGTCCTTCTTGGGCACCCCCTCTGTCCGTGCTCACGTTACTGCCTTCATCGAGCTCAGTATCATCATTAGAGCCTTCCAAATGCTGGGCATCCTCCTGGAGCATGTACCCAACACTGTGGTCAAACAGTTCGAGGGACTCCTCAGGAGGACACGGTGGGGCTAGGGAAGGAGTCACTGATGACATTGAGCCAAGGGAAGAGGCCGCTGCTTTGCCAGACAAAGTACCCCGGGCATGGGTGAGAGAGGATGAGGCAGATGAGGACGGCTTGGTCATCCACTCGACCAAGTCTTCAGCATGTTGCGGCTCAACACGGCCAGCTGCCGAAAAAAAGGCCAAGCGTGTCCCACAGCCACGTGCTGATGAGGATGCACCGTCTCCACAACCAGCGCTAGATACAGAGCCTGCTTGCCCTCTCTTATTGGCTTGTGACTGTCTGCCTCTCCTTCTTGGCCTTCCAGACATACTAATGGCCTGTAGCTGCACTAAGCTGGGATAGAGAAATCTATATCTATATCTATATATATATATACTGATACTGCAGCTAGCAAAATCAACTGCCTGCCTGTAGTATGAGAACACCACCAACCTTCTACAGGTAGCTTTAGCTGAACACTGTGCAGAGCTCGCAAAAAAATAACTTGTAGGTTTAGCTGGACACTGAGCAGGACGCACCGCACTAACTTGTAGGTTTAGCTGAACACTGTGAGGTGGATGCACCGCACTAACTTGTAGTTTTAGCTGAACACTGTGAGGTGGACGCACCACACTAACTTGTAGTTTTAGCTGAACACTGTGAGCAGGACGCACAGCACTAACTTGTAGTTTTAGCTGTACACTGTGAGCAGGACGCACCGCACTAACTTGTAGGTTTAGCTGAACACTGTGAGGTGGACGCACCACACTAACTTGTAGGTTTAGCTGAACACTGTGAGCAGGACGCACAGCACTAACTGTAAATAGTCTAGCTGCCTGACTGTGGTACTAATAGGATCAAAAGAACACCAGCAATTTTCTTCAGGTAGCTGTAAATACTGTAACAAGACAAGCCTGCCTGTCAGTAAGAAGATAACAAGAACAGATCTAGCTGAACACCGTGAGGAGGACGCACTACACTAACTTGTAGCTTTAGCTGAACACTGTGCAGAGGTCGCACTACACTAACTTGTAGTTTTAGCTGAACACTGAGGAGGATGCACTACACCAACTTGTAGCTTTAGCTGAACACTGTGAGGAGGACGCACTACCCTAACTTGTAGCTTTAGCTGAACACTGTGCAGAGGTCACACTAAACTAACTTGTAGCTTTAACTGAACACTGTGAGGAGGACACACTACCCTAACTGTAAATAGTATAGCTGCTTGACTGTTTATTTGATCAAAAGAACACCAGCAATTTTCTTCAGGTAGCTGTAAATATTGTAACAAGCAAGCCTGCCTGTCAGTAGGAAGATAACAGGAACGGATCTAGATAAACTGAATACAATATATATATATATATATATATATATATATATATATATATATATATATATATATATATACATACATACACATATACACACACACATACACACACACATACACACACACACACACACCACCTGGGATGCATATATATACACACAATACACTGTAAGTGCAGCTAACTCACTGACTGTCCTGCCTAATCTAGCTAACTCAAATGAAATGACACTATCTCTCTCTGTCTATCTAAGCACGCTGGAACACACTACACAGAGCCGCCGTGCAGGCGGCCTTATATAGTGTGGGGCGTGTTCTAAACCCCCTGAGCTATAATTGGCCAAAGCCACCCTGGCTTTGGTCAATTACAGCTCTCTCTACTGACAGCGCTGTGATTGGCCAAGCATGCAGGTCATAGTGCATACTTGGCCAATCAGCCAGCTATGCACTGCAATGCCGCAGTGAATTATGGGCCATGACGCGCCACGCGAATTTGGCGCGAACGGCCCATAACGTTCGCAATTCGGCGAACGATCGAACAGGCGATGTTCGTGTCGAACATGGGTTCGACTCGAATGCGAAGCTCATCCCTAGTCAATAGTAAGTCGCTGCACACACTGCAGACCAGATACAGACCCACAAGCACAAACTGAACAGCAGAAATACGATCTGAAAACCACAAGTCTGAAAAAGCGCGAATCGTTTCTCACCAAACTTTTACTAACACGAGATTAGCAAAAGGAGCCCAAAGGGTGCTGCGCTTGGTACTGAACTGCCCTTTTGTTGTCTCGTCGTACGTGGTGTACATCACCGCGTTCTTGGCGTTCTGAAATTCCGACAACTTTGTGTGACCGTGTGTATGCAAGACAAGTTTGAGTCAACATTCGTAGGAAAAAAGCCATGGATTTTGTTGTCGGAATGTCCGATCAATGTCTGACCGTGTGTACAGGCATTACACTTCAGCCCTGTTGTACAGGGTTTGCAGGAAGCTAATACCAAGTCAAAATTGGGTATTTACCCTGCACACATTTAAACAATGCGAGGTACATTTAATACTGTATGAATTATTACAGAGCTGTAAAATTGTATGTCTTGCCTAGAGTTCATCTTTAGGTATATACTGTATATAATTTAAAATATTCCATTTCGGGATTTTATTTTCATGGTCCCTCCTCCTAGTCCCTCATTTCCATAAGAATAATACCAAAAAATTTAACTTGATAATTTGGAAAATGTAACCCCTTAAAGAAACATAGCACAGAATACTGTAATTTTATTGGACCATGGTTATGATTGTGGTTATTAAGCATTATTGTGGCTAAAAATGTATTTATATGTGGCAAATTAAGACATTTATTTTATTTTGAAATTACATAAATATATAAAAATTAACATAAGAGATGCCTGGACTCTGTTTTAGATATATTAATGGTCAGAAAAATTTAAGTATAGGCAGTTGGGGACAACTCTGAACATTTGGCCTTGATAAAAAAAAAAAAAAACACAGCCAAATGGCCCATTTATGGTAAGGACAGTTTCCTGTGAGCTAAAGAAAGTGCACTATTGAAAGTGTGCCATGGTGTCTCAGTGCCTGGTAGGCATGGAAATTTAATAACGAATAGGGTTTATAGAAACACAATTATGTTATATTTATATGCAAAAAATTAGGATTGTAATAGTTGAATTGTAAACAATCAAGTTTTGCATGAACTAAACTAAGGCTGGGTTCACACCGTAACCCACTGCAGATCGCACAGGAGCGCTGTGTGTCCCTGTTTCAGGGACGAATCAGGGCCGATTCTATGCCTGAATTCGGCCCTGAAACGGAGCCAAAGTTGCACAGCGTTTCTGTGCAGTGCGCTCTGCAGCCGCAACGAAGATATGTGAACCGGCTCCATAGGGAGCCAGTCACAATATCCTGCTATGCGAACTGGATGTGGAGAAACCCGCATCTAATTCGCATAGGTGTGAACCCGGCCTAAATGACCGTTGCTCTAAAAATGATATGGACTTTCCTAAACAAAATATCAGATAAAAAAAATGACCATCACCTTTTAGCAAGTGTTTAACAAATGAGCAAAACACATTTCACAGATGGATTTTTTTCCAGCATCAACTTTTGTAGCAGCTCTCTGAATTTTGGTCCCATAACAGCTCAAAGCTGGAAAGGAAGTTTGCTGAAAGACTTCCCTTGGCCACATGCTGTCATCACAATTTTGGGCAGGGAGAATACAGGACCTGCTCTGATGGAAGACTGAATTGGAGAGGATCTTTTAATACTCCTTACTCTATCCAAAAAAAGGTCTGGAGGTAGTCTTTACAAAATTTGAGAACAATGTTGTACTAGATAATGAAAGGTATGTAAAGAGGAAAATTGTATACTTACCTGATGGTAATTTTCCTTTATATATGTATGGTTAGGTTCCGCCCCTGCCCTATTCCAGGACCAGTTATACTATACAAGTAAGTCTCCTCTTTGCAGGCAGCATTCTCTGAACCTTTTTATCACTGCAAATCCCTTTAGGGAGGGACCTATATGCTGTCATGCTTTGCATCAGGAAAGGAAAATTACAGTCAGGTAAGTATAACATTTTCCTCTTTACTGACACAAGCATGACAGCATATACGTATGGGATGAACCAATCAACAGAGAACAAGGGTGGGTAATGCTGAAGTGTTTAAGTCAAGGAATAGATCTATCCCCACTAACGACTGGAATGTATTGTAGCTAAGGCCGCTGTGTCCACTTTAAAATGGGCCCCCAAGGTGTTGAATGTAGACCATGTCGCAGTTTACATATTAGTTCTGGAGGGACTCCTTTGAGTTCCGTCCATGGATGCACAATCCATCTCGTAAAGCGGTCTCTGTCCTCAATTGATGGATTTGTCCTAGCCATCTAAGCCCCTTGACTAACTTGATCCACACCACAGCAACTGTCTTTAATGGACAGCGATTGTCCTCTTCTAATGCTGCTAGGCCTAAAGAGCCTATTGTTTGCTCTTTCAAGAAGGGCCACATCTATGTCTCTCTTCTGCCTTGAATCTAATTCCAATGCTTGTGGTACTTCAAACACTTTAGTTTGGATATGCCGGAATCATGATGTTATAACCCAGATGCAAATATGCAGACCTCTGTATAGTGCTGAGGAAGAGATTAGAGCTATTTTGCCTGATAATGGCAGCAATAAGGTAGTTTATGGTTTGACATTTGGATATCTGAGATCCTTCTAGACATACTAGCCATACAAAATACTTCTTCAGTGTTACTGGCCATGTTGAGGATGTCTTATCCCTCTGAATGGAGTGTGAGACAAAGTGTCCCACACTATTTGGAACAATCTACCCAGGTCTTTTCGATTTGGTTTACCAAGGTATGCATCAGTTACTGGATCCTAGAGAGTGAGGACATGACCGAGCCTCATCTATCCTTTAATGCTGTCTCTAGGCTTACTTGTATACAATTCAATCCTTACAGTAGGGAACAGAGGATTCCATCCTTTAAATTCTGAAGGGTTTCCTATGATCTAATATACTTAAAGTTTGGAGTAGGTGCCCTGACCTCCATAGGGTTTCAAACACTAAAGGTGAGACCTCCAGGTGAGCCTTCACTTCTTGGTCTCCACCATCTAGATATAACTTGTCTGAATTTGGACGATACCGTTGGCCAGGCTGTATGACATATTGGATCTCAGGAAGGACAATCCATTTATGCTCATTTACAATCCATTATTCTCATAATGTGCACTCTTTTAGGATTGAATATACCTACCTGCCCTCACCTTAACCACCTCAATACAGTGCACTCCCCCTTCCTGCCCGGACCAATTTTCAGCTTTCAGCGCTCTCACACTTTGAATGACAATTACTCAGTCGTGCAACACTGTACCCATATGAAATTTGCGTCCTTTTTTTCACACAAATAGAGCTTTCTTTTGGTGGTATTTAATCACTAGTGGGTTTTTTATTTTTTGTGCTATAAATAAAAAAGTCTGTAAATTTTGTGAAAAAAATGCCTTTTTCTTTGTTTCTGTCATAAAATTTTGCAAATTAGTAATTTTTCTTCATAAATTTTGGCCAAAATTTATACTGCTATGTATATTTGATAAAAATAACCCAAATTAGTGTAAATTATTTGATCTTTGTGAAAGTTATTGAGTCTACAAACTATGGTGCCAATCACTGAAAATTGATCACATCTGATCACACAGATGTACTGATGGTCTATCTCATTTCTTGGTACACTAACAAGTCAGAAAAGTACAAATACCCCCTAAATGACCCCTTTTTAGAAAGTAGACATTCCAAGGTATTAAGTAAGTAGCATGGTGAATTTTTTTAAGTTGTAATTTTTTTTTTTTTTTTTACAAAATTGTCATATTAACAGGTTATTTCTCTCTCAGAGCATATGCATACAACAAATTACACCCCAAAATACATTCTGCTACTCTTCCTGAGTATGGCGATACCATATGTGTGAGACTTTTACACAGCCTGGCCACATACAAAGGCAGAACATTGAAGTAGCACCATCAGGCGATCTACGAGCATAAATGACACATCTCATTGCTCAACCACCTATTGCATTTTTGAAGGATCTGGAGCACCAGGACAATGGAATTGCCCCCCAAAATGACACCATTTTGGAAAGCTAACACCCCAACGTATAATCTATGAGACATAATGAGTCTTTTGAATGGTTCATTTTTTTCCAGAAGTTTTTGGAAAATGTGGAAAAAAATGAAAACGCATTTTTTTTTTTTTTTTTTTTTTTTTTTACACAAAGTTGTCCATTTATCAGATATTTCCAACACATAGCATGTACGTAGCAAAGATGACACCCCAAAATACATTCTGCTACTCCTGAGTATGGCGATACCACATGTGTGAGACTTTTACACAGCCTGGCCACATACAGAGGCCCAACATCAAAGTAACACCATCAGGTGTTCTAGGAGCATAAATGACATATATAATTTCCTGGCAACCTATCATTTTTGAAAACCCTTCATATTTCTAACACATAGCATGCACATACCAAGAATTACAATCCAAAATAAATTCTATTGCAGAAAGGGTAAAAAAAAAGCATTACCTGTGCTTTTAGTAGTATCCACAGAGGAGAGCACTGGTCCAGGCAGCAGGCAGGGAGGTGCTTAGCGACAGCAATATTAACTATCCAGGCATCAGGCAGGAATATTGTCTATAGTCGGCACAACACAGTCCATAGAAATTGTCCAGGCAGAGACAGCCAGCACAGCCATAATATTGGTCCTGGTACACTGTTAACTGCAGACACTCATTATTGTACCGCTCTCCAGCCCTTCATAAACATACTGCCTCCTGCTACAGCTAATTATTTGCATAGTCCAGGTAGCGGTGTGGTCCATTCATGCGACAGGCATGGGCATGGTGGCAGTAAGTCAGCAGCAGGCTGAGGGCCACAATCAGGTAAGACCTGTGCACAAGGGGCACAGGGGTAGAGGCTTCGACCCACCCAAATCTCTATGAAGCCTCCGGACTCCAGACCCTAATTCCGAAACCCGGAGAAAACAAAAATAATTGTTTTCTCCAACCGGAAGAACAATCCTGGAGCCCCTCACATATGTGAGACCCCCTGTGTACTACAGTAGTAGGGCAACAGATCAGTCCAAGCGGTAGGCAAAAGCATAGTCCATAAAACAGGCCAGGGTCGGTTCACATGTAAGCAGTCCAAGCGGTAGGCAGTAGAGTAGTTGATAAAACAGACCAGGGTCAGTTCACGTGGAGGCAGTCCAAACGGTAGGCAGAGGCATAGTCACAAAACAGGCCAGGGTCAGTTCACATGAAAGCAGTCCAAACGGTAGGCAGAGGCATAGTCAAAAAACAGGTCAGGGTCAGTTCACATGGAAGGCAGTGGCATGGTTATTTGGGAAAGAATGGAAAATGGTCAGCACAGATGATGAAAATGGGGAAATGGTTAAAAATATGGGCTAATATTTTATGGATGTATGATAAAGTTGGAAGCATTCACCAATGCAAAGGCCAGGTTGGGAGGGACACTGGGGACAATGGTAGCTGGTATCTTTTCTAAATCCTCTTTTGGTGCACACGCGACATTTTTTTTTTGCCGTCTTCGGCCTGCTTCAGATGGTGGAATGCTGAAGAGGAAGTGGCGCTCATGGAGTCGGCAAACAGCCTCAAAGCGAAGGTCTTCTGGGGGGGGTCTTTGGTGATAGATGAGGGACGTGACAACTTCTTCTATGAATTTTAGGAAGAGGGCGGGGCTTTCAATGGATTTGGTGTAGACTACGTAGGAATTGTAAATGGCCAAATGGATGAGATACCATTTGTGATGGGTGACAGGTGCACCGCTGATGGCAGTCCCTTATGTGACAGGTGCACTTTATTGGGTGACACGGGTGACAGATGACAATTGGGGGGGGCGATGGGACAGGTGTGGTGTTGGTGCAGACACTACAGAACACAGATCGGTAACTCACTGCTTCTGGCTCTTCTCTCCTCACACTGGAAACAGTGTGTGAGGAGAGAAGAGCTGGTAACAGCTAGTTACCGCTCTGTGTTTACATTTATGATCAGCTGTGAATGGATCACAGCCAATCACGTGGGTAAACAGTCAGCCAATGGCTGTTTACTGGCGTCGGTGACGAGTAGTGTTCCCGGGAACACTCCGTCACCGACGTGCACGCGCAGCGCGCTCGCGATCGCGCGCCTGCGCCGTGCACAATGGGGTGGACCTATCTGTGATCGGCCGTGACTTCATCACGGCCGATCACGTGGTAAACAGCCATATCCAATGGCTGTTCACCCCCCTCGGTGGCGAGCGGTGTCTCCGTGACTCACCGCCACCAAAGGAACAGGGATGCGCGCGCACGATCGCGCGCATTCCCTGTTTAAATGGGAGGACATCATATGACGCCCTCCCGCAACGAGAGCCGTGCCGCCTGGCCGTCAATTGACGGCCGGCGGTCGGCAAGCGGTTAATGAACATTGCTGATCTCTAGGAAAGCTGATTGCTACTGGTTCATGGATGAGCTGAAAGACTGGAGCTGTGCCTGGGAGGATTTGTTAAAAAAAACATCAGTAGTAACCACTACAAGCAGCACACCACATATTCCTCTGTGGTGTACCACAAATAACAGAAGCAATTACACATTGATAACAGGTAAAGGACTAAGGAAATGTAACTAAGCAGGTCCTGACTTTCATTTTAGCATCAAGGTCAGCATGTACATGCATAGTAATAAACGCATAGCAGTCATTAGTACTGTAGAGTCAATGTAATCACAGGCAAGCAGCATAGGTTAATGGTTATCATACGATTAGCACTAACAGGTTAACCCTACCTTAGACACATGTACCGCAAAGGTCCATACCACAACCAAGCATTAAAACATTAATGCACAGTAAGCCCTGCCTGCAGGGCCAGGCCCTACGTTAATAGGAGAGGCTCAGCACCACCCGTTTAGTAAACAGAGTGACACTTTGGACAACTAGTAAGATTCACATGTGCGATATATGCTTTCAGTGGTGCAAGTTAACAGCATACCTGCAGACAATAAGTCAAGCCTGTAGGGCAGCGATATGCAATTAGCGGACCTCCAAATCTTGCAGAACTACAAGTCCCATGAGGCATAGCAAGACTCTGACAGCCACAAGCATGACATTCAGAGGCAGAGGCATGATGGGACTTGTAGTTTTGCAACAGCTGGAGGTCCACCAATTGCATACCCCTGCTGTAGGGCCAGGCCTTGCTGAATTAATAGGAAGGCTTCAGCCCAGCACAACACACCTGCTATCAGCATAAACAGTATTGCAGACACAACCACAACCTGTGAGGCATTAGTAAACAGACTGAAACTATGGACAAGCCAGCAAAATTCACACGTGTGACATATACTTTCAGTGGTGCAAGTTAACAGCACACTTGCAGCAGTAACTGAATACTATACACTTGTGCACCATGTGGTGCCTTACCACCTGCATGCTTCATGGCCAAACAGGAAGTCCAATGCATGTCCATCCATGGAGTCATGATGAAGGAGCAATCCCTAGAGACCCAATGCCATCACCCCCTTATCCTGGATACTGAGGGGGGTTTCCAACATATAGGAGATTTACAGCCTCGTCACAGGAGAGGCTTGAACCTGTGCAGCTTGGCCAGATGAATCTGGCAAGGTGAGGGGGAGAAAAAAATCCTGCTTTCAGCAGCAGCATAACTGGCTGTAGCAGTGGGAAAAAAAAAGAGAATGCTGCCTGCAGGGAGGAGACTTACTTATATAGTATAACCCAGTGGTCATCAACCCTGTCCTCAGGGCCCACTAACAGGCCAGGTTTGCAAGATAACTGAAATACATCACATGTGATATCATTTGCTGCTCAGTGTTTGGAGTATTCTAGTCTGCATCTCCCCAAGGTAATACATAAAATCTGGCCTGTTAGTGGGCCCTGAGGGCAGGGTTGATGACCACTGGTATAACCGGTCCTGGAATAGGGCAGGAGGCGGAGCCTACCCATACATATATGCTGTCATGCTTGTGTCAGGAAAGGTAGTTATGGCTAATTGTGAATGTATCCTAAATTCATAAGGTTCAGTATAGATTCAATTTATAGAAATGGGTGCCCAATGCATTGTGACAAAAAAATGGTATTACCACATTTGGACTTTCTGGATTAATAACATGCTCCCTGTAATTATAACTGCAGGAAAAGCTTTGTATACTTTATTTGACAAATAACTGGCTTCATCATTCATTTTCTTGTTGCAAACTTCAACCTCCTGAGTCATAGGGGTTGATTTACTAAAACTGTAGTGTGCAAAATCTAGTGCAGCTCTGCATAAAAAAACAGCTTCCATTTTTTTTTTGTTAAAGCTTAATTGAACAAGCTGAAGTTAGAAGCTTATTGGTTACCATGCAGAGCTGCACCAGAGTTTGTACTCTCCAATTTTAGTAAATCAACCCCATAGTGTATCATCACCCACAGGTAGACTGCAAAAATCTCAGTGGTTGCTGAAGGGTGTTCACTGCTTCTTATCTGCCCACTGCACATAAATGGCAGGACAGGAGCAGTGCCAATGTGGGTTGATGTACCTATACGTTATGCAGCATCAGAGGCTCGTGTGCGGCTCAGAGAGTGCGCACCCAGAAGCTCAGTGATTTGGTGTGTCCCCACGGAAACAGCGGGTCCCTTTACTGCTTTGTCCGGGTGATCACATGGTCTTGTACCATGTGTTTTCTGTGTCCAATCAAGGTCCTGATCCCTGCCATATGCCATATCAGCATCCTAACCACTGCAGCCCTGGAGGATTTGGCCGGTAAATGACCAGAGCACTTTTTACAATTTGGCACTGCGCTGTTTCAACTGGTAATTGTGCGGTCATGCAATGCTGTACCCAAACAAAATTTGTGTCCTATTTTTCCAACAAATAGAGCTTTCTTTTGATGGTATTTGATTGCCTCTGCAATTTTTATTTTTTGTGATATAAATGTAAGAAGTCCGAACATTTTGAAAGAAAATGATATTTTCTACTTTTTATTATAAAAAAATTAATAAACTCAATTTTCGTCATACATTTAGGCCAAAATGTATTCAGCCACATGTCTTTGGTAAAAAAAAATATGTCAATAAGCATATATTTATTGGTTTGCGCAAAAAGTTATAGTGTCTACAAACTAGGGTACATTTTCTGGAATTTACGCAGCTTTTAGTTTCATTCATTCATTTCTTGAGGTGCTAAAATGGCAGGGCAATACAACCCCCCCCCCCAGACCCCATTTTGGAAAGTAGACACCCCAAGGAAATTGCTGAGAAGCATGTTGAGCCCATTGAATATTTTATTATTAAAAAAAAAAAAGACACAAAGTTGTTACTAAATGATACTGTATATTGCTCAATAAAACCACAACTATTTTTGGCTTTTTTTTTTGAGTTTTTGTGTGGGTTTTTTTCTCACTTTTTTCACTTTTATAAAAACTGTAAAAAAAACTGTAAACTGAACGTTGCAGATAAGGCTCTCTCAAAATGTGATGGCCATCACATCTTTCGAGACCCTGTGTACGTGTGCCTAGGACTGTGTAGTGCTGTACCCTACGCTAACACTCAACTAGTGTGTGGTAGTGTTTGAAACAGTCACCAATGCAAAGACCAGGTTGGTCAGGACAGGAGGGACAATAAAAGCGGGTGTCACGTCTATATCTGCACTTTCTACAGACACAACATCTTCTTTGTGGGTTTCTTTGGGTAGGGGTACCAGAGAGGACATGCGGAAAATGCCTCTCATGCCTCTCATGGCCGGCTTACTGCATTTGGATTGGGAAGTTGGGCCACAGCACCGTCTGGAAACAGAAGGGCTGTAATGATCTCTTCCTGGAATTTAAGGAAGGATCCAGTTTGTCCTGAAGCTCTATATAGCAGAACCAATTGAAATAAGTATACAGACACTTTTTTGTACCAGCGTCTGGCCTTACGGGGAATTAGGTACAGCGCCAACAACTGGCCCGTTGAGGTCCACCCCTCCCATATTAATGTTATATTTCTGCACCCAGGGGGGTTTCTCCACAACACCAGTCGTCGTAGGAATTTGGACCATCATGTCTGCGTGAAGGGAGGACAGAACGAAAACATTCTTATTATCTCTCCACTTCACGGCAAGCAAATTATTACATCTCAAGCAGGCTCTCTCCCCCAGCCTAAGACGGGAATCTACAAGTTGCTGGGGTAAGCCCCGGTGATTAGATCGCACAGTGCCACATGCGCCAATTTGGTGATCAAACAAGTGACTAAAAAGTGGCACGCTTGTGTAATAATTGTCCGCATACAAGTGGTAACCCTTTCTGAATAAGGGTGACACCAAGTCCTACACAATCTTACCAGCGCTCCCTATGTAGTCTGGGCAGTTCTTCGGCTCTACATAACTATCTCTTCCCTCGTAAACCATAAAACTATATGTATAGCCTGTGGCCCTGTCACAGAGCTTATACATCTTGACCCCATATCTGGCACACTTGCTGGGAAGATACTGTTTCAAGGACAAGCGGCCAGAAAACTTAATCAGGAACTCATCAACGCAGACAACTTGATGGGGAGTAAACAAGGCTGCAAAGCGTTGGTTGAAGTGGTTTACGAGGGGGCGAATTTTGTATAGCCAATCAAATTCAGGGTCACCCTGAGGACGACAGAGTTCATTATCATTGAAGTGCATGAACCACAAGATCTGCTTGTATCGTGTCCTGGTTATGGAGGTAGAGAACACGGGCATATGGTGAATTGAGTCAGTGGACCAATATGACCGCAACGCACTCTTTTTAGTTATGCCCGTCAGGAGGGATAGACCCAGGAAGGTCTTAAATTCAGAAACTGTAATTGGTTTCCAGTCTCTGGCAAGGGTCAACTGGGGATTAGTGGTGATGAATTGACCAGCATATAAATTGCTTTGGTCCACAATAGATCTATAGAGATCTTCGGTGAAAAACAGCGAATAAAAATCAAGTGATGTAAAATCAACTATTTCCACCTGAATTCTGGGTTGGCCAGTGAATGGGGGAAGTACGGGTGCTGCAGAAGTGGTGGGCTCCCAATTAGGATTGGCGAATGCAGCAGGAAGAGCACTATGGGTTCGAAGGGCCTGTCTTTGTCTTCTTCTTGGTGGCAGTGGGACACTACTCATGCTAGCCACCTCGCCAGCTTGAACTGCACTTATGGCACTCGCCACGTCACTACGTGATACTGCAGTGCTGCATGTACGACCAGGATGTACTAGGCCGCTGCTGCTTGCCAGTTCACCAGAAGGATGAGCAGCGCTAGTACTGGCTCTCTGCTCCATACTAGGGACCTGGGGTTCTTGCACCTCAACAACAGCAGAAGAATAGGGTCTGGTACGCCTGACCTTGGCAGGGACCACAACTCCTGTCCTGTCAGGGTACCTGTCAGGATGCCGCTGCTGTCCACAGGTTCATATTCTGAGCCTGAATCTGACAGATGAGTGACTTCCTCTTCACTATGTCATGTCATGTCATGATCAGAAACATGTAGGCCTCTTCACTAGTGTACCTTCGATTTGACATTACTGGTACACTAGTGAAACTTACAAGAAAAAAAGTACCTGACTGTCAGCGACTGATTCAAACGCTACCAAAAAAACTGTTAGCATTCGCAATGATCAGGCCTGACTCTGCAAACACTGCAGTTATGTGTGTTGTGTTTTTGTAAGTGACAGTGATTGACTGATACTGCACTTGGGTGGGCTGGGCTGGGCGGAGGGGCTAAACGCAGGTGTTAGCAGGTATCTGGGCTGATCCCACAAACACTGCATTTTTGGGAACCCTAAACTGCTGAGGATGCTAGTATAGATCTGATCAGATCAGATATTGATCCGTTCAGACACTATACTACTAGGGGAGGTGTATGGTGCGTGCGTGGATGTTAGCGCTACTGGCACTAATCTGACGCTGCCTGGGGTGACGCAGACCCTGACTGACTAAAACCTAACTGATCTCACCCGCCGGGTGATCAGTAGGTTAAACCTATATTGGGTAATATACGGCGGGTGCCCTAACGCTATAAAAAAAATCTAGCTAACCAGCGTCACCCGTGACACTTATACAGTGTAAAAAAAAAAAAAACTGAATGCTGCACTGGGTGACACAGTGACAGGGGGTGAAGGGGTTAACTGGGGGGTGATCGGGGGGTGGCAAGTGTACCTACGTGGACTGGTGTCAGTGTAGTGTTGGTGCACTTACTATTAGATGTTCTCTCTCCTCGATCTGGAACGGAAAAGACCGACATGAGGAGAGATGACATAATTTCCCCTGCTGTGTTTACACTTACACAGACAGGGGAAGGATATCATTCCCCAGGACCAATCACCAGGTCCAGGCCAGTTTAATTGGCCTAGACCTGGGGATTGATCGGTTCTGGATTGAATCCGATCATCACCGCTGCCATAACATGATGGCGATTTGCCTGCCCATTGCCATTCTGCCACAGTACAACTACGGCGGCTGGTCGGGAACAGGCTAATCACCACCATATGCCATACCAGTGTCCTGATCATTGTAATATTCCACACCAGCATCCTGATCACTGCCACGTGATACCAGCATTCTATCACCACCATATTCTATATGAGTGTCATCGTCATACTCCATACCAGCATCCTGATAACCACCATATGCCAAACCAGCATCCTGATCTCTGACACGCCATACCAGCATCCTGAGCATTGCCATACACTTTACCAGTGCCCTGATCACCACCATACAATAACCCTCATTACCACCATACACCATATCAGTGTCCTGATCTCTGCCATACATCATATAAGAATCCTGATCACCGCCATACCCCATACCAGCATCCTGTTTACCGCTATATGCCATATCAGCATCCTGATCACTGCCATACCTCATACTGCTGCCCTGATCATCGCCTTATGACATACCAGCATCCTGATCACTGCCATACCCCATACCACTGTCCTGATCACCGCCAAAAGCCATGCCAGCAACCTGATCACTGCCATACATCATACCAGCATCCTGATCACCGCCATGTCATACCAGCGTCCTAATCACCGTCACACTATACCAGCATCCTGATCACCGCCATACACCGTACCAGTGTCCTGATCACTGCCATAAGTCATACCAGCATCCTGATCACTGCCATACACCATACCAGTGTCCTGATCTCTGCCATACCTCATACCAGCGTCCTGATCACTGCCATATACCATACCAGCATACTGATCCCTGCCATACCCCATATCAGCATCCTAAACATTGCCATACCCCATATTAGCATTCTGATCACTGCCATACTCCTTACTAGCATCCTGATCACCACCATATCCCATACCAACATCCCGATCCCCGCCATACCCCATACAAACATTTTGGTTCTTTGTTTACCTGGCTGTTACAGGCCAAGGAAGCAGCTGATTAGATGGATCTGTGTCCGATTGGCTGCATGGGTGGCCAGAGGAGAGGTCTGGGGTTTACTAGACCCCAGATCTCGCTATAAAGAGGACCTGTCACTGCTCATGCTGCCCAAGTCACACTTCATGTTTTTCATCCTTTCTGGTAGCAATAAAGTTTATTCAAAAAATGAAAGAGACACTGTAAAAATGTTTTTTTTAATAAAATAAATAATACAATAACACAAATGCGAATACATGTGTTGGTCCTGCACACATATGTAAACCATGATTGCATCACACATGTGACGCAAACTTCAGAGTGAGAGCAATAATTCTAGCTCCAGACCTCCTGTGTAAACTGATAACTTGTAAAGGCTTTTAAAGTGTCACCTATTGGGATTTTTAGGTACCATAGTTTGGCACCTTTCCACAAGCTGATGCAATTTTAAAGTGTGATATGTTTGGTATCTATTTACTCTGCATAACGTTATTTTTTATATTTATCCAAAAATGGGGTATTATTTGGTGTTTGTGCAGATTAACCACTTGCCAACCAGCCGCTGCAGTTATACTATGGCAGATTGGCTCAGCTGTGCAAATCGCCATAGATGTATGTCGGGCTCGTACATGGCGATCTGTGGGAACTTGCATGACGCTGGAGGTCTGTGCCCATTGGCCAGTGGGGGAACCAATTAGCGGGTCCAGCGGACTCGATGTCCGCACAGCCACACACGATGGTTCCCCGCAGTGACAGAACGGGGATCTGCCATAGTAAACAAGGCAGATCTCCGTTCTAAAGGGATGACACACAGATCCTGTCTTTCTGCTGTGCAGGAAGACGGATCTGTGTGTTGTTCCAGGCAGCCCATCCCCAATAGAGTTACAACACACAGTGAGGAAACACATTTAACCCCTTGATCGCCCCTAATGTTAACCCCTTCTCTGTCAGTGCCATTAGTACAATGTCAGTGCATATTTTTAGCACTGATCACTGTAATAATGTCACTGGTTCCCAAAACAAGTGTCAAAAATGCCAGTTAGGTGTCCAATCTTTCCGCCGTAATGTCGCAGTCCCACTAAAAATCGCTGATCACCGCCATTACTAGTAAAAAAAAACATAGCTAAAACGCCATAAATCTATCTCCTATTCAGTATATGGATATATGCTTATTGTTTTTTTTTTTTTTTTTACCAAAAATATGTAGCAGAATACAAATTGGCCTAAATTGATGAAGAAATTTGATTTTTTTTAAGTTTTTTTATTGCGTGTGTTTTATAGTAGAAAGTAAAACATTTTTTTTTCAAAATTGTTGTTTTTTTGTTGTTTTTAGCACAAAAAATAAAAACCGCAGAGGTGATCAAATGCCACCAAAAGAAAGCTTTATTTGTGGAGAAAAAAGGACATCAATTATGTTTGGGTCGCACGACCACGCAATTGTCAGTTAAATGATGCAGTGCCGTATTGCAAAAAATGGCCTGGTCAGGAAGTGGGTAGATCCTTCCAGGGCTGAATTGGTTAATATTCAGTAACGTGTATTTTTTCCAAAACTTTTGTGTTTAAAATTATGTTTTATACATGTAGGAGAGGAATGTCAGAATTGGCATGGACTTGAAGTGGTTAAGGTATTTGGATGTCAGGCCCCTCTGTGTGGCTAGGCTGTGAAAAAGTCTCCACGCATGTAATATCCCCTTACTCGGGAGGAGTAGCAGAATGTGTTTTGAGGTGTAATTCTAAGCATGCCCATGCTGTGTGTTGGAAATATTAAATTAACAACTTTGTATAAAAAATTATTTACATTTTCTTTTCACATTTTCCAAAATCTTGTGGCAAAAAATGAAGTCTCTAAAAGACTCCCCGTGCCTTTTAAAAATACCTTGTGTTTTTACTCTTCGAAATGGGGTTATTTTGTGGGTGTTTCTACTGTCCTGGCACTCCAGGGCCTCCAAAAATTTGATAGGTAGTGAGGAAATTAGATGCGTAATTTATGCCCCTAGAAAGCCTAAAGGTGCTCCTTGAATATTGGGCCCCTCTGTTTGGTTAGGCTGTGAAAAAGTCTCACACATGGGGTATTGCCACACTCAGGAGAAGTAGCAGAATGTGTTTTGGGGTGTATTTCTAAGTAATGTCCATTCTGTTTGTTAGAAATATCTTATTAATTGACAGCTTTGTGTAAAAAAATACATTTTAATTTTCTTTCCTACATTTTCCAAATACTTGTAGAAAAAAAATACATTTTCAAAAGACTAATTATGCTTTTCAGAAAATACCTTGAAATGTTTGCTTTCCTGGACTTGAAGTGGTTAAAAGAATAGAAAAAATATATATAACATAGGATTATAATATCACTGCTGCATCACCACTAGGGATGGGCCGAACAGACCACTGTTCGGTTCGGACCAGAACTTCAGAACACCGCGAACATTCGGACCCGAACACCGAACCCCATTAAAGCCCATGGGACCCGAACGTTAAATATCAAAAGTGCCCATTTTGAAGGCTTAAATGCAAGTAATTAGGCATACAATAGTTATAAGGGTCCGGTCCATGGATCAATAAAAAAAAGTTTGTGAAAAACGTCATTATGAAATGACCAGTGATTTTTGATTTTTAAAGTGAAAGCCTAAAAATGAAAAATTCCTTCCAATATAGTGCCAGGGGGTTCCCCTTAATCTAACTGTAAAGTGCCAGATCTGTACCATGTCTAGAATCTGTTGCAGCAATAATTGAATTTATAAAGCCAAAAAAAATGTAATTTTTCCTGCAAGCTGCCTTTATTTTGCTCAGCAACAGCTGGGGAGGCAGTGTGTATAATAAGGCCACAATGTAGTGCACTGGGAACAGGATTAGAGATTTTTTGGATACGCTCTGGTGTCACTTTGACTTTGGATAGAAGTAACGGGTGCGTTAAAATTGGTCTTTGGGTGTTGGTGGCGCCTTCCCACCGTAACCCTATAGAGATAATCTTGATGAAAGCAAGAATGTGGGTGGCAGGGACTGTATTTTTTTTTCCGCTGCAGAAGATGGGGCAGAGAAATTTGCCGGCTACAGTCTACAGCTGGTGGTGTGCAGCTGGTAGATGAGCTGCTAGAACCTTGGACACCCTGTCGGTGGAGGCTGCTAAAAGGTAATGATTTGGTATTGCAGGGGCAGACTGAAGTGGGTAAGGAGGAGGAGGAGGAGGGACAGATTTGTGCCCCTTTGTGTGGCTTTTAGGTGCTCTTGCCAACAGGCTGAGTGGTTGGATGTTAAATGCCTTGTTAGGCATGTGGTACCCAAATGGTTGGTGTTTTTGCCACGTTTGATGTGCCTGTGGCACAGTTTGCAGATAGCAACAGTGCCATCTGCTGCAGATGTGCTGAAAAAGGCCCAGACAGCTGAGCTGTGGGGAGTAGGCCGGGAGATAACAGCTGCAGAATGTGATGGAATAGCATGGCTGCTCTCTACTCTTTCTTGATGCCGACCTCCTTGGGGTTGTGCCACCTCACCTTCAGTTTCCTCCACTGCTCTATCTGGCACCGAAGTCGCATCAGTGACTTCATCATCATCATCTCCATCTCCTCCATCTTCATCATTACCACTGGAGACAACTTAGCAATACGCTGCAGCTTGGGGAACATGAATGCCAATTTGTCTACCAGTGTTCTAGGCTAATGTTCTTGTCATTCTCAACCTCAGAACCAGCATCTGAATCCAGTAATGGCTGGGCATCATCAAGGAGCAAGTGGCTGATAGGGATGGGCTTTATGTTCGGGTTGAACATGAGCTTGACTCGAACATTGGCTGTTCGCTCGTTCGCCGAACAGCGAACAATTTGGGGTGTTTGCGCCAAATTCGAAAGCCATGGAACACCCTTTAAAAGTCTATGGGAGAAATCAAAAGTGCTAATGTTAAAGGCTTATATGCATGGTATTGTCATAAAAAGTGTTTGGAGACCTGGGTCCTCGCTTTGGACTCGGGTGGCTTATTCTATACAGGGTCTTGTATTCCTTTTTCTGATGTACGTGAGGTCCTCTCCCAACAGGAGGGGTATAAAGAAACCCCCCCCCGATATGGGTTAGGATAGGACATATGACAGCGTATATGTACACATAGATACATGTATGGATAATGGTATGTAAATGGCGAATATTGACCCCATAATGGGGTAATTGTATACTATATACATGGATATAATGATTTCCCTTATCAAGAGTATGTTTCCTTTATGTATGGGGTTGCCATACATTTCTCAGTCCAGCATATGACAGTCAACCTAAAAAAGGGGCATAAAGATGGGATAAGGTAATTGCTTTATATTGTTTTATAAGCACTAGCTCATAGCACATACCCATTGTGCAGATCATGGGAAGGAGCTAATTATAATTATATAACATCAGCCATAGTGATCTCAATTATGCCCTTATCTCCTACGCCCTCCCCCCAGCTTTTGTAATCCCTATATATGGACTGAGAAAATGGTACTACCCCGTGATTAATTTAGAATAATATACAGGGTGTTATTTGTATAAACAGGTAAATGTACTGTATATGAGCATCGCTCAAAGCATATGTCTGTCGTCAATAATAGCAAGCGGGAGTATCAAGCCTTTAAACTGAGACATTATTATTAAATAGCCCCATATTTGGGAGTAGTTTAACCCGGCAGGGAAGCCTCGTAATACATCAAGGGGATCCCGCCCATGGGAGGAGATACATCCGCTTGCCTTCAAAAGCCCTACACTAAGTACGTCAGTCACGCCTTTGATAACGTCGATGACGAAACGCGTAAGTCGGGGCTACGTACTTACGTCACACACGGAAGTCGGAGGGAGCTTGGAGCGCAGCTGAGGCGCACGCCGCTCAGCTAGGAAATACATCCACGGGCTCCTATCCGGGCTTGATTTCTTTACGCAGTGTGAATGCCAGGCTCTTGTAGCAGGAGTTTGGAACTTTTAATATATTTTTTTATTTTTTATTTCGTTTTTGTGCTGGTTTTACTAGCTTTTTAAATAAAATTATTTTTACGGTATCACACTACGAGAGCCCTGTTTCTTTGTTACGAGGATAACCAGGATCACTTAAGGAGATACCATATCTGGAGGGGAACTCCCGGGGACAACTCTATTGGAATCCCAGATGTCATCCACGGCCAGACAATATATGCCTATTACCCCTGCAGGGGTGTAGGGAGCCGGTGAGTGGGGATCCTTGAGGGGGAGCACCGCAAGTCACTGGATTTAAAATTGATGTCGTCACAAAAGTCACTAAGTCACAGGAATCCTATTCATGGTGGAACCTCATGCAATTCTATGCAATTATATCTATGTTGGAACTCTGTAATTTGGGACTGTTTCATATACGATAATTTATATTCCTGATAATTTTTATTTTTTTAATTTTTATTTTTATAGGGTTCATTTTTTCAAAAAATGTTTTTCAATATTTCACTAATATTGCACGTTTTAAATGTGGTAGTATTGAACTTTGATTACACTCTCCACCTGCTCAGGCATACGGGTGAGAGCACGGGGAGTTGCATGAACTATTGGGTGTCAAGTTGCATTTTCAGGTCAATGTTATTAATGCACAGGTTTCATTATAAGAGGATAAGTTGCATTTAGTAATTCATAGATATTTATTCTCCTTCACGCACTAGAGGGAATGTTTATTGAATGTTTGATTTATTTTATGTATGATTTACTGGATTCATTCACATTTGGGTGGAAGGGCAACTATTTATATCCTAGGATTAGGAGGCGCTGGTTTTGCATAGAGTAGCACGGGGTATTAACCCTACTGGGCACACACCCACTCTATAAATTTATACACGAGCACACATCCAGGTATTCTATACAGGTAGCGCCACTCGCCCCTATCTATAAGCTCTCGATGTATCAATGCAAAAAAAAGTTTTAAAAACGGCTGTTTTTTTGGGAGCAGTGATTTAAATAATGCTTAAAGTGAAACAGTAAAAGTGTAATATTCCTTTAAATTTGGTACCTGGGGGTGTCTATAGCATGCCTATATAGGGGCGCATGTTTAGAACAGTCTGACAGCAAAATGACATTTCTAAAGGAAAAAAAGTAATGTAAAACTACTATCGCTAGTGCCGGCTATAATGAATTGTCAGTCCGGCAATACACATAAAAGTTCATTGATAAAAACAGCATGGAATTTCCCCACAGGGGAACCCCCAAACCAAAATAAAAAAAAAATGTGTGGGAGGCCCCCTAAAATCAATACCAGGCCCTTCAGGTCTGGTATGGATATTAAGGGGAACCCCGCGCTAAAATAAAAAAAAAATGATGTGGGGTTACCCCTCAAAATCCATAGCAGACCCTTCAGGTCTGGGATGGATTTTAAGGGGAACTGCGCGCCAAAATTTAAAAAAAAATGGCGTGGGGTCCCCCTCAAAGTTCATACCAGACCCTCCAACCCCGTGCCAAAATTAAAAAAAAAATTGTCAAAAATCGTCTCTTGTGCTTTTTAACCTTTTTGACACTTTTTTGTGCAATGGTAGGGGTACATTTGTACCCCATTACCAATTCACACTGGGGTGGGCCAGGATCAAGGGGTCCCCTTGTTAAAGGGGGCTTCCAGATTCCGATAAGCCCCCCGCCCGCAGACCCCCACAACCACCGGGCAAGGGTTGTGGGCATGAGGCCCTTCTCTCCATCAACATGGGGACAAGGTTCTTTGGGGGCTACCCCAAAGCACCCTCCCAATGTTGAGGGCATGTGGCCTGGTACGGTTCAGAGGGGGGGCGCTCTCTTGTCCCCCATTCTTTTCCTGCAGCCTGCCAGGTTGCGTGCTCGGATAAGGGTCTGGTGTGGATTTTTGGGGGGACCCCCACACCATTTTTTTTATTTTGGCACGGGGTTCCCCTTAAAACCCATACCAGACCTGAAGGGTCTGGTATGGATTTTGAGGGGGACCCCCACGCCATTTTTTTTTTATTTTGGCACGTGGTTCCCCTTAATATCCATACCAGACCTGAAGGGCCTGCTATGGAATTTAGGGGGACCCCCACGCTTTTTTTTTTATTTGGGTTTGGGGTTCCCCTGTGGGGCAATTCCATGCCGTTTTTATCAATAAAATTTTATGTGTATTGCCGGACCGACAATTCATTATAGCCGACGCTAGCAATGGTAGTTTTACATGACTTTTTTCCTTTAGAAATGTCATTTTGCTGTCAGACTGTTCTAAACACGGGACACGTGTGCCCCTTTACAGGCATACTAGAGACACCCCCCAGGTACGAAATGTAAAAGGAATATTACACTTTTATTGTTTCACTTTAAGCATTATTGAAATCACTGATCCTGAAAAAATGTCAGTTTTCAAAACTTCTTTTTGCATTGGTGCATGTCCCCTGGGGCAGGACCCAGGTCCCCAAATACTTTTTATGACAATAACTTGCATATAAGCCTTTAAAATGAGCACTTTTGATTATTCATGTTCGTGTCCCATAGACTTTAACGGTGTTCGTACAAATTTTTTGCCTGTTCGCATGTTCTGGATGCGAACCGAACCGGGAGGTGTTCGGCTCATCCCTAGTGGCTGATGCTGTGGTCAAATAACTCAGCTGACTCCTCAATGGCTGATGTTAGGACTATGGCAGGAATAGATGTGGACAAGGAGGCAGGTTTATCCACTCTGGCAACTGCAGGGGAATGCCCACTTGTATCTGCTTGTGTGACAGAGGATGAGGAGGATGAGGAAGGTTTAGTAAGCCAGTCCACCACCTCCTCTGCATGTTGTGGCTGGATAGCACGGGCAAACTCACTAAACAGAGGAAATTATGCCCTGCCTGAGGACCGACCACCACGTCCACCTTTGCCTGTGGAAACATTTGTTGCTGGCCCCCTTACAGTGCCAAGGGAACGTCTGCCTCTCCTTGTTGTTCTCCCAGATATTATTGGGAGGGAGGGGGTGGTGCTTATAAGCAAATGTAAAGGAGAAGTTGAAATCTGTACGTAGATGCACTTTAATCAATGTAAAGAGGTGTTTAATTTGAGTGCTCACACTACACAGACACACTCCACGGGTACAATATAATATACTGCAATATAATGTGCCAAACGTACAGTGATGCACAGAACAATATGACGTTAAACTGGCAGTAATGCACGCAAAACGATATGGCGTTAAACTGGCAGTAACGCACAAAACTATATGGCATTAAACTTGTATTAACGCACACAGAACTATATGGCGTTAAACTGGCAGTAACGCATGCAAAACTATATGGCGTTAAACTGGCAGTAATGCACGCAAAACTATATGGCGTTAAACTGACAGTAACGCGCGCAAAACTATATGGCGTTAAACTGGCAGTAACGCACACAATACAATATGGCGTTAAACTGGCAGTAACGCACGCAAAACTATATGGAGTTAAACTGGCAGTAACGCAATCAAATAGACGGTGTTTAACCATCACTACACTGAAGCTATCTGAACTGTCCCTACTCTAGCTATATACTAATGTCAAGATTACTGACACGGTCTTACTACACTACACTGAAACTATCCGAGCTATCCCTACTCTAGCTGCACACTATGAAAAGCTAAATGATGGTCTTCCTTTCTACACTCACACTATCTCTAGACTGACACTAAACTAATATTCTACACTGACAATTGAAACAAAATACCACAGTATAGCACACTAACTAATAGCACTAACCAGAGCCCTGTTCTATCTCTCTCCACACCAAAATCACACTGAAAATGGCTGTCATTGAAAGAATACTTTTATACTGTGGGGCGGGAATGAGCCATGATTGGATAAAGTCATGATGACAGTGTCCAATCATGACTCTGACAGTGCACTGTGCCCCGATTGGCTGAGGCTTTCACTGCTTCAGCCAATCAGGGCTTGCAATGCACTGTTCAACGCCACAATGCATTGTGGTCTGTTCGGGGGACGTTCAAACGGTTGAATGTCCCGTTTGTCCGGCTGTTCTCCGAACGTCCAAACAACGAAAGTTCGGCCCGAACTTATGCTCGGGCAGAACCGTTCGCCCATCCCTAATCACCACCACTATCCACAGTATTTAAGATTTGCCCAAAAGAGGGTGAAGATGCTCAAAAGACACCTGGAAAAAAGTGAACTATGATCCCAGCATTTGGCTTTAAATTATTTAGATAACTTTCTTTTTTTACTACTTATACTCATATAACATATTATTTAAAGAATTGAAAAAAAAAAAAAAAAAAAAAACTGATAGACTTTTTTCTCTTCATTAAAAAGATCTTTCTGAACCGCAAATCTAAACTAAATAAAAATTGCTCCTTGTATTTTTTTTTTTCACCTAATATCAATCGTTTAAAAATGAGTCAGTGTCATTTTTTACTGCACACACAAGTTTTACCTTTTCTTGATTAGAAGTGACCTGCGACAGCTCTTTTCCCTTCACAGTATCACAGATCTTTTGCTACAAAATAAAATATACAACAACAGAAAGCTGCTGCTTTTATACTTCCATTGCATTTTTGTCAAATGTTCTGCCTGTTCTTTAACCTATAATAATAACCAAACTACAATTTCTATTGTGTAGCAGGTTTTGGTCAATTGAGGGCAGCTGCTCTAAATGTACATAGAAAAAGCAGATTTAACGATGGTTTATGGCATGTGGTTTTGCAGTGCAAAGGCCTTTCTATGGTGCAATATGCATGTGATGTTCCAAAGAATAGACCCCTGATTCTTTTCCGCAGGTTGAGTTTTTCAGGATATTTTTTTACCATACTGCTAGGCAGCTTTGAATCATTTTCATTCTAAATATGTTTCCAGCCAAAGCCAGTTATTTTATTGGCTTTCAAAGTTTATCTAAAGGCAAAACTTTTTTTTTCAGTTTTTGATAGAGTGTGTTAATATATACACACAAGGAACTTAAGGATAGCTAGAGGCTTAAGGGCTGTGGTCAAAAATGCATTGCTCAGCAACCCTCAGTGGCAATATACAGTATTGTTCCATCGCTAGCAGTCGAGCTGCCGGTGATTATTGTCTCCTGAGTCTCCTTAGTCCACTCTTGCAACAAGAGGGAGAGCCCTGCAAAAACAACATCTGCTGGTAGGACCACCCCTGCAGCACTGGGAAGAGAGACAGAATGGATTGAGTAGTTGAACTGCAGGCTACAATTGGTTGCTAGAGTGAATCCACAAGCTGTTACATTTAGATTCTCAATTTCATTTGTATGGACTCCCATTCTCATACACTATTTTGTCAAAAGTATTGGGACATTCCTTTTTAGGCCTGGAGTAAGAGGAGTAGTGCCTGTGGCATGTAATTACAATGACAGGCAATTTCCCCTGTCGCTGCCCATTTAGTTGGTTACCTACATTTTAAAATGCCTGCCCACATTTGTAGGCTGAAGGCTCTGAGGATATGTTGCTCTCTGGGGAGCCCCACCTCATTAGTATGTGATGCAGAGTTCCCTGCACCTTGCCTATCCCTCCCAAGTTTCAGCAAAATATATTTTTTTATGGAGGACGACGATGACATCACAGGGAACTAAAATAAGATTTCTCAAGACAGGAGCAATGTAAACTTAACATTCTCAGTGGGGACTTCTGCACAGGGGATGGGAGGGTTAGGGAAAATGTATTTTAAGCCCAGAGATTGTATGAATATAAAAAAAGATAACGAGTAGTTCATTAAAATTAGAAAAATGAACTGCAATGACATAGTTTATCAAATGCACTAAAAGAATCTAAAATAAACAGGTGTGCATGAACCATTCAATTAATAACAGTGCGTTGATCAAAGTTTTCCAGGCTTGAGAATTGTGTAAATGGTAATGAGGCATCTAACTTTGAACTTCTTTTTTTTTACTGTATTGATATTACAATGAAAACAGACAGCTTAATGAAATATATCCAACTTTGAGTTCTTTGCATGAGCAGCCCATATTGTACAGCCATACAGTCTGTGGACACCTGATAATCACTCCTTTATGTTTCATATGCTCATTTTAAAACCTTGGGCATTAATATGGAGCTGCCCTCCTCTCCCCACTTTGCAGATATAGCATATTTTTGGGGGAAAGCTTTCCACAAAATCGGGGGGTGTGTCTGTGATAACTTGTACCCTTTCAGCCAAAGGGTCAGGTACTGATGGATGAAAAGGTCTGGCTTGCAATTGGTATTCCAATTCATCTCAAAGGCATTCAATAGGGCTGAGGTTAGGACTCTGTACAGGTCACTCTAGTTCCTTCACAACAAACTGAATAAATCATATATTTATGAGCAGTCATGTTGGAAAACAGTTCTCTTTCACTTGCATAATTTGGGTGGATTTACACATACTTTGGCCATATAGTGTGATGTTCAAGTTTAAAAAAAAAAACAATAATTACCAAGCCATTGACACAAAATTACAGTCACACAATATGACTATCTTTGGTTTCACAGAGTAAAATTTCTTGTCAAAAGGAAACCTCAACTCTTCTGGACAGTCACAATAGCAAACCTGGTATGATTAATATTGTTCTACACTGAGATAAATGGCTTAAGCAACACCTGTCAACACTACACATCCCCTCTCCCCCACCACATTCATTAGTGACAATAACTAATCACTGAAGTTTGGTCCATTGTATGTCCAACTATCTACTTTAAAGTAGATTTACTAATGTAAGGATCTGCTGCCCTCTATTGTTAGCTGCTAATTTCACAGTGTTATGTATAATTATGGATGATCTCAGTACCCATTAAACATGGAGTTCACACAATATATGTATAAAATAAACACATTTTTATTACATTCTTTAAAAACATGGAATACAAAAAAGTATACGATTATAAAACAATTGACAATTAGGCAAATATCAGCTCATATAAAGTAGCACATATTGCCCCAAGTATAACTAGATAGGGAATGGCGCTGTGCGTAAAGGATGTATTAGTGTAAAATGCTTATCTAATGGTAGTAATAGATGTATCGATGTGATATATTATAGGGAACAACAATAAATTGTAATCGCTATAAATGCAATACTATATATCCCACATAAAAATAAAATAAATTAAGTGCTAATTCATAAATAAATTAATTAGTGCCAATAAATATAGAAAGTGCAGCTGTTATCTCATATGCAAAATTATTATTAATATTGGTGACCACTAATAGTGTAGTATGACATAAATGATAAAGTGATAAGTGCAAGGGTGTCAGATACAATACAATCAACAATGTTCCAGCACCTGCTGGATAGTAAAAAATAAACTGCAAATATTAAATGAAGATAGAAAGTGTCCACAATCCTCTATAGTGAAGGACAAAAAGTGCAAAGTGATGTATGTGAAAAATATATATATGAAATATACATATATATATAAAATGTATATAAAAAAGTGTGTATAAAAGATAGAGGGTGTCCACAACCCTCAATGTCAAAATGCTGAGGATACAAAAATTAGATAAAAAATATATAAATAGATGTGTAGAAAAAAAATATATATAAACACAAAAGAAAAAAAGGAATTAATTGTACAAATATTAAGACCCAAACTGGGGAATAATTGGTATATATATATGGAGATGTGTCTCTCGTAGACTGGTGGTAAGACAATTAATAACACTAATAGGTCTCATATGAAATGACAAAAAAGTTCATGTGATGTCTTCCACCGGATTTCTTCCAGATATTTAAAAACCAACTCCCCCTGATGTGATCCCACTCACCGGAACGCTCTACCCCTGCAGGGGTATGAGCATAGGATGTCTGTATGCCGGGTGCCGATCACATCCAGGTGTCATTCAGAACTTTATGTGTTGATATCCCCTCCAATCCAGTTCCTCAATCCAGATCAGCCACTTGTACACAGGAAGGAGATGGGGGAAGACGATAAACCCCTGTTGTAATCTATAGACCAGTGGTTCTCAACTCCTGTCCCAGGTCCTGAGGACAGGAGTTGAGAACCACTGGTCTATAGATTACAACAGGGGTTTATCGTCTTCCCCCATCTCCTTCCTGTGTACAAGTGGCTGATCTGGATTGAGGAACTGGATTGGAGGGGATATCAACACATAAAGTTCTGAATGACACCTGGATGTGATCGGCACCCGGCATACAGACATCCTATGCTTATACCCCTGCAGGGGTAGAGCGTTCCGGTGAGTGGGATCACATCAGGGGGAGTTGGTTTTTAAATATCTGGAAGAAATCCGGTGGAAGACATCACATGAACTTTTTTGTCATCTCATATGAGACCTATTAGTGTTATTAATTGTCTTACCACCAGTCTACGAGAGACACATCTCCATATATATATACCAATTATTCCCCAGTTTGGGTCTTAATATTTGTACAATTAATTCCTTTTTTTCTTTTGTGTTTATATATATTTTTTTTTCTACACATCTATTTATATATTTTTTATCTAATTTTTGTATCCTCAGCATTTTCACATTGAGGGTTGTGGACACCCTCTATCTTTTATACACACTTTTTTATATACATTTTATATATATATGTATATTTCATATATATATTTTTCACATACATCACGTTGCACTTTTTGTCCTTCACTATAGAGGATTGTGGACACTTTCTATCTTCATTTAATATTTGCAGTTTATTTTTTACTATCCAGCAGGTGCTGGAACATTGTTGATTGTATTGTATCTGACACCCTTGCACTTATCACTTTATCATTTATGTCATACTACACTATTAGTGGTCACCAATATTAATAATAATTTTGCATATGAGATAACAGCTGCACTTTCTATATTTATTGGCACTAATTAATTTATTTATGAATTAGCACTTAATTTATTTTATTTTTATGTGGGATATATAGTATTGCATTTATAGCGATTACTATTTATTGTTGTTCCCTATAATATGTCACATTGATACATCTATTACTACCATTAGATAAGCATTTTACACTAATACATCCTTTACGCACAGCGCCATTCCCTATCTAGTTATACTTATTTCATTTAGGGTACACGTAGTGTCCCTTGCCTACATAGGGGGGCTTCAGTTGCGAATACATCCTATAGCACGGATCCATTGACAAAACATATTGCCCCAAACTGATCAATGACCACCAAAGGTCAGAGAAACATATTCCAGATGGTGACAGGTGGTATTGCAATATGCGGTCAACCCTTGACAAGTTTTGCAACATTTCTTTAGTAGGAAAAATGAGCTGAAAGCTGTCTATAATAGAACACAGGTACATATAATTATGTTAATACAATATTCACAAAAAGATTTTATTTTATACATTGATTGGTAATTCCACATGATGTGGAAGTAAGGTAGTGATCATTGATCCACTTACTGATAGAGTCCTGGGGTGAGCATCAACAGGAAGATACCAGACAAAGACTCCAAATCCTCCCCCCATGGCAGGCATGGGGGGCAAAGGAAAGCACCCACCAGTGCCCAAATCATGGGCTAAAAAAATCAAGAGGTAGTATGATAGTAGAAAATCTCAAATGGTAAAAAAAGAGGCAGCAGGGGGAAGAGATAAAATAGGGAAAGAGAATGAGGGGAAGAAGGGAGGGGAAAGGAAAGGGGGGGGTGAGAAATGGAGGGGGGTGAAGGGGAAAAAAAGGAAAAGACGGGGTGAGGGTTGTGGGAGAGGGCAAAGTAACAGAGGGGAAAGAAGTTATCATGTACCTGGTAGCAGGGCCTGATATGATGAGCAAGGCCTCCCTTACACCCCTGATTTGGGGCCCCTAATAATGTGAACAGAAGGCGCAGGAGTGCAGAATGGCACGGTCAAGGTACAAGCAGGGTCAAGAGCTGATCAGTGGAACAGTAGCAAATGGAGCAGGCAGAAGCAGTGGTCAGAAGGCAAGCCGAGGTCAGTACAGGCACAGTTCAGGGAGTAGTCAGACGAGCCGGGTCAGTAACTGGAGACAGGATACAGGATCAGAGGTTCTCAGGACATAGAAGGCTGAAGACAAAGCAGCACTGAATCTGAGCACTGGCTCAGTTTGAAATAGGTCATTTGGCACCACTATCTGGGTGCACGTGAACACACCAACGTGCAAGTGCAAATAAGCATTAGTATGTGTCCAATTCCTACATCAATGAGAAGGAATGTGGATTAGCCTGTGAATATGCACATAAGTCTTCCCAGAGGGGCCATCTTGTCTACTGGCATGCCCATCTTGACAGAAGGACAGAAAAACAGAAGGGGGAGGTGAAAGAAAGGGAAAAGGGGGGAAGGAGGGAAATAAGTAGAAAAACAAGTGAAGGGGGAGGGGGCAAAGGGATCAGGGAGAGAAGAAGGGGAGGGGGAAGAAAGGGGAGCGGAAGGGAGGAGGAGGGGGATGGGGAGGAGGGGAAAAAAGGGGAGGGGGAGAAAAAATGAAAAAGGGAGACAAAGGGGGAAGGAACAAAGTAGGCTACAAGAGGGGAAGGAACAAAGTAAGGCTACAAATGGGGAAGGAACCTAGATATGAAGTAAACATACTAAATACACCAAAAGGAAGTAAAACCAGATAATTGTTATTATTGGTACTTAGAAAATGATGTGTAAGGTGGCCCAGCAACAAAAATCACTCAACACCAGGGATGAGCCGAACACCTCCCTGTTCGGGTTCGCACCAGAACATGCGAACAGGCAAAAAATTTGTTTGAACACGCGAACATCGTTAAAGTCTATGGGACTCGAACATGAATAATCAAAAATGCTAATTTTAAAGGCTTATATGCAAGTTATTGTCATAAAAAGTGTTTGGGAATCTGGGTCCTGCCCCAGGGGACATGGATCAATGCAAAAAAAGTTTTAAAAACAGCCGTTTTTTTGGGAGCAGTGATTTTAATAATGCTTAAAGTGAAACAATAAAAGTGTAATATTCCTTTAAATTTCGTACCTGGGGGGGTGTCTATAGTATGCCTGTAAAGGGGCGCATGTTTCCTGTGTTTAGAACAGTCTGACAGCAAAATCACATTTCAAAGGAAAAAAAGTCATTTAAAAGTACTCGCGGCTATATAAATTGTCGGTCCGACAATACACATAAAAGTTAATTGATAAAAACGGCATGGGATTTCCCCACAGGGGAACCCCGAACCAAAATTTTTTAAAAAATGGCGAGGGGGTCCCCCTAAATTCCATACCAGGCCCTTCAGGTCTGGTATGGATATTAAGGGGAACCCCGCGCCAAAATAAAAAAAAATGGTGTGGGGCCCCCCAAAAATACATACCAGGCCCTTATCCGAGCATACAACCTGGCAGACCGCAAGAAAAGAGGGGGGGCGCTCCTCTATTCTTGAAATGTACCAGGCCACATGCCCTCAATATTGGGAGGGTGCTTTGGGGTCCCCCCAAAGCACCTTGTCCTCATGTTGATGAGGACAAGGGCCTCATCCCCACAACCCTTGCCCTGTGGTTGTGGGGGTCTGCGGGCAGGGGAATTATCTGAATTTGGAAGCCCCCTTTAACAAGGGGACCCCCAGATGCCACCCCCCGTGTGAAATGGTAAGGGGGTACAAAAGTACCCCCACCATTTCACAAAAAAAGTGTCAAAAATGTTAAAAATGACAAGAGACAGTTTTTGACAATTCCTTTATTTAAATGCTTCTTCTTTCCATCTTCTTTCTTCTATCTTCTATCTTCCTTCTTCTATCTTCTATCTTCCTTTGGTTTCTTCCTCCATCTTCTTCTTCTTCTTCCGATCCTCTGCTTCTTGCTCTGGTGCTCTGGTCCGGCATCTTCCTCCATGGCGTCTTCTTCCCTTCTTTGTGCTCGGGCCACTCCGCATCCATGATGGGAGGCTCCCACTGTGTGACGCTTCTCGTCTTCTGACGGTTCTTAAATAATGGAGGGCGGGGCCACCTGGTGATCCCGCCCCCTCTGACACTTGACGGACTTGACGGGATCCCATTTTTTTTATTTTGGTGCAGGGTTCCCTTTAAAATCCATACCAGACCTGAAGGGCCTGATATGGAATTTAGGGGGACCCCCATGCCGTTTTTTTTTTTTAATTTTGGTTAGGGGTTCTCCTGTGGGGAAATCCCATACTGTTTTTATCAATGAACTTTCATGTGTATTGTCGGACCAACAATTCATATAGCCGCGAGTACTTTTAAATGACTTTTTTTCCTTTGAAATGTAATTTTGCTGTCAGACTGTTCTAAACATGGGAAAATATGAGCCTTTAAATTCAAATTTGCCGCGAACACCCCAAATTGTTCGCTGTTCGGCGAACTTGCGAACAGCCGATGTTCGAGTCGAACCTGAGTTCGACTCGAACTCGAAGCTCATCCCTACTCAACACCTTCCAGGGTGACACTTTTTAGATGGGCTCTGATAATGTCTGGCTGCAAAAGGGGAAGGTTTGGGGACCACAGCCAAAAGGGATCCAGAATTCAAAAGTCTGTGAAAATACAAATGATGAATAGAAGGATAACAATAAAAAAACATGTCAAAGGCCAAAAAAGGCCCCCGGGAGTTGGAAAATCAATGTGTCATGAAAGGGTTCACCCGTTGGTGGCGCTGCTGGTCTATTGGATCTTAGTACCAGTGTCCACCAGCGGGTGTCTTCCAACACCCAGGACCTGTAATAAGGGGACTCACCTGCTGGTGGCACTGTTGGATCCTTGGGCCGTAGTACCGGTGTACACCAGCAGGTGTATTCCGACAGTGTGGAGCAGACAGCACCTCCTGCGCTCAGGTGTTACGTAAGGTTAATTACAGGCAGTCTCGTAAATACCCGGCAAGCCCTCACATGCTTGCCTTGGTATCTTTCTCCCTGCGCCTTGACCTCACTGCCTGTACCCTGACCATGAGCCTGTTTCTGACCTGATCTGATCCGATCCCTATCCCAAGTCCATCCTGGACTTGTCCCTGCTGTTTCCTGATTTCCTTTTTTTCCCTGCAGCCTATCCATCCTTCCTCTCCCTGTCCTGTTAGTTTCCCGTCCTTACCCATCTGCTGACCTCCCTGTGTATGACCTCGGCCTGGCTTTTGTTTATGATTCTGGTATCTCCATTTATTTTTATATACTATTTGTTGTTTTATGGGTCTGTGATTGGTTTTGCACTATTCACTTACTTGCCACCTATTCAAATAAACACCATTATTATTCACTTACATGCGTTTTTGGTTTCCTCTGTGCAGTCCACACAGTCTGGTCTACTAAATTCCCTGACACAATGGTCCACAAATGCTCACCTGAGGCACACAATCACAAGTGCATTCCATCTGTCCTTAACCCGGTCACTAGGCAGCCAGTGGGGCTCAGTCTTTTATGTCCACTATTTAATGCATAAAAGTCCTTTGTGCTGTTCTGTGCCTTTCTCTGTAGTCATTTTTGAACGATGATACCCTCCTGAAGTACTCATTTACCTTCAGGCACAATGATAATTATTTATGTATAGTTATGTATTAGCATTTGCTGTCTCTGGGAGGCTGGCTTTGGAACCCCAGAAGGAGGAAGTTGAGGGGAAGGGAGAGTATAATACTACATGACATGTCCCGCTATGGGGGAGCTTTACAAACCTTGTTCAGAATACAATACAGAGATTGCTAGGTGAGTGATCTTATGTTTAGATCTTAAGTTTCTATTGTTACGCACAGTTTCTATGTGTGTATAAATAAATATATGTATGTGTGTGTATATATATATATATATATATATATATATATATATATATATATATATATATACAGTATCTCACAAAAGTGAGTACACCCCTCACATTTTTGTAAATATTTTATTATATCTTTTCATGTGACAACACTGAAGGGAATGTCACTTTGCTACAATGTAAAGTAGTGAATGTACAGCTTGTATAACACTGTAAATTTGCTGTCTCCTCAAAATAACTCAACACACAGCTATTAAAGTCTAAACCGCTGGCAAAAAAAGTGAGTACACCCCTAGGTGAAAACGCCCAAATTGGGCCCAAAGTGTCAATATTTTGTGTGTCCACCATTATTTTACAGAACTGCCTTAACCCTCTTGGGAATGGAGTTCACCAGAGCTTCACAGGTTGCCACTGGAGTCCTCTTCTACTCCTCCATGATGACATCATGGAGCTGGTGGATGTTAGAGACGCTGCACTCTTCCACCTTCCATTTGAAGATGCCCCACAGATGCTCAATATGGTTTAGGTCTAGAGACATGTTTGGCCATTCCATCACCTTTACCCCCAGCTTACTTTAGCAAGGCAGTAGTCATTGAGGAGGTGTGTTTGGGGTCGTTATGTTGGAATACTGCCCTGTATCCCAGTGTCCAAAGGGAGGGGATCATGCTCTGCTTCAGTATGTCACAGTACATGTTGGCATTCATGGTTCCCTCAATGAACTGTAGCTCCCCAGTGTCAGCAGCACTTATGCAGCCCCAGATCATGACACTCCCACCACCATGCTTGATTGTAGGCAAAACACACTTGTCTTTGTACTTCTCACCTGGTTACCGCTATACATACTTGAGACCATCCGAACCAAATAAGTTTATCTTGGTCTCATCAGACCACAGGACATGGTTCCAGTAATCCATGTACTTAGTCTGCTGGTCTTCAGTAAACTGTTTGCAGGCTTTTTATTGTGCATCATCTTTCGAAGAGACTTCCTTCTGGGATGACAGCCATGCAGACCAATTTGATGCAGTGTGCAGCTTAAAGTCTGAGCACTGACAGGCTGACCACCCACCCCTTCAACCTCTGCAGCAATGCTGGCAGCACTCATATGTCTATTTCCCAAAGACAGCCTCTAAAAAAGATGCTAAGCATGTGCACTCAACCTCCTTGGTCGACCATGGCGAGGCCTGTTCTGGGTGGAACCTGTCCTGTTAAACCACTGTATGGTCTTGGCCACCGTGCTGCATTTTAGTTTCAGGGCCTTGGCAATCTTCTTATAGCCTAGGCCATCTTTAGCAATAATTCTTTTTTTTCAGATCCTCAGAGATCTTTGCCATGAGGTGCCATGTTGAACTTCTAGCGACCAGTATGAGAGAATGAGAGCGATAACACCAAATTTAATACACCTGCTCCCAAATTCATACCTGAGACCTTGTAACACCAACGAGTCACATGACACCGTGGAGGCAAAATGGCTAATTGGGCCCAATTTGGACATTTTCACTTAGGGTGTACTCACTTTTGTTGCCTGCGGTTTAGACATTAATGGCTGTGTATTGACTTATTTTGAGGGGACAGCAAATTTACACTGTTATACAAGCTGTACACTCACTACTTTACATTTTAGCAAAGTGTCATTTCATCAGTGTTGTCACATGAAAAGATATAATAAAATACTTACAAAAATGTGGGGGGTGTACTCACTTTTGTGAGATACTGTATATACTGTATATATCTAAAGAATGGTGACAGAAGCATTTCTGTCTTATTGTTATTATCTCACATACACAGTGCCAGATAGCTAGGTCTGTATATGTGTAGTGCTCTCCTTCTTATAGCAGTAGGTGAACATGTTTATTGCAATAGAGTTTATATTCAGCTCCTGGTATTTTATTTAACCCCGTCTTTTCTAGTCTGGGATTCTATAGCTACTGTAGGTTTAGCTTAAGGCTAGAGTCAGCTTAGGTATCTGATAAGCACTTCTGGTAGTTAGAGGTCCGGTTGCATGTCAGATTAGAAACTACTAGGGACTAGGAGGCAGAGAAGGTAGGCAACTCTATATTTCAGTGCCACACCATAGTTTCTGCTGGTGAGAAGCTGCGTTCCAGGCTGGTTGAAAACAGTTGGAGGATCTCTCCATCATTACTGTTACTGTCTTCAGCTCTCTGACACAAAGGCGGATGCTGCATCACGTCACCCTCAGGGGCCTTGTAACTGAATTTTGCTGCAACATTCATCTGGAGGTATCGCTATAAATAACTATAAATACTAGGGTATATGTGCACAATTCCACAAGGAGTCTTTTTGGGCTCCTTTGCTGATAATACCCGTTTGTACATTGGAATTGGAAGTACAGTAAGTAAGTATTAATCCTTTCCTATACAAAGCTTGTATTACGGTATTTCCATACTGGTGTGCATACTGTACTGGTGTGCATCTGTAAACTTATGGTTAACGTTATATGCTGGTTCCAGTAGTTACTCTGCTCCCAATTACTTTCATTAAATTACTGGTTAATTCCCAGGAAGGGAATTCCCTCTATTCACAGAGGCCCTGTACTGGATGGAGGCACTGCCAACCTTATTATCAAACCCAATTTTCCACTTAGCGAAGGTTCAAATTTTCTTATTTACCTACTGGTTTAGTGCAATATCCTGTTTGGGGAGGGCCATTTCTCATAACCCCTGAAAAACAAAATGAATGCCCAATGAGTCATGTACACCACAGAATTATAATTATTATTTAAATATGAGCAGATATTTGCAGCAATAACTAACATACTGCAGATTGAGTGAGTTCACAATTTTTATAAACAAAACCCTTTTTCATGTGAATAGTGGGAGCCTTTAAATCTAAGTATGCATCTATTGCATTCATTTCATTTTTTTCTCCACAATATTCCATTATTTTAAATATATATATTTTTTTTACAAACAAAAGATAGAAGTAGTCTTCTTTTTTTTATTTAATAATATACAGTATATGATACTCTAACATTGTAATATAACAATACACTGTCTCCTTTATAATGTGCACTTGGAATGATACAAACAGTTATGTGATTTGATATACATTTCACTACATAACATGTTTTCCCACTACTTTCAATCATTTTTCTTATTAAATATGTAGCAGATGTGGAGATTTAACACATTTACATGTTCTCATATACTTGGGTGAATAAGTTATAGGAACCACAGTATTTCATTATATAATGGTGGGTCAGGTTCAGTACTTTCATGGAGCTTTACTGGTAGATCAGAGCCTGCAACAATTCCTGCACACTGACTTTATTCACTGGCTTGTCATGTGTGGCATTGCTTGTGGTTATATCTTGTACTGAAAATGTATAAACAAATAATTCCCAAGCCATAGGAAAGAAGTTAGTGAGATTTGGGAGCTTCATGTTTCAAGAATCATGAAAGCTAATCAATATGACTTAGAGGAGTTACACTGTTGCTATGGATATAGAGACGAGGTACTTTGATGCTAAGATTTCCGTGCTTTGTGCTCTCACTTAATGACAAATGTAAACAACAGCACCTTGGTGTTTCAGCTACTTTACATGGGTACATTTCATTATGTGGGCATATTGAACAACAAGTGTCAAGAAATAAATATATAAATAAATAAAGTAGGAAAAAAAATATCTGCAGAGTTAAAGCCTAGCCAAACTATCAGTTTAAAACAGCTAAATACATTCAAAGTGAATTAAAAAAAGCCTTAGGCCTCATTCATAAGGATGAACAGGCATGGACAGCAGTAATAGACATAATTTTTCTGCAGTTTATATAATGTTTCATAATGTTTTTGGGATAATGCACTGGACTGGTGCACCCTCTTTTGTTCATTTTTATAGAGGCTCAAGAACATTCCCAGTCTTGGAGGGGAGCAAGTAGGGATGGGACGAACACCCCCTGTCAGGGGATCCCACGCCGTTTTTTTCTTCCTTTTTTTTACTGGCACTTTTTTCCTGTTGTCGGGAAGAGGCCTCTGTCCGCACCAACATGGGGACAAGGTGCTTTGCCACGAACCCTCCCTATGTTGAGGGCATGTGGCCTGGTATGGTTGAGGAGGGAGGGTGCTCGCTCGTCCCCCCCTTTCCTGACCTGCCAGGCTGCATGACCAGATAAGGGTATGGTATGGATTGGGGGGCCCCATGCCATTTTTTTTATTTTGGTGTGAGGTTCCCCTTAAAATCCATTTTAGACCCGAAGTGTTTTTTTTTTTTTAAATTGCATTGATACATGTCCCCCAGGGCAGTACCCAGACACCTATAAGGGTGGGTTTAGAGTGTTAGCCCAATACTTTTGGCAATATAGTGTGGATAAGCAAGTTTGGGGTGGAGGAACTTGACTGGCCTGCACAATGTCCTGACCTAAACCCAATAGAACACCTTTGGGATGAATTAGAGCGGAAACTACGAGTCAGGCCTTCTCGTCCAACAACAGTGCATGACCTCACAAATGTATTTCTGAAAGAATGGTCAAACATTCCCATATACACACTCCTAAACCTTGAGGACAGCCTTCCTAGAAGAGTTAATGCGATAGCTGCAAAGGGTGGGCAAACTCAATATTGAACCCTATGGACTAAGACTGGGATGCCATTAAAGTTCATGTGCTGCCACCCCACAGGCGCGGGTCCGAACTAACGGAAGCCTTTCAAGTTGCTTTTCCATGGGACGTAGGATGCGTCAGGGTTGTCTCCTGTCCCCGGGATGGTTTGCTCCGGCCTTGGAACCCCTTGCCATCCTTCTGCGGGCAGCCTAGGAGATAAGGGGTATAATGGTGGGGCCACTGAAGGAAAAGTTGTCCCTTTATGCAGATGACACCCTACTCTACCTTACGGACGTTTCTTCATCTCTTTGCTCTGCATTAGCCCTGTGCGATCAGTTTAGCCCATATTCGGGCATCCGTATTAACTGGGACAAATTGGTGCTGTTCGCACTGCATCCTTCTGTCCCTTGTATCGATACACATACATCTCTTCAGTGGGTGGATGAGTTTGTCTACCTGGGAATCAGGGTGAGTGGCAACACGGATCATTACGTAAAGAAAAATGTGAGTCCCATGCTGGTACAACTCACCCATAATTGTGCGACCAGGTGTAATCTTCCCCTGACACCGGTGGGCAAGGTTAATTTACTGAAAATGATATACTTACCCAAATTCTTTGATTTCTTCTGAAATTCACCCTCACATATTGCTAGGACCTTTTTTTAGCAGCTGGAGGAGTGGTTGTGTCTTTTGTCTGGGCCAAGCGACCCCCTGGGGTGATGAAACAAGTTTTGTACCTTCCGCTGTCTGGTGGGGATCTGGGGATTCTGAATTTCCTACTTTACTACTGGGCAGCCATCCTTGTTACGGTGCACTGGTGGTTCCTCCAGCCCAGACAGAACCCAGCTGTGCAGATGGAGGTGGCTATACTGGGCTCCTATGCAGTCTTGAGTAATCTGTTTTTCCGGGGAGCTAGAGCTCATCCGTCAGTGACAGTTCCTATGAAAACTACGATATGGGTATGGCAGTGCGCTAGAACGATATACAGGAAGTCTCTTAATGTCTCCTCACATACCCCCCTATGGGGCAACCCTATGCTTCCTCACTTATATACTATCCAGGATCCTTTGCTTTGGACCAAAAGGGGGATCACTACTCTGAAACACGTAATGGTGGATGGTAAACTTATGCCCTTTCAGAAAATGAGATACTTATACTCAGTACCTAGCTCCTTCAAATTTAGATATTGACAATTATGGCATGCCATCGGGGCTCAGTTTCCAGAACCTGTGGTCCTTGAGTCAGACTCTATTGAATGCCTTCTGACCTCCAGTGTGATGGGGTAACCTCTATCCTTCCTTTATCTGTATCTAACTGTATCCTATGACACTAAACCGACTCGTTCCCTAGACAAGTAGAGGGTGGACATCCCGGCCCTTAGCGAAGAGGTGTGGGAGGACTGCGTTTCTTCTTTTGTTCCTTCTATGATAGCAGCAAAAGGTAGGTCCATACAACTAAAGTTCCTTTATAGGGCATACTATACCCCACATAGACTGGCCCACTTATAATCCCCAGGCAAATCCAGGTTGCACTAGATGTAGCCTTGAGATTGGCCCTTTTTGGCACATTGTCTGGTCCTGTCCCAAACTCCACGCTTACTGGGAGGCAATGGCTACAACTTTGAGTGATGTCTGTGACACAAACATACCCCTAAACCCTCTTGTTCTGCTACTGAGTCATTTGGAGGATATTGAGGGAGATATATTAAGTTCTGCTTAACCCTTACTCTCTTTTACGCAGGAAGAGAAACTCTTTTGAGATGGAAATCTTTGGAACCCCCTATCCGCACCTCTTGGTTACATACCGTTAATTCGGTCCTACCACTATATAGAACTACGTATGAGAGCAGACAATGCCCAAAGAAATTTGATATTTTTTGATCAAAATGGATAGATGCATGTGGCTAATTTCTCATGCTAAGGTAAATGCTTTTAAATGGTTCGTCCGCAACCTAGCTGTATTATTCCTCAGTCTCTCCCTCCTCCTCCCCCCGCCCCCTCTCTCCCCCCTCTCTCCCTCCCTTTTTTTCCCCTTCACCTAATTTCTTTCCTCATCCCCCCTCTCCCCTCGCTCTTTCCTCATATTTATACATGTTAGCTATAGGGAGTATAGCAGTATAGCAATATTGTCTGAAAAGACACACCTCTTTTTAGGTTTCCAATTGTTGGAACTATATCTTGTATGGTGTATACTTAGGAGTTACCCCCTCCCGATAGGGAAATTTCATTGTCAAATATGGTGTCATGCAAATTGTTTTATGCCTGTTGGCATGTGTTTTTGTACTGCTGATTTGTTCAATAAAAATCTTTCTGTTAAAAAAAGCAAAAAAAAAAAAAAGTTCATGTGCATGTAAAGGCAGGTGTCGCAATACTTTTGGCAATATAGTGTACAGTAAAACCTTGGATTGCAAGCATAATTTGTTGCAGAAACATGCTTGTAATCCAAAATACTTATATATCAAAGCAAATTTCCCCATAAGAAACAATGGAAATTCAAATGATTCATTCCAAAACCATTTGTTCATAAGTCCTTCAGTTTAAAGTCCATATAAAAAGATTATAGCAATGTGACCAGGTTGTTTAACAATAAAATGTCAATCCACAAATGATAGCCTCCACAAGGGTATTACAAGCAAACTCCAGCAGGAGCTACATAGTATAAAAGAGAAGAGAAGCGCCTCTAAGTGTAGCAATATGGTTACATTTAATGAAGGTACAACCTTTAGCAACTCACATGGTTGATGATTAAAAGAGGCACATCTAAGTATGCAGGCATCCGGGGTAAAGCTGTCCACATACATCATCCCCCACACAGGGGCGGACTGACCAGTCAGTCCATTCGGACGTGGACCGAGGGCCCGACCGCTGAAGGGGGCCGATCAGCGCCACCTGCTGGAACCAGCTTGGGGTCCAGGGACAAAAAACTTGCGGCCGCGGGCCCCCGGCGACAATCTTTTGTGCTGCCTCGGAGGGTGAGGGGTGAGGGCGAGCGTCGCTGGATCACATAGAGCAGTGATTTCCTTTTTACCCAGCTTCCGCTGTCATCGGATGTCCCGCCTCCTGCACTGGCTCTTTTGATAGACATCACACAGGAGGCGGGACATCTGATGACAGCGGACGCTGGGTAAAAGGGAGATCCCCGCTCTGTGTTACCTGGTGGCTCTCCTCTCTAACCCCCATACACTGATCTGAGTGAGGCTGCATGGAAAGGACACTGATCAGGCTGCATGGAGGGGACACTGATCAGGCTGCATGGAGGGGACACTGGTGAGGCTGCATGGAGGGGACACTGGTGAGGCTGCATGGAGGGGACACTGGTGAGGCTGCATGGAGGGGACACTGACAAGGTTGCATGGAGGGGACACTGGCAAGGCTGCATGGAGGGGACACTGATCAGGCTGCATGGAGGGGACACTGATCAGGCTGCATGGAGGGGACACTGGTGAGGCTGCATGGAGGGGACACTGGTGAGGCTGCATGGAGGGGACACTGGTGAGGCTGCATGGAGGGGACACTGACGAGGTTGCATGCAGGGGACACTGGCAAGGCTGCATGGAGGGGACACTGATCAGGCTGCATGGAGGGGACACTGATCAGGCTGCATGGAGGGGACACTGGTGAGGCTGCATGGAGGGGACACTGACGAGGCTGCATGGAGGGGACACTGATCAGGCTGCATGGAGGGGACACTGACGAGGCTGCATGGAGGGGACACTGGCAAGGCTGCATGGAGGAGACACTAGCGAGGCTGCACAGAGGGGCTACATGAAGGGGGACACTGGTGAGGCTGCCCTGAGATGACTCTGGGGAGGCTGCATTGAGGAGACACTGATCAGGCTGCATGGAGGGGACACTGGTGAGGCTGCATGGAGGGGACACTGGCGAGGCTGCATGGAGGGGACACTGGTGAGGCTGCACAGAGGGGCCACTGGTGAGGCTGCACAGAGGGGCCACTGGTGAGGCTGCATGGAGGGGGCACTGGTGAGGCTGCATGGAGGGGGCACCGGTGAGGCTGCACTGAGGGGACACTGGCGAGGCTGCATTGATGGACACTGATGAGGCTGCATTGATGGGCGCTATTTCTAACATAGACTCTCAAATGGACACAGAGTGGACACGCACACCACGTCATTATGTGTTGCACCGCGCGCATCCGTGCACTGGGCCTGCTGCAAACCTCCTAGTTCTACTGTCCCGTATAGAGCAAAGGCGGCCGACTCCCTCCAAGTCTCTCCCTCGCCTTGGCAAACAGTGCCCGGTACGGTGGAACGAGGAGAGGACACATCAGCCAGCCACAGCAGGGCCAGGGTACCAGCCAACTGTAACCCACCCACCCACGGTGACGCACCCACACCAGGGAGCCAGCCAGCCACAGAGGACGTGGGAGCCAGCCAGTCACAGAGGACGCAGGAGCCAGCCACCGAGGACGATGGAGCCGACCATCCACGGCAGGGTGCCAGCCACAGAGGAAGCGGGAGCCAGCCACAGAGGACACAGGAGCCAGCCAGCCACAGAGGACGCGGGAACCAGCCACAGCTACAGTAGCCATAGTTAAGGTAAGAGGAGTGCTACTCGGTGCCAATTTTATTTCTACTTTGTGAGAGGTTAGGGCAGGGGTGAGAGTCATGGCACAAGGAGGGGGTCCAGTGAGGACCAGAGTAAATGATGGTGTTCACTGTACACTCTGTTAGAAAGAGGCCCCCCTCCAGGTCCCATTATACTCCTTTGTAGTCTCTAATGGGTCCTGGAAGGGGATCTCTCTCTAACAGAGACTCTCTAATGGACACTGTTAGAGAGAGACCCCCCTCCAGGTCCCATTAGACTCTGTTGTAGACTCTAATGGGGCCTGGAGGGGACGTTTTCTAACAGACTGTCTAATGGACACTGTTAGAGAGAGACCTCCCTCCAGGTTCCATTTAAAAAAAGGCAGAAATTGTACTTTGTGCAAAACGTAGAGGCGGGATCAGGGGTGGGCCATGGGCGGGGTCAGAGGTGGACCATGAGCTGGGCCTGACAGGGGGCCCTTGCTTTATTTGGTCCGGGGGCCCTGGGTGTTGTCAGTCCGCCCCTGCCCCCACACCACCTGCTCTCACCACTGTCAGTCTACAATCGTGACCGGGAAGACTACCCTGCAGTAGAGAGATTGAATCACTCATGGAGCACAGCGTGGAAGAGATGAGGTCAATGGCAGTGAAGAGGATGGTCTATGTGGACAGTTTTACCCCTGATGCCTGCATACTTAGATGTGCCTGTTTTAATCATCAACCATATGAGTTGCTAAATGTTGTACCTTCATTAATTGTAACCATATTCCTACACTTAGTGGCGCCTCTCTTCTTTTTTATACTCAGTTATGACGTGAGGCTACTTGTATTTCATGACATCGCTTGCATATCAAGTCAAAATGTATTTAAAAATTTTGTTTGTCTTGCAAAATGCTCTCAAACCAAGTTACTCTCAAACCAAGGTTTTACTGTATATAGATTGTGATAATGCCCATGTGTTTTCATGCATTGAGACACATACACATTAGGGAAGCCTAATCTTAACATGTTTCAACACACAAAAACCTCAGCTGACACTTTTAGCTATTGTCCTGTCTAAGAAAAAAATGATTTTGTTTCAAGAGTGGCCTTTTCCATTTTTTATGATTATTATTATTATGTATTTTTCATTTCTGCCTCCTATCCCCTTAGATCAGTGGTTCTCAACCTTTCCAGTGCTGTGACCCCTTGATAACATTTCCCAAGTTGTGGGGACCCCTAACAGAAAAATAATTTTTGTCAGCACCCAAGGCAAGACAAGTAATTTGCACCCCTAACTCACGGACATTTAGCGTCCCCGAGTCCCTTCCACTTGTACAGTATTAAAACCCCTTATGGTAAATTTTTGGATGTACCACTCTCTTTGTTCTCCTTTCTTTGCCTTTTATCTCTATCGTAATTTCTTATTTTTCCTCCATCCCTCTCTCTAGCCGTTTTTCTTGTTCTCTCTCTTATTCTTTCTCTCCTTTCTTCTTTGTTCCTCCCCCTCTTTTCCTCTCTCTTCCATGTATTCTTTATTTTTACTCACTGTGTCTCTAACTTTGTGATGTCTCATAGCAGTGACACCTATGCTGAAATCAGGAGATAGGGTCTCCTCCAGCCCCTCCCACTTCACATTCCTCACCAGTCAGCTGACCTCTAGTCTCTGCCCCCCAGCCATGCCGTGAAATGAATGGGCTGCTGCGAAAAGGCTGGGAGAACGGTGCAGGCTTCAGGAACAGCCCAGGATTTAGTGACTACTGGCAAATCGTCATTCGACCCCCGAGGGGGTCCCGACCCCCAGGTTGAGAACCACTGCCTGATAGTATTAAAGTTAGGCATACACCAGTTAGACCTATTATTCCTCATTAGATCAGTATTACTGCTTGCTTATCTTACACTGCTGTATCCTCTTCAGTATCCTAAATCTTGTAGTAAAACTCCAGCCTGTGTTATTTGTCTCTAGTAACTTTAGCCCTAGCCTTGCTATTTAATATTGCCCTGCTGCTGGCCAATTTCACATTGCTATGTCATCTGTCCTCTCTTAATTCTTTTAGTAAAATACCTGCCTGCATTTTTTTCCTCTAGTACATTCTCCTTCATTAAAATGTCTTACACTGCTGAATCATTTGCTGTCTCCTAATTCTTAATGAAAGCTTGATAGAAATTGGCCAGCTGTAAGACAGTTTTGCATCAACAAGAACAGGAGCATACAGCCATAGGGAACTACTTGACAGCTTCTATCTGCTGGTTAAAGGAGATCTATTTTTGTTTAAGAAAAAAAAAACATGCACCTCTGAAAAAACCCTTTATTTCAAACCAAACTGAGATTAAAAAATTGGGTTGCTGCTGATGCTGTATGCAAGATAAGCTAATTGTAAAAGAAAAAAAATCAACTCCAGAGTCAAATATGTGCTGTCAGTGTATGCTGTCACTGAGGCTGTCTGTGAATATTGTATAGTTCTGTAACAAGAATTTTTATGTTCAATGTTGTCCTCAAAGTTGCATAATAAGATCTTCTCATGACTGTATGGTATTTTTTTTTTGTTTGTTTGCACTGGCACATGTCCTGCTTGGCAGTGCCCAGCTTCTTATGACATTTTTAACAGTACTTTGCCTATGAACTCAAGATATACACTCCCAGACATCAATGAGATTTACCCTAAAGTGCTGCAAATTTTCAAACAAGTTTTGCCAAATTCTTGCCAAATCAAACCCAAGCAGATTCACCTATCATCTATTACTTATAGCAGGGCAGTACAGGCATAGAGCATATGAAGTTAGACATGCATTGGTTTTCTTGTACTCAGAGTCAATCTGTGAATAGTATAGGAAAGGAACAAAAAGCAACAGAGAACATTGACCTGAGATGTGCCAGGGTCACGTGGTCAGTATGCCTAAAAGGGGGTATACCCAAGTGTGAAATGAAAGAATGAATTGAAAAGTAAAAGAAAAAGGGAATAGGTGGGTGGGATACGAGAACCTACGACCACGAGGGAGGAGGCAAAGGAGGGCAGGCTTTATGCAGCCTGACTCCTCCTACAAATACAGGCTGACCAGAGGTCAGCCTTACACTTGTACTCGGAGTCAATCTGTGGATAGTATAGGAAAGGAACATTAAGCAACAGAGAACATTGACCTGAGGTGTGCCAGGGTCACGTGGTCAGTATGCCTAAAAGGGGGCAAAAATAAACACAGTAGGATGAAAGCCTAACAAACAGATTATTACACACTTAATTAACGTACAATCTGCCAAATCGACCAATGCTTGTGACATCTCAAACAGTGGCTCTGGGACATACCCAGAGAAACAAGACGACCTCCACCCACCCAAATTCTAAATAGTAAGGGCCAGGACCCCTTGGCGCAAAGCCGTGGAAACCACTCCTATCCTGAATAAATGGCCAGAGTATGCTTAGGGCCAAAAGGGAACGGCAATGAAGTATGTGATGAGCTGCGGAGAGGGGAGCACAAAGGAAAAGGCAACAGAGGACCATCCCTGGATTTATCAGACATCACTGATGAGCTGGTCTAACCAAAAGTCGGGCACCACGCCTTGCCACGAAAGCATTCCAAACAGTGACATGAGCCATCCTGGCATACAAAAATAAAGATCTAATCGAACAAGGCTGCCGCGTCAGCCCAATGGGAACCTAATTGCTCGAACCGAGGAGAAGGCGTGGCGCAGGCATCTGCGTCTGAGACCTGAGCCTACCGGTACTGGCCTAGGCCCCGAGGGGGTTCCGGAATACCCTAACCACTGAGCCAATAGAAGCTGCAGGAGCTGCATTGGCCAAATTCCAACAGTTCCATTTTATTACGCAACTTCTGGCAGCATGTAGCTAGGAAATTAAGGGTAGTGTAGAATTAGGACAGGGAAGAAACCACAGTCCGCAGGGTAACTTGCTCCGCACTTGCATCCGACACACAAGGGAACAGCAACCTAAAAACTGGGCTTCCTGAGCCGAAGCCGAGAAAGCAAACCCCCTGCGTTGTAATTCTGCCATCAGATCAAAGAGTTGCGGCTAGCTATGTGTGAACAAAGAGGCCCGGGTACTAAAGTAAATGGTAACCTGAAATACATGAAACAGAAATCGAGATGTAATGCAAGCTGCGTGAAGCAACATAACTGAATGAGAAATGCAAACTGCATGAGAAACGCAGGTTGCATGACAACGTGAAAGGTATGGACAATGTGAGAAACACGGGAAAGACGTGAGTAACACGGAACGCGAGTTGCACGAGAAACATAAAATTGCACGAGAAACGCAAAATTGCACGAGAAACGTGAACTGTGCGAGAAACGTAAAATTGCATGAGAAGCGTAAAATTGCACGAGAAACTTGAACTGTAGGAGAAACGTAAAATTGCATGAGCAACGTAAAATTTGCATGAGAAACGTAAACTGTACGAGAAGCGTAAAATTGTACAAGAAACGTAAAATTGCACGCGCAACCTAACATTGCATGAGAAACGTGAACTGTACGAGAAACGTAAAATTGCACGAGAAACTTAAAATTGCATGAGAAACGTGAACTGTACGAGAAACGTAAAATTGTATGATATACGTACAATTGTATGAGAAACGTAAAATTGCCCGAGAAACGTAAAAATGCATGAGAAATGTGAAATTGTATAAGTAACGTAAACAGTATGAGAAACGTAAAATTGCACGAGAAACGTAAAATTGCATGAGAAACGTGAACTGTATGAGAAACGTAAAATTGCATGAGAAACGTAAAATTGCCCGAGAAACGTAAAAATGCATGAGAAATGTAAAATTGTATGAGAAACGTAAACTGTATGAGAAACGTAAAATTGTATGGGAAATGTCAAATTTTATGAGAACGTAAAATTGCACAAAAAACGTAAGATTGCACGAGAAACGTAAAATTACACGAGAAACATAAAATTGCATGAGAAATGTAAATTGCACAAGAAACATAAAATTGCCTGAGAAACGTAAATTGCATGAGAAACGTAAAATTGCATGAGAAACGTAAAATTGCATGAGAGCGTAAAATTGCACGAAAAATGTAAGATTGCACGAGAAACGTAAAATTACACGAGAAACATAAAATTGCATGAAAAACGTAAATTGCACGAGAAACATAAAATTGCCTGCGAAACATAAAATTGCCTGAGAAACGTAAATTGCATGAGAAACGTAAAATTGCATGAGAAACATAAATTGCATGAGAAACATAAAATTGCATGAAAAATGTAAATTGCATGAGAAACGTAAATTGCATGAGAAACGTAAAATTGCACGAGAAACATAAAATTGCATGATAACCGTAAATTGCACGAGAAACAAAAAATTGCCCAAGAAAACAAAAATTGCCCAAGAAACGTGAATTGCCTGAAAAACGTAAATTGCCTGAGAAACATAAAATGTAGGACGTGACAGATCTTAGATGTACAAGTACATATTTGTGGGGCACACCCTACAATGCGTTTAAATTCAAGATGCTGCTGCTATAAGACCTACAAACAGTACAAAATATTTTACAGCGCACACATACAAGAATGACATTTCCTGCAAGGCTAGTTAAAAACACCTGAACATATTCATAAAATACGGGGGTTTGGTCACACTATATAGTCATATAGTGCTAAGCCCACTTACTGCGACAAAGTACCCCGAATTAGTGGGTCCTACTCTAGTGATAGAATGGAAGATCCTTTGTCTCAACCATGGGAGCTGAACTCCTCTATGTGGGAGAACTGAAGGGGATGCATCCGATACACTGGTGGCCACTAAATAAGAGGTAATGAGGAGGGGGAGGGGTGCTCCAGCCCAAAAAACCTGGTCAGGGTCTATTCCAATATACAAGTACATATTTGGGGGGCACACCCTACAATGCATTTAAATTCAAGATGGTGCTGTTATAAGACCTACAAACAGTACAAAATATTTTACAACGCACGCATTCAAGAATGACATTTCCTGCAAGGCTAGTTAAAAACACCTGAACATATTCAAAAAATATGGGGGTTTGGTCACACTATATAGTCATATAGTGCTAAGCCCACTTACTGCGACAAAGTACCCCGAATTAGAAACGTAAATTGCCTGAGAAACATAAAATTGCACGAGAAATGTAAAAATTGCACGAGAAACGTAAAAATTGCACAAGAAATGTAAACTTGCATGAGAAATGTAAATTGCATGAGAAAACGTAAACTGCATGCGAAAACGTAAATTGCATGAGAAAACGTAAATTGCCCGAGACCACAAAAATTGCATGAAACATTGCAGAAACGTAAATTGCATGAGAAATGTAAATTTCCTTAAAAAAACCCGTAAATTGCATGAGAAGCGTAAATTGCGAAACGTAAGTTAGCATGAGAAACGTAACTTAGCATAAGAAACATAAGTTACGTAAGAACAGATGAGGAGACTTGCCACTGAACAAACCAATTAAAAACGATCACCTCAATCTGTTAAACCCATAGACGTGAAGGGTAACCTACAGTGGGAGAACGTAGACAGCCCTGCTGTGTGAAAACGACCAGAGAACATAAACAGACAACCAGCCCATGAAATAACAACACCCCTAGGTATCTGACAAGTATGAGGATGTGGGTGCAGAAACGACAAGACCAATAGGGCATGAACGTGAATCTGAGGATACCACCACCCTAGTGTAAGCAGTAAGTGAGCCCGAGCAACCTGCAGCACCAAGACAGGAAATTAAAACGAACACTCAGGTCTAAAGGTACCCACAGACTATGGTGGGTAGTAGTAAAGGTGTAATGGTGAACGTGCATGTATGACGTATGGTATATGGGTGAGAAGATTGAGGGATGACAATCAATTTAAAAACGAAACCTCAGCCTGTATGGATCTGTAGGACATGACAGATCTTAGATGTAAGCACTAGCTAATGAAAAAGAGGTGAATGAAAAGGTAATGCCATGAAATGAAATACTACAGGGGGCAGGAGGCGGAGCCTAGCGGAGCAGACATGCATTGTTAGAGCTCCACACCGCTGAGGAGAGAAGGACAAAGCGGAGCCTGCAGGCTCAAAAGGTATCCATTTGAACCTTTTTGCCCCAGGGAACAAACTGTGAAAGTTTGGGCAGGAAATATGGTACTGGGAGGAAACCGTGGCAGAAATAAAAATCACCTCACAAAGAGCTCACAGGCACTCACTGCAGCTGAAGCAGCTCCAGTCACCTCACAAGATACAGCATCAGGGCGCTCTCACAGACAGAAAATGTCACAGCAAGACTCTCCATTTGAGTCAGATACAGAACAAATCCTCTCACAAACTTCTCCACAAGCCTCCTCAGTATCTCCAGTAATATTATTACAATTTGAAAAGATGCTTCATAAGGCTTTAAAACAAACCTCAGACCAAATAACAAAAAGCCTAACCAAAGAAATAAGAGAGCTGGGAAACCGCACCGCAGCCTTAGAAATAAAAATGGATGAAATTGAAATTACAAGCCAAGAAAATATAACAGAATTGGAACAATTAAAAAAAGAGAATTTAATACTTCAAACTAAGCTCGAAGATTACGAAAATAGAGCCAGACGTTCAAACTTGCGCATAAGGGGAATACCTGAAACTGTGACAGACCTGCAATCTACTATTACTGCTCTATTACAAGAACTAAAGCCAGATATCCCTATTGAATGTTTAGAACTGGACAGAGTACACAGAGCCCTCACAGCCAAAAAGAAAGATGGACCCCCACGTGATATAATCACAAAATTTCATTATTACAGAACGAAAGAACAAATACTAATTGCTGCAAGAGAAAAAAAGGAACTTAATTTTCAAGGACACAATTATCAAATTTTTGCTGACCTATCCCAACTTACTATTACTAAAAGACGATCCATGAAACCCCAACTAATGGAACTGCAACGCCACAACATTATGTATCAATGGGGCTTCCCCTTTTCAGTCAGATTTAACTACCAAGGTACAATTTACAGAAGCAGATCAGCAGATGAACTACAACAAACCCTTTTAAAATTAAATCTGACAGAACCCACAAGCAGCAACACTCCCACACGCAGAAGAATGGCATCATCTTCACCTTCAGGCAGCACCCAGAAAATTTCAGAACAAAATGGGAATCATCATTCTCACAAAAGAGGCTGTTATGCCACATCATCCATGGACCAAGAAGATTCAATGGACTGACATCCTAATTCCTGATATCTCTTCATTTATTATACTAAGAGATGGTTCTCTATAAAAAACCTATATTTATAACTGAATGTAACTGCATTCTGATAGTCACACACTGTGTGGGATCATGTTACATTCCAGTTATATTTCTTATTACTTCTGATTCATATAGCCTTAGAATATATAAGTGAAATAAGGAAATTCTTGTTCAGTTATATATTATCAGGTAATAACAATAGATTTATTACTTTTTAGGACAAATATGTTCAATAATCCAGAAGTAATGGAAGCTTTTTCTTTCTTTTCTTTAAACAAATATATTATTACCTAACTAGTTCCTAGAATTATGTTTTTGTTTATTCTAATCTGAAGCAATACAACCTCAATTTTATGAGTTAACATTTCTAAACAGTTGCATATGAATAAAATATGTAATTGTTTACTCTAAAAGGGTTAAAATCCCAAAATAATTCGAACTATCTTCATCAATACCAATGTTATTAACAGTACCTTTCTAACTGAATTATTTAGCCTAGGGCAAGACTAACCATATACAACCACCCTGGAATAAATAATTTCAACAAAAACTATATTCTGCACTCCAATTAATGAAACATCATTTTGATGTCTTTTGACATAGCACTTCTCTCCTGTATAAGCGGAAGATCTGTGTACCCCCATTAGCCCTCCTCATTCTCCCAACCATATTATGTGGGAGTGTGACGAAGGCACTTATTCCCCTGAGAGAGATATTTATTCTCTTTCACGGGTAAATTGTGATTACTTGCAAAAAATAATTTATACAATGTATCATCTAATCTCATATGTTTTTTGTTTACTCTTTACTCCAGAATTCACTGGTTTCTTTTCTATCTATTCATCTCTTCAGTCCACACAGGTTGATCTGCGCAGTCAGCTCTGCATAACAAAAAGTACGTCAAAACTATTTGATCTATTGCCATGGCACCACTGAATATACTTTCCCTGAATGTTCAGGGAATAAATGTCCCTCAAAAAAGGACCAAAGCCTTCCGTACTTCCCATAACAAGAAGGCTCACATAGTATGCCTCCAAGAAACACACTTCACCAAAGATTCTACTCCAAAATATATTTCTCCTTTTTATCAACAAATTTACACGGCTTCTGCCTGTACCAAGCAAAGGGGAACTCTAATTGCATTTCACCGATCCACACCATTCACCTTATCATCAGAAATTAAAGACCCAGAAGGTAGATACCTGATACTCATGGGTTATATAATGGATACAGCAATCACGGTGATTTCCTACTACGCTCCTAACAAACAACCTACACCATTCCTCTCACATATATTACAAGTGATTAATACACACAAAATAGGAACAGTGATAATGTGTGGGGATTCGAACCAGGTCCTCCTCCCATTTCTAGATAAATCACCTTTTACACCATCCAAAATAACCTCTAGATTACCTTTTTCTCAACTTCTTTCCAAATACAATCTGGTAGATTCATGGAGAGAAAGTAACCCAATGAAAAAGAAATTCACTTATTTCTCGCACCCTCATCAAACCTTCACCAGAATAGATCATATTTTTCTAACAATAGGAATGATACCAGAAATTATTGCATCAGATATAATTCCGATTCCGTGGTCTGACCATAATGCAGTATACACTACTATAGCCTCAGCCATACCAAAAGCGCATGACCCAACGTGGTACTTACCGGACATAATGCTCAAACACCCACTACATCAGATGGCCATTGAACAAGCTTTAAAGGAATACATATCAATTAATAATACAACAGACATCTCCCCAATAACACTGTGGGAAGCTCATAAGCCTGTCTTGCGTGGTACAATACAAAGACAAATGGCACTATTTAAACGGGAACGCAAAAATCTAGCAAAGAAACTAGAACTCAATTTTAATGCAGCCTACATATCATTTCAAGATAATCCATCTCAGAGTACAAAATCTCATCTGGAAAAATCTAGATTGGAATACGATCTATTTCTCACTGAGTCAGTTGATAAATCCCTCTAACGCTCCAAACACAATTTCTACATGAATACAAACAAACCAGGTACATATTTGGCTCGGGCATTAAATTCAACTAACAAATCTTTCAAACCAATACGTTTGAAATTATCAAAAAGTGTTTACACTTGTAATCCAGTTAAAATAGTCCATAAATTTCACTCACATCTCGCAACTTTATACAAGACAAACAATGAATTTAATCCTACAGAGGCTGAATCCTTCTTCTCAAAAATAACCTTACCTGAGTTATCTCAGAATCAAAAAAGCAGTTTGGATGAGCCTATAACTATAGATGAAGTTGCTAACGCCATAAAAGACCTAAAACTTAACAAAAGACCAGGCCCAGACGGCTACTCGGCTTTATACTATAAAACATTCTCAGAAATACTCTCTCCCATTCTCACTAAAACTTTTAACAAACTTCTAGATGGACATTCTTTTCGGCAAGAAACACTAATGGCAATTGTTTGTATGATCCCAAAACCCCTTTCTGATGATACTTCCTGTGTGAATTATCGGCCTATCTCTCTGTTAAACCTTGATATTAAATTATTAGCAAAAATAATAGCAAAACGCCTCAATAGCATTATAGGAAAATTAATACATAGAGATCAAGTAGGCTTCATGCCAAATAGACAGGCAGGCGATAATATACGCAGGGCAGTGTTATTGGCACATATTGCTAAAAAACGGAAAATCCCTTTATGTTTTCTATCTCTCGATATTAAGAGGGCATTTGACACAGTATCCTGGCAATATATGCAATATTCATTACAAAAATGGGGTTTTGGACCCCACTTTTTAACATGGATCAAAGCATTATATAATAAACCCAAAGCCTATATAAAATATGCTGGATACAAATATGAAGCCTTTAATATCGAAAGAGGTACCCGACAGGGTTGCCCATTATCTCCCTTATTATTTGCCCTTATACTCGAACCCATGGCCCAATACATCAGAACAAACCAAACAATAACTGGCATTGAAGTAGGAGGTATTACACACAAATTATGTATATTTGCAGACGATATATTACTTTTTCTATCATCACCACAGGTCTCTGGTCCTAACTTAATACCAGCTCTTGATGGATTTGCAGCCCTATCCGGCCTTATGATTAATCCTAAGAAATGCCTAGTGCTTAATATTTCACTCACAAACATGGAATTGATCCCGGCTAGGGCTGCACTCCCATTCACATGGGCAGAAAAATCAATCCCATATCTTGGAATTCATTTAACAGCATCTCATTCTGACTTATTCTCAACCAATTATCCTCCTGCATTAAGACAGATCACAAATCTAATAAAACAATGGTCACAACTTCCTTTATCCTGGATAGGGAAGATTAATGCAATCAAAATGACTATTCTACCCAAATTGCTTTATCTATTCAGAGTCCTCCCTATTCCAATTCCTTCCTATTTTTTGAGAATAGTACAAAAAAGAGCAACTTCGTTTATATGGGGCTCTTCTAAACCACGTATACCTATACACACACTACATCTTCCCAAAAATAAAGGAGGCCTGGGATACCCTAATTTTACTAACTACTACAGAGCAGCACATTTGGCCAGTCTGTCCAAATACCATGCAAAACAGGAAATCCCATTATGGGTATTTATAGAAGCTTCAGAAAATGACCCTCTATTAATATCAAATTTATTATGGCTTGATCCTAAAGACCGCTTTAAAATTCATAATCCCATAACTAAACACTTCTTATCTCTCTGGGATAAACTAAAAACCAAATATCAGTTACAATCTCCACACAATCCTCTCCTTTCTTTTATCAGAAATCCAGCCTTTTATCCGGCATGGATCTACCCAAATTCTTTTAAAGCTTGGACAACATCAGGCATTCAGACACTAAATGATTTCATAGCATCTAAATCATTCCTTTCATTCCCATCGCTTAGAGAAAAATATGATCTACCAAACTCTGAGATATTTAGATATCTCCAAATCAAAAATTTCTATACACCATTCCTAAAGGGGGATACACCATTATCCCAATTATCCATTTTTGAATCAATCTGTACAAAAGATCCATTTGCTAAAGGTACAATTTCATCACTTTATAATCAATTATATGGAGTAGCAAATCTTAATAGACCCTCTTACGTTCAGAGGTGGGAGGAGGACCTGGGACGAACTTTAGAAGACACGGACTGGTCTAACATATGGCTCACATCTAAGTCATCTTCACCCAACATCTTAGCACTGGAGACAAATTATAAAGTCCTAACTCGCTGGTACCTTGTACCCGCTAGAGTGGCAAAATATTCACCTAATACCTCAGCTCTTTGTTTTCGAGGATGCCCAGAAATAGGCACATATTTACACATATGGTGGACGTGCCCAGTAATCCAAACCTTCTGGAAGGAAATCTTCGTGATTGCATCTAAAATATTTAAAAAAATAATACAACCAGATCCATATTTAACTTTACTTAATCTAAACCCGGAATGGTTAACACTCTCTCAATTCAAACTTATGATCCAACTAATTACGGCTGCAAAACAAACAGTGGCCAAGGCATGGAAATCTCCTACATTGGTACTAGCAGAAACAATTCACAGAATGAATAATACAATGTCCCATGCTAAGATGGTAGCCATTGATCAAAATCAAATTCCAAAATTTGAAAAACTTTGGCATCCTTGGATAAAACAACAGTTCCTGTCAAACTTCAATGACTCTGTCCTGTTGCCATGGTAACAGATTAAATGACTTACAGAGACACCCATTCTAAGGCTTCAAAGAGAACTAAAAAGAATAATAAACTGACAAGCGGGACAACCTTGTGGACCATACCTCTACCTTTCAACCCTTTTTTCTTCTTTCTCTTTCCTTTTCTCCACCTTACGATTAAAGCTCATTATCAGAATTTATTTGACGTATATACACTCTACTTGTAAACAATATGTATAGTAGGTATAAATCATTTAAATACCTACAAAAGTAACTAAGGAAATGATATATATCTTTAATTTAGGTTTACGTGAACCCAATGTTTCATATTTGAAATTTCATGATATTTACCTATATAAACCCTACTGTAAAACAATAAGCTTACTTTATAGATCCTTGTAAACTTACTTTATGTATCTTTATAACATTGTATACTCAATAAACTTCTTTTGACAAGGAAATGAAATACTACACATTGAATGCTACACAGGAAAACCTATTGAATGAAATGCTGAGATAGGAAATGGAAAACTGACAAAAGCCTGCAAGAGGTTATATGACAATAAGAAATAAGTATTCGTCTGACTAACAGGAAAAAAAAAAAAAAACACTAAGCTTGGGGCATTACTTCTGACAAGGGGCCAGCACCTACTAACTGGGGAAGGATGGACGTACCATCTATCTATACCTTGTAATAGGGAGGGAAGCCCATGAGCATCACACAGCCATGTGCAATATGATGATCCCATAGAACACAGACCAGACCACCATCCATCCATCCATCCATCCACCATCCATGAGACTCAGGGAACAAGTCTGCAGGGCAAAGCCTAAAGAGCTTTGGGCCCTACTCCTTACATCCCATACATAGATAAAATAACCTGCTGAGGTAAAGGCAAGTGCCAATTTCACATTAAAAGCTAAGTAAACCTTGTTTCCCTGTGCAAATAAATGGTGTAGGTCGGATTTTAGAAGTTCAGATTTCTACCACCTGTCTCATTCTGTGAAAAGGAAACTTCAGGCAAAAAGGAAAGTCAGCTAGTGAAGGTATACAGAAACACCGATTGCTAACCCGTACTCCTGCAATAAAGACGTGCTATCCAGTGCTAGTGACAGAGGTGGGACATCGTGTCACATGACACCCTGCCGCCATCCCCTGAAAACCCCCCACAAACACACTCCCCCCACCCTGCAACCCTAAAACATGGTGCTGCCTGAACCACTGGAGTAAATTGAAAATGGAGGAAAGAACACTACCCCTATCCCTGCACCCGCAGCGCACGAGACCCTGCCGCATGGTAACGCTGTCGAGACCTGCCATGAACAGAGAGAGCAACCGCCGAACATCCTCCTTGTTCAATCCGACCCAGAAGTGACGTCAGAGTCGCCCTGAAATTACGCTAATACGAGAACCTACGACCACGAGGGAGGAGGCAAAGGAGGGCAGGCTTTATGCAGCCTGACTCCTCCTACAAATATAGGCTGACCTGCGGTCAGCCTTACACTTGTAGCAACAAATAAGAAATTCATTGTAAGGATATGCACTTACTGTAATTAAGCAAAGACAGCTGCCATCACTGACTTATTTGTGATGGTGAAAGTTCTGAGACTATCATCCTTATCCACTCCTTAGGCTAACCATACACTGGCCAAAATTGACAGATTCCTCCATCCAGGACATTGTATTTTGACAGTAGCACCCGCCACTTTCAGAATACACTCACTCACTCATAGACAAAGGTTAGGTAAACAATTGCCTTCTGAAAAGTGGGGAGGAACACACACTGATCGACATTCAACCAGTTCAGCTGCGACTGAACACTGTATGGCTAGCTTTACTCCTCAGTCTCTGATCTAGAACAAGACATGCAGCCAGTTAGGTACCAGGCTAGTCCACACCAGATATGTGCATTCTTGTATTAAACCAGTGATTTAATTCCAGCATTGAGATGAAGGTCCTGGACAATGCGCCTACAACTTCTTGGAACTGGACTATAGGAATATCTGCAAATCCAGAGGTCTAGCTACCACAATTCTTTTTTCCATTTCTGTGAATCAATTTTGGGAATAAGATTGTTTATATGAAGATGTTCTATTTATTTATTTTGTATCTATTGGTTGAACTAGATGGACTGAATGACTATGTAACTATGCAACCCTTGAGATTCTGTCATTCTGCAGCTTGGAGATTACTAAAACAGGTACACCAATATTACCAGCTGTTAAAGACACACTTATTGGCTCCTGCTGTGTCCAATCACAGCGGGAGATGCGCTCTCTACACCGCGTGCACAAAATCACATACAGGTAAGTGATTTTGCCCAGCTGGGCCGCCCTGCCGCAGTAACTGTGCGGTGAGTAGTCCGGAAGTGGACAAAAAAACAATAATTGCAAGAACAGTGTGTATTTAAACCACCTCATATTACTTCAATCTAATTTACTGTATCACCCTACCTGGGTTCTTTGTCTGTAGTAAATTTGGGCCTAAAATTGCTACTTAAAATGGTCCTGCTGCTGTCCTATTTTACACTGCTGTCATCTGTGGTTTGCTAATACTTTTAGTGAGAACAGAAGAACAATAAACAGTTCTTTCACTTAAAAAACTGTTCTTTTCCTAAAGCTTGTCGGATTGGGAGGACATCACAAACAACTTGTCTAAGATTTTGATCAATACTATCTTGATAGCATCTAATTATAAAACCCTTTTACGCTGGTATTTAGTACCAACAAGGATGGCTAAGACGCACCCGTCTGCCTCTCTGAATTTTCATCAATGTGGACAGCTGGGAACAATGTTTTATGTGTGGTGGCAATGCCGAAGGTGTCTTGGTTTTGGATAAGAATTTTTAACCCCATACACTTGGTCACAGATGTTAATCTTGAGCCCCAAAAAAAGCCATGTTTCAGAAATTAGACTCCGATATCCCAAAATGACCTAAACAGCTCATACTATATATGCTTTTAGCAGCAAGAATTTGCAAAAGCATGTTGTTGGAAGACAGCTGTAGTGCACTTAGGTTACGATAAACATAAATTGAACTGGGTTATGGTAAATGATAAACTCACCTGTACCCTGCATAATAATATTACAAAATTTCACAAAACCTGGGCCCCCTGGATTAAGTACATCTCTATGGTGGACTGAGGGTGGATGGGCCTCCTTACCTCTTCCGCTATTGGAACACCCTCTCTTTCCTTTTTTTTCTTACTTCTTTTTCTGATCTCTCCTTCACTTTTCTGTTGGATTTGATCTGACTCTATCCTAGTGTACCTTCATTGTGCATTGGTGCCTTTGGAGGCATTTTCTTCAGGATAGGGGCATCTATACCTGTATTATTATAAGCATGGCCCTGTCAGGCCTTGATATGTTCCAGTTCATACCTTGTACATGCTATATGATGGGTGCTCTTAATATTGTGATTAGGGATGAGCCGAACACCCCCCGCTTCGGTTTGCACCAGAACCTGCGAACGGACCGAAAGTTCGCACAAACGTTAGAACCCCATTGACGTCTATGTGACTCGAACGTTCGAAATCAAAAGTGCTCATTTTAAAGGCTAATTTGCATGGTATTGTCCTAAAAAGGGTTTGCGGACCCGGGTCCTACCCCAGGGGACATGTATCAATGCAAAAAAAACTTTTAAAAACGGCCGTTTTTTCGGGAGCAGTGATTTTAATGATGCTTAAAGTAAAAAAAAAAAAAAGTGAAATATTCCCTTAAATATCGTACCTGGGGGGTGTCTATAGTATGCCTGTAAAGTGGCGCGTGTTTCCCGTGTTTAGAACAGTCCTTGCACCAAATGTCATTTTTAAAGGAAGAAATCTCATTTAAAACTGCTTGCGGGTTTAATGTAATGTCGGGTCCTGGCAATATGGATGAAAATCAGTAAGACAAACGGCATGGGTACCCCCCAGTCCATTACCAGGCCCTTTGGGTCTTGTATGGATATTAAGGGGAACCCCGCACCCAAATTAAAATAAGGAAAGGTGTGGGGCCACCAGGCCCTATATACTCTGAACTGCAGTATACAGGCGGTGCACACAAGACAGGGATGGTATGTTTGTTGTTAAGTAGAATCTGTTTGTCATTTTGAACGGGTACATTTTTAACGTGTTTAGCTACAGCCAAAAAATCTTTTTTAAGCTTTTTGGAAAACATAGGGAAGGGTTATCACCCCTGTGACATTTGTTTTGCTGTCTTTCCTCCTCTTTAGAAGATTTCACCTCACTTTTTGTCCCAATGACAAATGTTTTTTGAGAATTTGGGGTTTTTTGTGGAACAAGGATTGGAAAGCATCAATGGAAAGGAGAAATGTTTTTCCCAAATTAACTCTTACAGGAGAGAATTTCCCTTCCTAGGGGTAGATTTCATCTCACTTCCTGTTGTCTCCTTCCGTTTGCAAGTAGGAGTCGTTTGTAAGTTAGATGTTTGAAAGTAGGGGCCTGCCCTATATACTCAGCAGAAATTTGGCCCTTAGGTGTTGTTGTGGCCACAACAACGTAAGCCCTCACAGGGCCCTGCTGTGAAATATTAGATCAAGAATTGTAATTACATGCCCCTGTTGAACAGGGGCAGAAAAACTGGGCCTTTGGTGGTGGTGGTGGTGGTGCTGGTGCCACAACACTTTAAGTCCTTACTCGCTCTTGGTGGGTACAGAAATGGGCCCTGCTGTAAAAAATATTAGATCAAGAATTGTAATTACATGCCCCTGTTGAACAGGGGCAGAAAAATTGGGCCTTTGGTGGTGGTGTTGGTGGTGGTGGTGGTGCTGGTGCCACAACACTGCAACCATTCACAGACACTCTAGTTGGAACGCAGGAACGAGCCCTGCTGCAAAGTATTGCATCAAAAATTGTAATTACACGCTCCTGTTAAACAGGGGCTGAAAAATTGTGCCTTAGGCACTGGTGGTGGCGCCCAGAACCAAAAATGTTCTTACAAGCTATCAGCGTGATGATTGAGGAGGAAGAGGATAATTACTCAGGGATAGTCACTCAGCATCAGCATAGGCAGTCTTTGAAGGGATCTGAGATTTCCAAAAAAATTATTCGGTTACATCAGCATCAGGTGCTTGGTAGCTGGTGGTGATCCAAAACTGATTCATTTTTATGAAGGTCAGTCGATCGACCGAGTCGGTGGACAGACGCACCCTGTGATCGTTTACCACGCCTCCAGCAGCACTGAATGTGCGTTCCGAAAGAACGCTGGATGCAGGACAGGCCAGTAGCTCAATTGCATACTGTGCAAGTTCTGGCCAGTGATCCATCCTCAAGACCCAGTAACCCAGAGGATTTTCGGTGGGAAAGGTGTCCAAGTCTGATCTTGCCCCTAGGTATTCCTGCACCATGTAAAACAGACGCTGGTGATGGTTGCTGGAACCGATCATACCTTGGGGCTGCGGACCAAAAAATTGTCTGAACGCATCGGTCAGACGGCCACCTTCTCCACCGCTCCTTCTTTGACTGACCGAAGCCTCAGCAACACGTTGTCCAGAAACAGGAGTTTGTAACCTCCCAGTCTCTGGGAACGCGTTGCACAGACCTTTCTGCAAGGCCTCCCGAAGATGTTTCATCCTCTGCTCCCTCTGCGATGGCAAGATAAGGTCCGCAACCTTACCCTTGTAACGTGGATCAAGGAGGGTTGCCAGCCAGTATTGGTCCTTCTCCTTGATACCACGAATACGAGGATCCTTACGCAGGCTTTGCAGGATCAGGGAGGCCATGCAGCGTAGGTTTGCTGAGGCATTCGGTCCGGAGTCCTCTGGGTCACTAAGGACGACATGGTCCGCAGCCACCTCCTCCCAGCCACGTACAAGTCCATGTGTTTCTTGGGACTGATCCCTTAAAGACTGCTGCTGATGCTGAGTGCCAGGCTCCACCTCCATACTGACACAATCTTCCTCCTCCTCCTCCTCCTCCTCATCCTCTTCCTGTGTGATCGGCGGGCACGCAGGAACACTGTCTGGATAAAGGGGGCCTTGAGAGCTAAGGAAGTCCTCCTCTTCCTGCCTCTGTTTTGCCTCAAGTGCGCTGTCCATTATTCCACGCAGCGTGTGCTCCAACAGGTGGACAAGGGGGACAGTGTCACTGATGCATGCACTGTCACTGCTCACCATCCTCGTGGCCTCCTCAAATGGTGACAGGACAGTGCATGCATCCCTGATCATGGCCCACTGGCGTGGGGAAAAAACCAAGCTCCCCTGACCCTGTCCTGGTGCCATAGTCGCACAGGTACTCATTGATGGCCTTCTGCTGCGTGTGCAGCCGCTGCAGCATGGCCAACGCTGTGTTCCACCTGGTGGGCATGTCACAGATTAGGCGGTTCTTGGGCAGGTTAAACTCCTTTTGGAGGTCCGTCAGCCGAGCACTGGCATTATATGACCGGTGGAAATGCACACAGACTTTCCTGGCCTGCCTCAGGACATCCTGTAAGCCTGGGTACCTGCCCAAGAACCGCTGAACCACCAAGTTAAGGACGTGAGCCAAACAGGGCACATGGGTCATTTGTCCCTGTCGGAGGGCAGAGAGGAGGTTGGTGCCATTGTCGCAAACCACCATTCCTGCCTTAAGTTGGCGTGGCATCAAGCACCTCTGAACCTGCCCCTGCAGAGCTGACAGAACCTCTGCCCCAGTGTGGCTCCTGTCCCCCAAGCACACCAGCTCAAGCACCGCATGGCATCTTTTGGCCTGCGTACTTGCGTAGCCCCTTGAACGGCTACGGAGCACCGCTGGTTCCGAGGACAAAGCACAGGAAGAGGCCATGGAGGAAGAAGAAGAGGAGGGGGTGGAGGAGAGAGGTGTGTCACAATCATTAGCATTTTGGAGGCGTGGTGGTGGAACAACCTCCAACACTACTGCACCTTGTCCTGCATCCTTCTCAGGTGCCAGCAGAGTCACCCAATGCGCCGTGAAACTTAGGTAACATCCCTGTCCATGCCTGCTGAACCATGAGTCAGCGGTAATATGCACCTTACCGCTGACCGCCCTGTCCAGCGAGGCATGGACATTGCCTTCCACATGCCGGTAGAGAGCCGGAATCGCCTTCCGTGAGAAAAAGTGGCTTTTGGGTACCTGCCACTGAGGAACCGCACATTCCACAAACTCACGGAAGGGGGCAGAGTCTACCAACTGAAAAGGCAGCAGTTGAAGTGCTAGCAATTTTGCCAAGCTAGCATTCAACCGCTGGGCATGTGGATGGCTGGGAGCAAACTTCTTTCAGCGGTGCAGCAGCTGGGGCAGGGAAATTTGCCTGGTACAATCTGACGTCGGTGTACCAAAAGCAGATTGCCCACAAGTACTTGGCTGTGACAAACCTAATTCTACACCTTCATTCCTCTCAGTGCAGGTCTCAGAGAGGACTGAAGGTATAGTGGGGTTGGAAATCTCAGCTGATGAGGAGCAAGGAGAGGTCCTCTTTGTTCTTTGGTGTGAGTCTTTTAGATACGCTTGCCGACGAACTGCATTGCAGGTCAACATATGTCTGGTCAAGCATGTGGTACCCAAGCGGGAGATGTTTTGGCCACGCGAGATACGCTTGAGACATATGTTGCAAATAGCAGCGGTGCGATCTGATGCACTCGTCTCAAAAAAGGCCCACACCAAAGAACTTTTTGAATAACGCGCAGAGACTGCAGCGCCCTGCACATGTGGAGCTTTGGGCTGTGATGCAGTCAATGTGCTGCCCTTAGGCTGGCCCCTGGAGGGCATCCTGCCTCGTTGGTGATGTGCCGCCTCCTCCTCCTCTCTCCTATCAGGCACCCACGTTGAGTCAGTGACCTCATCATCCCCTCCTTCCTCATCACTGGAGCAAACCTGGCAGTATGCTGCAGCAGGGGGAGCATGACTGCCAGATTGCTGTCCTTCTTGGGCACCCCCTCTGTCCATGCTCATGTTACTGCCTTCATCGAGCTCAGTATCATCATCAGAGCCTTCCAAACGCTGGGCATCCTCCTGGAGCATGTACCCAACACTGTGGTCAAACAGTTCGAGGGACTCCTCAGGAGGACATGGTGGGGCTAGGGAAGGAGTCACTGATGACATTGAGCCGAGGGAAGAGGCCGCTGCTTTGCCAGACAAAGTACCCTGGGCATGGGTGAGAGAGGATGAGGAGGATGAGGACAGCTTGGTCATCCACTCGACCAAGTCTTCCGCATGTTGCGGCTCAACACGGCCAGCTGCCGAAAAAAAGGCCAAGCGTGTCCCACGGCCACGTGCTGATGAGGATGCACCGTCTCCACGACCAGCACTAGACACAGAGCCTGCTTGCCCTCTCTTATTGGCTTGTGACTGTCTGCCTCTCCTTCTTGGCCTTCCAGACATACTAATGGCCTGTAGCTGTACTAAGCTGGGATATATATATATATATATATATATATATATATATATATATATATATATGTACTGATACTGCAGCTAGCAAAATCAACTGCCTGCCTGTAATATGAGAACACCACCAACCTTCTACAGGTAGCTTTAGCTGAACACTGTGAGGTGGACGCACCCCACTAACTTGTAGGTTTAGCTGAACACTGTGAACAGGACGTACCCCACTAACTTGTAGGTTTAGCTGAACACTGTGAGCAGGACGCACCCCACTAACTTGTAGGTTTAGCTGAACACTGTGAGCAGGACGCACTGCACTAACTGTAAATAGTCTAGCTGCCTGACTGTGGTACTAATAGGATCAAAAGAACACCAGTAATTTTCTTCAGGTAGCTGTATATACTGTAACAAGACAAGCCTGCCTGTCAGTAAGAAGATAACAGGAACGGATCTAGCTGAACACTGTGAGCAGGACGCACTGCACTAACTTGTAGGTTTAGCTGAACACTGTGAGGTGGACGCACCCCACTAACTTGTAGGTTTAGCTGAACACTGTGAACAGGACGCACCCCACTAACTTGTAGGTTTAGCTGAACACTGTGAGCAGGACGCACCCCACTAACTTGTAGATTTAGCTGAACACTGTGAGCAGGACGCACTGCACTAACTGTAAATAGTCTAGCTGCCTGACTGTGGTACTAATAGGATCAAAAGAACACCAGTAATTTTCTTCAGGTAGCTGTATATACTATAACAAAACAAGCCTGCTGGTCAGTAAGAAGATAACGGGAACGGATCTAGCTGAACACTGTGAGCAGGACGAACTGCACTAAACTTGTAGGTTTAGCTGAACACTGTGAGCAGGATGCACCCCACTAACTTGTAGGTTTAGCTGAATACTGTGAGCAGGACGCACTGCACTAACTGTAAATAGTCTAGCTGCCTGACTGTGGTACTAATAGGATCAAAAGAACACCAGCAATTTTCTTCAGGTAGCTGTCTATACTGTAACAAGACAAGCCTGCCTGTCAGTAAGAAGATAACAGGAATGGATCTAGCTGAACACTGTGAGCAGGACGCACTGCACTAACTGTAAATAGTCTAGCTGCCTGACTGTGGTACTAGTAGGATCAAAAGAACACCAGTAATTTTCTTCAGGTAGCTGTATATACTATAACAAGACAAGCCTGCCTGTCAGTAAGAAGATAACGGGAACGGATCTAGCTGAACACTGTGAGCAGGACGCACTGCACTAAACTTGTAGGTTTAGCTGAACACTGTGAGCAGGACGCACCCCACTAACTTGTAGGTTTAGCTGAACACTGTGATCAGGACGCACCCCACTAACTTGTAGGTTTAGCTGAACACTGTGAGCAGGACGCACCCCACTAACTTGTAGGTTTAGCTGAACACTGTGAGCAGGACGCACCCCACTAACTTGTAGGTTTAGCTGAACACTGTGAGCAGGACGCACCCCACTAACTTGTAGTTTTAGCTGAACACTGTGAGCAGGACGCACTGCACTAACTGTAAATAGTCTAGCTGCCTGACTGTGGTACTAATAGGATCAAAAGAACACCAGTAATTTTCTTCAGGTAGCTGTATATACTATAACAAGACAAGCCTGCCTGTCAGTAAGAAGATAACGGGAACGGATCTAGCTGAACACTGTGAGCAGGACGCACTGCACTAAACTTGTAGGTTTAGCTGAACACTGTGAGCAGGACGCACTGCACTAACTGTAAATAGTCTAGCTGCCTGACTGTGGTACTAATAGGATCAAAAGAACACCAGCAATTTTCTTCAGGTAGCTGTCTATATTGTAACAAGACAAGCCTACCTGTTAGTAAGAAGATAACAGGAATGGATCTAGCTGAACACTGTGAGCAGGACGCACTGCACTAACTGTAAATAGTCTAGCTGCCTGACTGTGGTACTAATAGGATCAAAAGAACACCAGTAATTTTCTTCAGGTAGCTGTAAATACTGTAACAAGACAAGCCTGCCTGTCAGTAGGAAGATAACAAGAACGGATCTAGCTAAACTGAATACAGTGTATATATATATATATGCAACACCGGGGATGCATATATATACACAATACACTGTAAGTGCAGCTAACTGACTGACTGTTCTGCCTAATCTGTCTAACTCAAATCAAATGTCACTGTCTGTCTCTCTCTCTCAATGAACGCCGGAACACACACTACACAGGGCCGCTGTGCAGGCGGCCTTATATAGTGTGGGGCATGTACTAAATCCCCTGAGCCATAATTGGCCAAAGCCTCCTTGGCTTTGGCCAATTACGGCTCTCTGTTCAGGCGGCGCTGTGATTGGCCAAGCATGCGGGTCATAGTGCATGCTTGGCCAATCATCAGCCAGCAATGCACTGCGATGCCACAGTGAATTATGGGCCGTGACACGCCACACGAATTTGGCGCGAACGGCCCATATCGTTCGCAATTCGGCGAACGACCGAACAGCCGATGTTCGAGTCGAACATGGGTTCGACACGAACACGAAGCTCATCCCTAATTGTGATGTTTGACCTGCTCACAGGGTGCACTTTATATTGATAATTACATAATGCCCCCTTCTCTACTCATTGGAAACGTTCACTTATATGTTCTTTGTTTTTTCAGTCACCACAACATGTATGGAGCATATGCTTTGTACTGTTTGAAAAACTTCAGTAAACCGATTGAATTAAAAAAAAAAACAGTTTTTTGAAGTATACCTAAAAGGAAACACGTTGGTGAATTTTAGTAGTGGCCACCAGTGTTCCCTGAGGTGTGTGACAATCCCCCTTCCTCCTTCCAAAGTAGGAACTCAAGTGGTCAAAGCTGTGTGGAGAGCCGAGGCCACTTTTAATCTCTTTGTTGCTTTAGTGCTTTGGTGTAGGAGGGTAGGCTACCTTCCTTGAAGAGCAGATATAACATTTTAATAATACCTATGAGCTCCTGAGCTGCCTCAGGGGATGTAAATGTTTGGGTTTTGCCATTACTAGTTTACCTTGAGTATAACTGCCAGGATGAGCAAACAACTGACACGTCTATTGACCAGGTGCTGGCATACCTAGTTAAATTACTTTTTCTGTTTAGCCAACTCTCTTTAAAAGACTGAAAAAAGTAGTACCTTGTGTCTGGCAACAACTAATTTGCTTTGAGTACAGTATGCATTGAGTAAATGATTACTCCAAGGTCCAGATATCTGACAATGACCAGCCTAAGAGACTTACCAACCTCTTTTGGAAGCCCAGGTCTATGTGCCTATACATAGTGTGGGACTCCCCAAGGCTTGTGGGATGTTAGTGGAGCATAATTCATTCAGTTCATTGGGGTGTTAAGATTTATTTTCTAGAGAGAACTCTGGGCTTTCGGTAGTGTCTCACGGGTGTGTTCATCTAGCCTCTGCCTCTGTCAATCTCTCCCCCTTTTTCTTTAAGTCTAAATGAAGGGATGAGAGGTTTGTGGGAAAGGTCCAATTTAAGGTGAATTGCCAATGTGACTGTATATTATTTATAGCCGATATGAATACCAGAGGAGATTTACTCCCCATCAGTGTCTCAATCAGGACTGTGAGAATGATCATCTAGGTCTGCCATTTTGTGTTGGTGCTGTTCTTAGATAGAGCCCTCTTAGCCAGTAAGTATTTGGTAAGGAATCAGTCCATGGAGGTTCTTCCTGTTGTGTGAGACATACTGTATGTGTACAGACAAAAACAGTCTGGCGCCAGGCAACTGGGACATCTATTACACTAAGAACCTTGTGAATGTCCTGCAAGAGCACAAAGAGCAGCTGTGTGGATGAGCACCCCAGGAGGGGTGTGAATACAAGTAAAAACACTCAGGAGCAAACACAATTGAAAGCGGTGATTGAGACAGTCTTGAAAGGACAAACAGTCAAGTATATAAAATGTTCAATGAAATAAAAGCATGTGCCGATTTAATAATAACTTATGAGTGGATGAACAATTATCTAGACATCTCCTTGCTTAGATGGAAAAACTGCAAAGCGTGGTCCTCACTGTGACAGTACCTTAAGCAACAGTCAGTGGTGGACTGGCTTGGTGGGGCAGTGCTGCGATGGCAAAACCTTCATGTGTTCCTGGATGTCACTAGGAAGAGGGAAGCCAGCGTGTGCAGAGTCGGGTGGACAGTGTTGAACCTCTATCAGATCCCCAATGATGAGTGACGAAATGATGGGGCAGCCACGAAGCAAAGGAGGGACCAAGAGGCAGCTGGAGCAGACGCCGACCGGAGCTGGTGGATGGGAACACCCGAACGTGACGTCATAGTATCCGAGAACACAGGTCCAAAACGAAGCTTGGAGCACAACAGGTGGAGAGCAAGCTGAGGAGAGTAGAGAGGGAAGATAGCTGTTGTTTTGACTACACATATCGGGCGTGGCCCTTCTTCAGGTCATGTGACATAGACTGCAAATGGGGTTTAAATAGGGGCGGACCACGGGAAGAATCACAAATTAAAAGGAACCATGATTGTTTTTTCCACCGAAGCATACCTCCATTGTTTAAACAACCTGATGACAAAATACATACTGGTGAGTGTAGCGCTGGATATATAAAATTAAATAATTATGATGACTGGTGACTACAAAAATATTGTGCACAATCTAGTGAGACTAGAATATCAATTAGACAGGATAACCATCTTGAAAAAATGAGAAGTGACAAAGGTGCAGCATCGAATCAATAATACAATACCAAAAAATCGCATAAATTTAAATATAAAATTCAAATAAGTGATAAGAGAAAAGTTCTACAAAGTGTCCCAAATCACACTGTGTTAATTCCAAAAAAGATCCAGAAGAGATGTTTTTGCAGAGTTCGGGGATGTTTGGTCCACCTTTCGTGCGGCCCACCACCAAATGGAAAAAATGAAGGCTTACCGACAAGCCTGCGACCGCCCTTATTCAGGGGGGTCAAAACAGGCTTAGTAGTGGAAATCTCCTAGGATAATGGACCCTCTGAACTCGCTCTCTCCTCGTTAATCCAGCAGCCCACCGCAACAAGGACATCCGTGAAGAGATGTACTCATAGGGAATCCTTTAGTGTTCCTTTTCAAAAAGACTCAGGCACAGATAAGCCACGATTCCCAGGGGAAAAGAATAGAACAAGGACTCCAATAGTGTAGATTGTAAAAAATCGGGGGCATTTATTTAAAAACTAAGATGCATTAAAGCATAAAACAGCAAAATGACAGTGGAAAGAAAGGGAAAACGATTTAAAATCAATCCGCGCATGCGCGTTGCGCAGGGTCACAACGTTGATGCGCAACGCGCATGCGCGGATTGATTTTAAATCGTTTTCCCTTTCTTTCCACTGTCATTTTGCTGTTTTATGCTTTAATGCATCTTAGTTTTTAAATAAATGCCCCCGATTTTTTACAATCTACACTATTGGAGTCCTTGTTCTATTCTTTTCCCCTGGGAATCGTGGCTTATCTGTGCCTGAGTCTTTTTGAAAAGGAACACTAAAGGATTCCCTATGAGTACATCTCTTCACGGATGTCCTTGTTGCGGTGGGCTGCTGGATTAACGAGGAGAGAGCGAGTTCAGAGGGTCCATTATCCTAGGAGATTTCCACTACTAAGCCTGTTTTGACCCCCCTGAATAAGGGCGGTCGCAGGCTTGTCGGTAAGCCTTCATTTTTTCCATTTGGTGGTGGGCCGCACGAAAGGTGGACCAAACATCCCCGAACTCTGCAAAAACATCTCTTCTGGATCTTTTTTGGAATTAACACAGTGTGATTTGGGACACTTTGTAGAACTTTTCTCTTATCACTTATTTGAATTTTATATTTAAATTTATGCGATTTTTTGGTATTGTATTATTGATTCGATGCTGCACCTTTGTCACTTCTCATTTTTTCACGATGGTTATCCTGTCTAATTGATATTCTAGTCTCACTAGATTGTGCACAATATTTTTGTAGTCACCAGTCATCATAATTATTTAATTTTATATATCCAGCGCTACACTCACCAGTATGTATTTTGTTTTTGCCTTATGTCGAGGGTTTAGTGTTTAGCAGCAGGATTTTTGTATATCCAATTTGGTCATTCACATTTCACTTATTTTTAGATTTTATATTTATTCACGTAGCGCAGTTCTTTATTTATTTTTAACCTGATGACAAAGGCTGAGACATATATGTAGCTGCTCCCTGGGGCACACCATGCAATGGGCACACAGAAGAGTACGGTGGGGCCGAGCTGCAACATGTGAATCTTAGGGTGCTAAAACTGCACACTTTTTTTTTTTTATAGTAAAACACATGCTTTTTTTCTGTCATTCATGAATGATAGGCATCAGACAGGGTCAGTTTTAGATTCAGACTATGATTAGGGGGCAGATTCAAGATATGAATGTCTTAAGGATATGTTTTCCTGAACCTGAAGCAGGTTATCCTAATGCCAGGATTTCAGCACTGCATGATTTCAGCACAAGATGCGACATGTCAAGCAATATGAGGTTAATTTGCAGAAGAAGGGAAAGATTAGTGTTAGGGCTTAATTTAGGGCTTAGGTTACTTTGTTTAAAATATAACTAAAGTCACATCTCTCAATCAATCCCTAGATAGCAGCTGTAAAACCTCATCCTTTTCTTGTCTTTATTGGGGTCTAATGGTTTATACATACTTTTTTACTATTGATCAATTATCTTAGGAGATTAGGTTATCTTTATTTTCCATTATCAGGGTGATGTCATTGTGTATATGCATATGTTGTGAATGTCATGTATATTGGCTTTTATAATTTTGATGTATTATTATGCTGTACATGTATTCTTTGTTTCTTTTTTGTTGTAAAAAAATGGATGTGTTCCCCTTTAATTGTGTAAAGGTGGTCTCAGGGTCACCTGGCACATGCAGCCCATGCACTCTTTGTTTACTCCCATGGAGAGCAGGGGAGTATTTGTAATGATGTCCCTGCAATTATATATTGTGGATGCAGGCACAAAAGTATAATTCCTATTAGCATAAAAATATATACCTGTATGTACTGTATATACTCTATTCTACATGTGTGGTTTTAAACTTTGAGTGAATTTTTACTACTTGTAGTGTTAATAGTGCTCCAAGCTTTGGTTCAATGGTTTGGTCAATTAAACAATCAGCACCACACTGAGCGAACTCATAAATATCAAATTTGGTGTGCATTTTTCCCCAAACTCTTTTACCTGTGTACTCATCCAAAACCAAAACATAACAAAAGATGGTCAGATAATTTCTAGGCTGTCAGTGGTCTTAAAACTGACCTATTTTTAATCCAGGTACCTACCTGTCAAGCCACACAGGCCCCAAGGAATTTTTTTTATAGCAAAATCTACTTGTTTCCTCCTACTATATAGTCCGCTTGATTCCACTCTGCAAAGGGGGTTATGTGTGTAGGAACTCGGTAGGAACCTTTTTTCAGAAATGTTTTAACAAAAAATGTATGAATCACTGTGGATAGATGACAAAAACAAATTGGGTGAACCATTAGTTGACAGATTTCATTCAACTCTTATTGACCTACCGAGGGACAAATGCCAGACGAGGAAGTTAGCCAAGAGCAGGGAAAAAAACTGTGCAACCAGTCTGAGACTATACAACCAAACACACCCTTCTTCAGACATGGCACAGGAAAGAAGGAAGGATACAGAGCTGTGTTCTGCATAGATAAGCTGTGTACTGAGCTTCCTCTCTCCATCACAATTTGATCTCATGTTATGGGAGAACTTGTCAGAAGTGACTCATGCTGTTAACAGAGGAATGAAGCACCAGAGAGAAACGACACTTAGGCTGGCCATAAACAGTGCAAATTTCACAAACGGTGCTGACAGGCGAATCAGCAATTGTCTTCTCCTAGCAGGGGGGTGGGGGCGGGCAGGAGAAGCCGCCCCCCGCTGGGAGAAGACAGTGATTATCACTAGAGGCTCCTATATATATAATTGCAAGACAATCAGGCAGGCTGGTTGTACCCAGGTTGATTGATCAATCAACTTGGTACATTCAGCTTGCCCATTAACGGTTTGATTCAAACTGTGTATGGCTGGCCTTAGAGCTTTGGAGATACATAAGTAAACACTACAGATATATGTGCTTTGTTCATATTTCATGACTGAGGTTTACAACCACTTTAACCACTTCCTGCCCACCCCATTGCGGATTGATGTCCGCAGTGTGGCTTTGTTATCCTAAATGGACGTCATATGACGTCCAGCAGGATAAGCCTCAGTCGTGCGCCTGCTGGACACGCAGCGTGGCGATCGGTGGTGCTTTGTGTCACTCTGAAACACCGCATCAACAATGGTGGTAAAGAGCCTATGATGTAGGTTCTTTACCATGTTATCAGCTGTGACCAATCACCTCCTCATCAGTGCTGCCTATCAGTGCCATCTATTAGTGCCCATCAGTGCCACCAATCAGTGCTAATCAGTGTCGCCTATCAGTGTCCATCAGTGCAGCCTATCAGTGCCCATCAGTGCAGCTTATTAGAACCCATCAGTGCCACCTATCAGTGCCACCTATCAGTGCTGCCTATCAGTGCCTATCAGTGCTGCATATCAGTGCTGCCTATCGGTGCTGCATATGAGTGCCCATCAATTCTACATATTAGTGCCTCCTCATCAGTGCCCATCAGTGCCAACTCATCAGTGCCCATCAATGCTATCTCATCAGTGCCCCTCAGTGCAGCCTTATCAGTGCCCCTCAGTAAAGGAAAAAATACAATTTTATAACAGAAACAAAGAAAAACTTTTATTTTTTCAAAGAAGTTGGTCTTTTTTAGTTTGTTTAGCAATTGGAAGAAAATTATAAAAATTTAGTGTGGGTACAGCGTTGCATGGCCACGCAATTGTCTTTTTTTTTTTTTAAACCAGATTCTTTTTACTTTTATATGCAAACAACAATAAAACAACATTAAAACAATATAAACAGACACTATATAACAAAGAAAAAAAACATAAGCCCCCACACCCTATTTCTTGGAGTATAGAAAAAAAAGTATTAAAAAAAAAGAAAAAACCTTTAATACTTAAAACACTGAAGGTGGCCACAGAATACAGCTTTCGCTGGAGAAGAGAAAAGAAAAAACAAAAAAAAAAACATATTTACCCATAGGTACCTATCTTACGATGGTCACCTCAAGACCAATATCTGATATTGCAGTATACATAGTACAGATTGATCTATACCGGTGCCAGAGACATAGACCCAAGCCACTTTGACCAGATAGCATCAGACTTATTCATGGTGTTCCTTAAAAAATATGTATGCTTTTTAAATATCATAATCCTATTGAGATCTGAAATCCAGTCAGATACAGTCGGCGGATGGGGAGAGGTCCACTTAAGGGCAATCTGTCTGCGGGCAACAAAGAGTGTGCGCCTAATAGTGTTGCCTATAGAAAAAGTATAAGTAGAGATATCACAGTAGCCCAGAAGGCACATAAGTGGTTCAGCCGAGATATTAATATCCAGTAGCCGATTTAAGGTACCAATCACCTCCGCCCAGTATCTCTGGAGTTTGGGACAAAGCGAGAGAAGATGTATCAATGTAACTGTGTTATCACACCTAACACAGGCTGGCTCAGATCTCAGGCCTATGGTGTGCAAAAATTTAGGAGTTTGATAAACCCTATGAAGGATAAAGATTTGGGTCTGTCTGTGTGATGGAGAAAGGGATACCCAAGGCACAGTCCATAGAACATCCTCCCAGACCTCTTCCGAGATGAGACCAAGATCCTGTTCCCATCCGGCCCTGGAACGTATGGGAAAATTTTGCAGAAATCTAAACCTAATCTAACAACACCCTATATGTAACAGAGGTAAGACCTTTTGTTAACCTAGCTTGTATGATCTTGTCAAAAACAGGGGTAGGGGGAAAGAGTATCTCAGCAGATGGAAACTGGGCATGCAAAGCATGTCTCAATTGGAGGAAATGATAAAACCAATTTGATTATAAAGAGAATTCTCCCCTTAACTCTTCAAAGGACTTAAGTAAACCATTCTCGTACAGTTGAGCTAAAGTTGTGTTTCCTGATTTTCCCCACCTCTGAAAGCCTCTGAGAACTGAAAGTTGGGGGGAGTCTATCATTATCCCATATCGGGGTATATCTAGTGAGGTATGGAATGCCCATCATTTTTTTTACTGTATCCCATGCTTTACACATTAGCTTACAGGTGGGCATATCCCCACATGAAACACCCCCTCTTACCCCGTCCAAAACATGGAGTGTTGATCGACCCTTAAATGCATAGGAAAATAATCATCAAGCAGGAAGGGGTAACTGTTCAAGCTCCCTTCCAGCAAAATGCTGTAATCGTGATGCAAAAAAATACATTCTTGGATTAGGAACTGTCAGTCCACTCGCATTTTTGGGATGTTGAAGAGTCTCCAATTTAATACGAGGGATTTTATTCTGCCATATTAAATGCCTAAATATGCTATTGCTATTAGTAAAAATCCGTAGAGGTATCCAGATCGAAGCATTATGTAAAAGATACAAAAGCTGAGGCATCCATATCATCTTGATTAGATTAATACGGCCTATTAAGGAGAGAGGGAGTTTATTCCAGATTTTGCTTTGGTCTTGAAATCTAGCGAGTAGTGGAAGTATGTTTTCCTAGAATATACAACTGAGGAGAATCAGAAATAACTATCCCCAAGTATTTTATAGAAGACACAACCCTGAGCTGAGAAAGTGAGGATGGTAGTGGGTCCTGGGGAAGATCTAAGGGCATCAACACGGACTTCTCCCAATTTATGCCTAACCCGGAAAACCTACCAAACTCCTTAACATATTTCATTACTACCGGTAGAGATTAAGTGATATTAGTCAGAAAAAGAAGAGATCATCTGCATATAAAGATACCTTTTCCTCCATATCTCCCCTAATCAGACCAGTAACATCAGATGAGGCCTGCATAAGACAAGCCAAGGGCTCTATAGCTAGGGCAAAGTGCAGGGGGGACAATGGGCACCCCTGCCTAGTGCCCCGGCAAAGTCTGAAACTAGAAGATTGGAGGCCGTTAACCCTAATTGATGCCATAGGAGCTGCATATAAAAACCATACACATTGGCAAAAATTAGAACCAAGCTCGAATTTTTCCAGAATGGCCCATAGGTAAGGCCATTTAACACTATCAAAGGCCTTTATTGCATCCAGTGCCAGAAAGGCACGATTTTGTTGGTCCAGGGCTGGAACCTTCATATTTAAGTATGCACCTCCAATATAAACTGCTGTTGACATATTGGGCATAAATCCTACCTGATCTGAGTAAATAATATGTTTAATAACCTTATTTAATCTGGTAGTGAGTATTTTGGCAGGAATTTTAACATCTGTAGACAGTAAGGAAATTGGTCTTCAGGATGTAACAGGTTTTTATCTTTTTTAGGTATAACTATTATAATAGAGTGACCCATACTTTCTGGAAGCTGACCTATATAGAAGGCCTCATTTAGTGTATTGAGAAGGGCAGGAAGCATCTCCTTGTAATATTTTTTTTTAGACCTCTATGGGGAGACCGTCAGTCCCTGAAGCTTTGGAATTAGAAAAACTAGCCACCGCACTCTCCAATTCCAATAGATTAAGTGGAGCATTGAGGGTCTCCCCCTCTTCCACTGAAGGGGCTGGGAGATTACTGGTAGTCAGATAAATAGATAACTCGGCTATCATATAGTCTGCCCTAGAAGTATATAGACCCTGATAATAGGACTTAAAAGTGGATACAATGAGGCTAGTCTGGTTAATAGCCTCCCCCTCTCCATTCATTTAGGCCGAAACATGTGTGTGGTTGGATTGAGACCCTACTATTTGAGCCAACAGTCTACCATTCATCTCTTCCTCTGCCCAACTAAGTCTCTTCTGAAAGAAGAGTTTATTCCTCACCCTGGATTCCAACAGATCATTCAGCCTTTTTTGAGATGAAAGCCATTCCTGTTGGACATCAGGAGAGGGATCCCGGATATATAGGGCTTCCGCTGCAGAGGTTTCAGCCCTTGCAAGTTCAAGCTCTCTACGGAAAGCAGTTTTGATGACACTAATATTTTGGATCAACAGTCCCCGAAGGTAGGCCTTGAGAGCATCCCAAACAACACGTATGGGAGCAGAGCCCAAATTAAGAGACCAGAAATCCATAATGCGAGCAGCAATAGTATCCTCTTTGGGAAATAGTTCAAGCCAAAAGGGGTTCAGCCACCATGGCATATTGGACACCCGATGCCCTGATGTTAAGATGACTATCAGAGGGCAGTGATCTGAAATTCCTTGAGGTTCTATAGAAGCATCTACTATGCATGGTATAAGATCTACTGTACACAGAGCTAAATCAATTTTGGATAATAAATTGTGTGTTTTAGAATAGCATGTATAAGAACATTCTTCAGGATGTAACCTCCTTCACATGTCGTAGAGTCCTAATTCCCTGTATAGTCTTGCAAGAGGGGAAAGATGCTCAGCTGGGCATCTGTCCCGATTCAGATCAATTAAATTGTTGAAATCTCCAAGTACCAATATTGGCACCTGGGGGGAGGCCCCTGCAAAGGAAATAAGCTGACAAAGTATTTCTGGATTATATGGAGGTGGTATATATATATATATATATATATATATATATATATATATATATATATATATATATATATATCAGTCAGAATTAACTCAAGTTCATCCAACTATCCAACTTACATTGTAAAAAAATATATTTGCCATTTACGTCTACCAAAGTCCTACTGCATGAGAACACTATCCCAGTATAAACTAAAACAGAGACCCCCCCCGGAATGATGGATGACATTTTGCCCCTTACTTTTTTTTTTCCAAAAGAATTTTATTGTTTATATATGTAAGGTTACATAAACCATTAAACATACACATTGAACAGAGCATCATGATCTATAACAGGGAGAACAGTCCTTCATAAATTCAAAGTTACATTGCATCCCCATATGTTGAGGTGAGCTATGTGTGCTTGAACAAATCTTTTGCATGTTTCAAGTTTAGATCTGTTGGGGTTGTGGATTTGTAAGGGTTTCCAAGTCCCACTTGTCTTGTCTAGTGAGTAAGCTGTGTTTAGAGGTGCATCTGTCATGAGTCATGGTATGTGATTATGTATAGCTCCCCAGGGGATATTCGGGGATTTTCTCCACTTAGAAGGTTGTTTTGTGTAGCACTGGATGTGTTGATAGTGGAATAATAGCTTGGGTTATTGCATATATGGGGTGTTTTGTCATTGGCATCCTGTTCAATTTGCTGATAGTAGGTTTATCAGGAGGGGTGGGATAGATAGGGGTTAGCTGGGGAAAATTATGAGTTATAAATTCCTAAATGGGTTCTCTTAGGCATGGTGAAGGGGCTGATGATCTGAGTGTATATGAATGTGGAGTGGATATAGGGGGGGTTGGGATGGAGAGGGGGGTAATGTCGGGAATATTTGAATTGGGAGAGTTTTTGTGGTTATGCAAGTGCAGCAGTAGTAGTCTCCTGCCTCCCTCCTCTGCATAGCATTATGGGCATCAGGTGGTTTCCTGGGCCCGGTGGGTTTGGAAGTAACGTGGAAAGATAGTTGGGTGGTTAATGCGTTTTCAGTGATATGTTTCAAGTTATCCTGAGTCAGATCTTTTAGTGATTCGGGGAGTAAAGTAGAGCATATTCTGAGGTCGTTTGGTAGTGCTTCCAACATATCCATTTAACACCAAATTTTTGAGGTGTGTCTCTCGCTATGTGAATTAATTCCTCCATTTCAGCAGTCCTGTTAATTCTGTCAAACCATTCTTTAATTGAAGGGGAGATACTGGATTTTCAGTGCACTGGTATGCATTGCTTTGCTGCATTATTCATGTGCATCGCCAGCGATTTGTGGAAGGTTCGGTGAGATAGGCGTGAGTGGTGCAGGAGAAACTGCAAGGGGGTTTTGTCTAGGTCGTAGGTGGTGACATGAGTAATTATCCTATGTACTTCTGTCCAGAACTCTTGAATGTGGGAACAGTCCCACCATATGTGAAGTAATGTGCCTGGTTGATCCGTACATCTCCAGCATTCCTCAGGAATTGCTGGGTTGAATTTGTGAAGTAAGGCAGGTGTGCGGTACCAGCGAGTCTGGATTTTGAATCCATTCTCTTGAGTGGTCACATTGATCGATCCCTTATGGATATTGATATACATTTTTTCCCATTCTTCCGGGGAGATAGATATGGACAAGTCTTTTTCCCATGCAGCACACATTGTCGAGTTGTTGGGCTTATGGTCTGCGAAAAGAAGGGAGTGCGTGATTGAAATCAAATTTGTCTTGGGGTGATTTTTGAGAGCAGAGGTGCTCGAAAGGGGTCAGTGGTCTGGAACAGGAATATTGTTTGTCAAGTTTTCTTAAGAAGTGTGTGATCATGAGATATGTCCAGTCAGGTATCTGAGGTTTTTCATGTTTAGACGAGAGGTGTGATTTCGGAACAGCATGTTTCTAGGTCATAGAAGTCGTGGGCCAGAACCCTTTCCTCAGACCAGTGTTGCACTAAGAATTTAGCATGCATGCCTGGGGGAAAGTCCGGGTTTAGTTGGATTGGGGTCATTGGGCCTTGAACTGTCGAAAGGGGAGAGTGTTTGCAAGTCTTGTGAAAGCATTGTATGGTTGGTCCAATTAGAGGGTGGAGTTTCGATTCAATAGGGACATGTCGTTCCAGAATCCAAGGCAACGTGGCCAATGAAAGATTTGTGAAGGATTCTTCCAGTCTAACCCAATCTTTTGTGGGTCCGTGAATGTTCCAGTCCAAAATTCTGGTCAGGTGTATTGCTTTATAGTAATTGAGAAGATCTGGTAGACCTATTCCTTCTAGATGTTTGGGTAAGGCTAATTGCGAATATTTAATCCTAGGTCTACGGCCTCCCCATATAAAATTTGAGCTAATGTTTCTGTAATTTTTGAAAAAGGCCAGTGGTACGTGGATCGGAATTGTTTGTAGTATGTATAGTATTCTCGTTAAGGCGTTCATTTTTAGAATCGCTGCTCTTCTGAACCACGAGAACACTGGTCTATTCCAATTTTTGAGATCTTCTGTAAGTTTGTTTAGTATCGGCAGATAATTTTTCTTGTACAAGTCTGATAGTTTTGCAGGGAGTTGTATGCCCAGGTATGTGATCGCCTCTGTTTGCCACTGGAAGGCAAACCAATGACGGGGGCAGGGAAATGTTAAGAGCAAATGATTTGGTGAAGTTAATTTTGAGATTGGAAATTAAGCCAAATTTTTGGAATTCGCCAAGTAGTACCGGTATGGTAATATGCGGATTCGAGAGAAATAGGAGAATGTCATCCGCATAAGCGGCTAATTTGTATTCTCTTTGTCTGGTAGAGATACCTCTTATGTCGGGATTGTGCCATATGGAGCATAGTAGGGGTTCAAGTGTGAGGACAAAGAGAATGGGGGAAAGGGGACAACCTTGCCTGGTACCATTGTGGATGGAGAAGGCATTCGACAGGGTGTTATTCACTCTAATTCTGGCTGTAAGTTTGGCATATAGAGAGAATATGAAACTGAACATGCGCGGGCCTAAGCCTAAGGATTTTAGAACTGCAGCCATATAATCCCACGACACCCTGTCGAATGTCTTCTCCGCGTCTAAAGAGAGAAAAAAGCCTGCCTGGTTGGAAGTTGTCATAAATGGTGTAGGTTGATTGCTTTTATAGTATTGTCCCTGGCTTCTCTACCAGGGACAAAGCCAACCTGGTCTCGGGAGATGATTGAGGGGAGTAATGATAGGAGTCTATTGGCTAGTATTTTGGAAAAAATCTTGATGTCCACATTAAGTAATAAGATTGGTCTATAATTTGCCGGTTGTGACGGGTCCTTATTATCTTTAGGTAGGACTGTAATGTGTGCTTGGAGCATTCCTGGAGTAAGTGGGGTGGAACTAGATACGGAATTGAATGCTTTTAAGAAGGGTGTGCTTAGTGTGTCAAGGAATGTTTTAAAGTAAACCGCCGATAGACCATCGGGGCCCGGGCTTTTGCCTGACTTTAGGCTTTTGACAGCCTCTTTAAGTTCTTGGTGTGTGATTATACCTTCTAGAGTCTTAGAAGACTGAAGAAATTCTCTTGGGGCAGTGCTTTTCTAAGAACTGTTTAATTTTGTTTTGGCGTTCTTCGGTGGAGGGTGTGGGTATATTTGGTTTGTCTATGTTATAAAGTGTTGTGTAGAATCTCTCCAATTCGTGGGCTATATCGGTGTTACTTGTGTATGTGTGTCCTTCTGAGGAATGCAATTTGTGAACTGTCGTTTTGGCTTTCCTTGCTTGTAATGCTTGGGCCAATAAGTGCCCGCTTTTGTTTCTCGATTCGTAGAACAGATTTTGAGTCAGCATAAATTTTTTTCTTACATTACGACCAAGTTCTTCCTGTATTAGTTTGCGTGTTTCAGTGAGATCTTGGTAAGATTTTTGTGCTAGAGTCCGTTTGTGGAGGGCCTCTAATGTTTTGAGTTTCTGAAACAGGTTTGTGAGGGTTTGTTGTCTTTCTCTTTTAATAGTTGCTGCCATTGAGATAAGTCTGCCTCTTATCACACATTTGTGTGCTTCCCATTGGGTCAGACTGGAAGTCTCTGGTGTATCGTTGTTTTTAAAGTAGTCAGTCAGGCATGTCATGAGTGTCAATATTCTGGACTAATCTGTCAGTAACATGGGATCAAGTCTCCAAATATTACTATACGTGGTTTGATCGGGGAATGTCAGAGTAATAGTAATGAGATGGTGGTCCAAAATGGTCATGGGTTCTATTGTCGCTTTGAACAGGAGAGGGAGGTCTTTTTGAGTGAGAAATAGATAGTCCAGTCTGGAATATTTTTTATGTGGGGCCAAATAAAAGGTGGAGTCTTTTTCTTGTGGTCTGAGGGTGCGCCATGTGTCATGAAGAAGAAGTGATTGGATGCTCAGTTTGATTTGGCGTAATGCTCTGTACGGTAGGCTTGATGTTCCCGTAGATGTATCAAGGAGGGGGTCTAGAGGTACATTAAAGTCTCCCCCTAGTATGAGTATGCCGCTTTGGAAAGAGGTTAAGGCATGAAAGGTTTTGCGGATAAATGGAACTTGGGATACATTGGGGCAGTAGGTGTTTGCTAAAGTGATTGGTCTATCTCGTATTTTCCCTTTTAGGAATATGTATCTCCCCTGTTCGTCGATTAACGTGTCTGTGATTTTGAGAGATGTGTTTTTAGAGATAAGAATTGTGACTCCTTTAGTTTTGGAGTTCGGAGTAGGAGCGTGATAGCTGTTTGGAAAGTCTCTGTTGGAGAGTTTGGGAACTGCTTTGGTTGAGAAGTGAGTCTCCTGTAAGAACACAACATCTGCTTTAGTACTCCTCATGTATGTTAAAACTCGAGAGCGTTTTTCTGGTATATTAAGACCTTTAGTATTGAGCGAGACTACTTTGAGGGAGACTTTTTTTTATCATGGTGTTGGTAGTGGCCATAATGGTTTGTGGTGTAGCCGTATCCGGTATGGGCTTTCCAGAGGAGGGAGGCAAGAGAGGGCCTGTGCGTTAAAGGTAGAGGAAAGGGGGGTGTATAGAAGTGGGGGGGAGTCTAGTATGAAGAGTGTGGGATACGAGGGGTGGATTATTTGTGGGGTAGTAGGAAGGGATGTGGGTGAATACTAAATAGAGCCGTGTAGTCTTTGGTTAACTGGTGGTGATTAGGAGTTTTTCCACAAATCACTAATAGTGTGTCCAGTAGAGGTCAGCTGGTACTCACAGAGTCCGCTGTGTGTGGGTGTGATTGATCGAAGTTCCAAGGTGGAGTGGTGCTCTTGTTCCGTTGAGGTCTGGGTATGTTATGAGGGTATTGGTTAGTTACAGGTGGCAAATAAGCCTGCGTAGGTACAGATCCGAATGGGAGTAGGTGTGTGTGTGTGTGTGTGAAGGCGGATGTGAAGAATAGAGGTAAGATTCTGATACTGAAGCCTCAGTCTGTGTAGTTTGAAGGTATGTGTGTTATGGGAGGTTTGATTGTCAATGTTCGTGCGGAATACATAAATGCTTAACATTCTGTACATGAAAACACAAGATGTTTAACAGGGTTACACTGTTAATGGTATAATAGTATCATAGAACAAACAAAACCAATATAACTCTATATAAATTTGATAACATTGTAATAACAGTACAAGTCCCGCTATAATCAGTGTATGGTCGTGTTCCTGGAAGAGAGGGGAGGGGAAGAGGGAATCCAGTCTTCAGGACTGGGTGATGGCTTTGGGGCCTATGTGTTTGCAATAGGCAGAGCAAGGGTCTCTAAGGGCCTGGTATTTTGGAGGGAAAGTATTATGTGACTTCATGTGTGTGTAGCAGGTCAAGGATTGGCATCTTTAAGTCGGTCCATACTCAATATTGGTACATTGGTGCGTGGTGGTCAGGGTAATGGTTGTGTGAGCTCTTTCTAGTTCAGGGTGCGGCTAGGGTCAGCCGATGTTGATAGCAATTAGGCATTGAGTGTCACTTGTACGATAATAGTACCTTAATTGAAATTTCATTTATATTAGGTCTCTATTAGTCATTACATACATAGTATGATATAACTTGTGTTTGATCCTCGGTGTCTAATCCACCGAAATATTTGTAGTGGTATGGTATTATATTATGCATATCACCATTGGCTGTATTTTTATGTTACATACATTCTAAAGATTTATATTCATAAATAATATTACCTTAAAGGTGTTTCCCATTTTAGTTTGATGTTAATTAGGTATAATCAGGTATAGGAGTTAACAAAGGCATTAGAGAACAGGGCTTTTAGCGGTTTAAATCAGAATAAATTCTGTCCTGCAATAGACAAAATCAGTTACCTTATGTGAGAGTCTTCAACTTACCAGCGAAGGATAAATTTTGTGCAGAGATAATCACAAAAATAAAAATAATTAAAAATAAACAAAACAAAACAACCCCCCCCCCCCCGTTGGTGATAGGAAAGACTGAGTACAATGTTAGTTCGAGCGAATTCCATCAGTTCCACATCTGAAAACATGGCCGGGGGGGAGTAAATACCAGGGCTGTGTTTTCCCCCTTCTGCTAAGTCAGTCATAGTGAAGATGTATGAGAGTGTTTTACTCCGGGTAGTGTGATAGTAGAGTTAGCATGGATTTCCTTAGATCCTCTGATGGCGGACTGATCTAGATCGTTGCCGTCCCTTTTCCGGCTGCTATATTGTCAGCCCCTGGGAAGCAAAGAGTGAGTCTCCAAGTATGTGGGTTGACCTGTCTCAAGTAGTGCTAGGAATTGTTTATGGGTAGCATAGTTAGGCTGTGTATTTTCATGTGTTTTCTGGTGATCGGCATCCAGAGGTCTGCTCGGGCATTGGGGTGGTGCGGGCGGGATGAGGGCTTCCAGGAATCATGTCACAGTGCATCTGCAGGTAAGGGGGAAGGAAAGTAATAGCGGGGTCTCCAGCAATTGTTAGTTTCGTTCATTCTTAGTAGAGGAATCTCTACCTTATTAGGAATGTCTGGCTCTGCGGTGATCTGGGGAAGCAGTCGAGCTCCCATTTTTCGGTACCCTTGGAGCTTTTGGGGGTGACAGCGGAGGATGGGTGCGGCGACGTCTGATGCTGAAGTGTTCATTTCCTGCTTCAGTGATGCCATCCATGGATGTGGCTCTTCGTAGTGGTGGTAGGCGGAAGTCGCTGTACAAATCGGGTAGATCTATCAAGGGTATATTGAGGGTTGTGCAGAAGTGTTCTAGATCCTCTGGTACCCTGAGGTTCGCTGTGTGATTGTTGTGATTTGCTGAGAGGCAGAAAGGGAACTTCCAGCGGCAAACAATTGCTCTGGATCTTAGAACATCTAACAGTGGTCTCACTTCCCTCCTTTTCTGTAGGGTGATGGTGGATAGGTCTTGAAAGATCCTAATTTCAGTGCCCTGAAATGTGAGGTGTCCCCTCTTTCTTGCTTTGCGCAGTATTTCTTCTTTCATCAAAAAATCATTCAGGCAGCATACGATATCTCTAGGCGGATCTGTATCCTTACCTCTTGGGCGCAGTGCTCTGTGTATGCGTTCTATGGCTATTGGAGCAGCGGGGGGTCTTTCCAGGAGATCATTGAAAATGGCGCTGACCGCTCGTGTGACCCGGGCGGCTTCCACGGTTTCAGGGAGACCTCTAACTCTTAGGTTGCGGCGTCTGCCATGGTTATCAAGGTCCTCCATGTGGCAGTTTATATCCCTCAGGTGGATGGCGTGGGATTCTGTCACCTGTTGGACATGGCATAGCGAGGCATCATGGCCGGCTTGTGTTTCCTCTACTTCTTCCACCTGCAGGGCAATGGCCTGTATGTCAGAATGGAGGTCTGAGATAGTCGCTGATAATGTGGATTTAATATCTGCTGCTACCGAGCGGAGGTCTGCCAGGCTCAATGCAGAGGTCGGGTTCGGGTCTTGTGAGGGAGGGCTGCGGCTCCGATTCCTCAGTGTGTCTCTGCTGGAAGAGCGCGCCTCGTGTGAGGAGGTTGGAGACGCCATTGTAGCTCCCTGAGGCCGGGTCCGGAATATCTCTGGTATTTGAAGGCTGAGCTGTGTATCTTGGTCCCTGGGCGAGCAGGAGCGTGTTGCTGAGGCACTCCGATGTGTTTTGTTCATGTCGGATCTGCTGCGGGGTTAGTTTAGGCAGATGGCTGGACCTCGGGGAACAGGAGTTCAGAGCTTACGCGTCCATCTTAGAATGGAACCAAGCCACGCCCCCGCCCCTTACACCTTATTTTTTACGTGGTTATACAGCCTGGGCAGGTCACTGGAACTGCCTCTCAGGTGTACACGCCAAGCCTTGGTGCCTAACTCCTATATATGCACTAGCACATGTTGGAATTGTATTCCTCTCACACGAGCTTATTTGCCACCGGAGGGCACTGTTGTCCCACGATTTCTCACAGTCATGATATCTCACCTACACTCAGGTCATATGGAAGAGTCCTGTTCTCCATCCCTCTTCAGTCCTAGAATCAGCTACTTTACCCCTCCACATTATGTGATGTTGGACCTGGAATTCCTTTTTTCTCTTTTACATTTTTGTTTTTCATTTTTTTATTTTTACACCTTTTGTTCGGCGGAAGCCATAGAACAGTTTACTTAGATACTCACTTTAATATGTGAGCTCAGTCCTATGTTATGTATCGTTATGCAGCGAAGTTTTGCCCCCATACTCACTTCTGATAAACTGGGCTGGAATGTTCTAACCCTTCTTCTTTTTGTCATAACCTTTTCAATTACAGCTGAGAAGTCAAAAAAATGTAAACGGCTGCGCTGCAACAAGTGACATAAACCAAATAAAATGGTGAATACATCCTGAAGAATACAATATAAATATCTGTACGTGAATTATAATAGTGATATTATGACCCACACAATAACCAAAAAAAAAAAAAATTACTAATAAAAAATGTTTGTAAGAAAATGGCCCCTTACCGACTCCTTAGATCTCTTTTCGGGAGATCAAACAGGCATGTGGCTGTGTAACCCCAGCCTCGGGTGTAGACTGAGACCAATAACATTCATGGACCTCTCTATTGGGAATCTTATTTGCATGGGGCGGCGGAAGCGCAGCACTTTATGAATGGAGCTCCAGCAGAGAGAAGTCACGTGTACCCCGGAGATCAGGAATGAACAAATACAGATTTGCATGTAAGGGGCCATTTTCTTACATAGGTGGAGGAGCTTTCCTATCATCACTGAATCCCGGGTGATCTAGCCATATGTCATACACCATTCGGATGCTCACCATTTTTCTCCCTGGCATAAATCTTGCACCTATATGAACTGTACACTTTTGTGCACTTTGCATTTTTGGATTTTCCTTTTTTTATTAGTAATTTTTTTTTTTCTGGTTATTGTGTGGGTCATAATATCACTATTATAATTCACGTACAGATATTTATATTGTATTCTTCAGGATGTATTCACCATTTTATTTGGTTTATGTCACTTGTTGCAGCGCAGCCGTTTAATTTTTTTTGATTTGTACAACAAATGGATGTGTCTCACATTGTATGGTTGCAACTTGTTCACATATATATATTTTTTATTTAATCTGGGGATAGCGCAGTAAAAAAATTTTTCACAGCTGAGAAGTGCTTGCAGACACTGTATTTTGGGCCGTGTTCCCATTGGTCTGTTTGCAATTCTCCTACAGGTTGGTCTCAGTTGTTCACAAGTTTACAGTTGGGGTATTATGCCCGCACACGTTGGGGACAGTGTTGGGCGGGGAGGGGGGAAAGGTTAATTTTGTTGGATAGAAAAGTATTATCACACTATCTACAGGTAAATGTCAAATAGTACAGCAGACAATATATGATATTACTCTGTAATCTTTCTTTATGTTATTTGAGTGAGGGAAGGGATACACTGCTATTACCAAGAACCCTGGAGCACTACTAAGTTATTCACAAAATCTATGGCCGTCTAAAAGTACTCACCTGGAACGTCAGGGGCATGAACGACAAAATTAAAAGATCTGCTGTGTTCTCCTTTTTGAAGGAAGAACATGCTGATATAATTATTCTGCCAGAAACCCACATAGAAGGCCGCCTCCGTATGGCTCTTAAACACCCCTGGGTCAGGTGGGAATACCATCCTTCCTACACATTCCACTCCAGGGGAGTTACTGTACTTGTTGCCAAATCTGTTCACTTTGAGCTCCAGGGTTCTAGGATTGATCCGTCTGGTAGTTTTGTATTCCTACATGCGGCTGTTTACGGGGATCCTCTGTTAATATTGGCAATGTATATACCTCCACCATTTAACTCTGCACTTCTGTCAGAGGGTCTGGGCTATATGGCTTTATATCCGACTGTCCCAGTAGTCTGGTCAGGGGTCTTTAACATGACCATTAACCCCAGCCTTGATAGGCTATAAGTCCCACCGTCTCCAATTGCTTTGCCCCTATCCACCAGATTTGCGAAGCTCATTGGAAGCTTTGGCCTCATTGACACATGGAGATCTGTGCACCCAGATGCTTGGGCCTACTCGTGTTTCTCCTCCTCCAATCGTACGGCCTCTAGAATAGATTTAATCCTAATTTCTCACTCATTGCTTCCCAGACTGCAGGATGTGGGTATCTCACCGAGATCACTCTCGGACCATAACCCTTGTTGGGCCACCCTAACATTACCCTACAACCGACCACCTGCTGCTTAAGGATTGAATCTCTTCTGGCTTACACTGCTGCTGGAGGACGATGCTATCCTTGTAGCATGGGGACAATACTTTGCGGACAATGACGATTCTGCCCCGCCTCATGTAGTCTGGGACGCCTTTAAATTACATGCCAAATCTACTTTAGCCACACACATAAATAGTTTAAAACAAGCTTCTGCGGCTGACCTGGAGAATGCGACAGTGGATTTAACTAGACCAGAGCAGGATTTTTTACATGACCCCTCAGTGGAGAGGGCTGCTACACTTAAGCTACATTCCTGGGTGGTCACACAGATGCAATATGAGAAATCAAAACGTAAACTATTTTTTGTTTTGCAAACAAAACCTTTTTGAGCATGGTTTTGAGCATGGTGCATTGCGAGGACCGCACTGCTGTAGTTATTTCACTTAGATCTGGGGATGGCACGATGATACTAGAACCCAGAAGAGTCACAGAGATATTCAGGGACTTTTACACCAACCTGTACACCTCGACAATAGTCGATGCTTACCCAGCTATTGAATCTTTTCTAGGCGAGATACAACTACCACACCTTACAGAGCAACAGGTGACAGAACATGATAGACCCCTCTCCACGGAGGAAATAGCTGAAGCCATAGCGGCCTTCCCTCGTTCTAAGTCACCGGGTTCTGATGGACTCCTGGTGGAACTTTACTCGACATATTCCGAGTTTCTAGTCCCTAGACTCCACAAGCTATACAACCATATATTTGAGACCTCCACTCTACCCTCTTCAATGCGGGAAGCCATGATAGTACTAATCCCCAAACCTGGTAAGGACCCACACTGTCCAGAATCATACCGCCCAATATCATTATTGCAAGTTGATGTCAAGATCCTTGCTAAGATCCTGGCTACTCGCCTCAACACTGTCATTCTTTCCCTTACACATTATGATCAAGCGGGTTTCATGCCGGGAAGGAATACCTCCTTTAACCACTTCCCGCCCGCCCTATAGCGGGTTGACGTCCGGGAAGTGGTTCTGTTATCCTGACTGGGCGTCATATGATGTCCAGCAGGATAACATGCCGCCGCACGCTCCCGTGGGCGCGCATCGCGGCGATCGGTTGAGCGGTGTGTCAGCCTCCACCGATCGCCGCGATGCGCGCCCCCGGGGGTGTGCCTCGGCATGTTATCCTGCTGGACGTCATATGAGGAGAGGAGAGCCGATCGGCGGTTCTCCTGACAGGGGGGGTCTGCGCTGATTGTTTATCAGCGCAGCCCCCCCTCAGATCACCACACTGGACCACCAGGGATCGCCACTAGGACCACCAGGGAAGGGGCAACACGTGGATGGCCAGGTATGTACCCCATGGCCATCCACATGTGCCCAATGTGCCCAATCTGTGCCAATCAGTGCCCACAAATGGGCACTGATTGGCACCATTATGTTACAGATCTGCCCAGCAATGCCCCCAATATGTTTTACCAGTGCCACCTGTCATTGCCCATCGGTGCCACCTGTCATTGCCCATCGGTGCCACCTGTCAGTGCCCATCTGTGCCCATCAGTGCCCATCAGTGCCCACCTATCAGTGCCCATCAGTGCCACACATCAGTGCCACCCATAAGTACCCATCAGTGCCACCCATATGTACCAATCAATGCCACCTACTAGTGCCCATCAGTGCTGCCTATGAGTGCCCATCGGTGCCACCTATGAGTGCCTATCAGTGCCGCATACCAGTGCCACCTATCAGTGCCCATCAGTGCCACCTATCAGTGCCCATCAGTGCCGCCTATCAGTGCCCATCATCAGTGCCCGTCAGTGCCACCTCATCAGTGCCACCTCATTGGTGCCACCTCATCGGTGCCCATCAGTGCCGCTGTATCAGTGCCCGTCAGTGCAGCCATATCAGTGCCTGTCATTGAAGGAGAAAACGTACTTATTTACAAAAAAATTTAACAGAAACAAAGAAAAACTTGTTTTTTTCGAAATTTTCGGTCTTTTTTTATTTGTTGCGCAAAAAATAAAAACCGCAGAGGTGATCAAATACCACCAAAAGAAAGCTCTATTTGTGGGAACAAAATGATAAAAAATTTGTTTGGGTACAGTGTAGCATGACCGCGCAATTGTCATTCAAATTGCAACAGCGCTGAAAGCTGAAAATTGGCCTGGGAGGGAAGGTGTCTAAGTGCCTGGTATTGAAGTGGTTAATTTGAGGAGACTATTTATTAATCTGCAGACACAACATGACAATAGGGGTACTAGAATGATAGTTGCGCTGGATACAGCGAAGGCATTTGACTCTGTCGAATGGACCAACTTATGGACTTGCTTGGAACGGTTTGGTATAAGACCCAGGTTCATAAAGTGGGTTCAACTACTGTACCAGAGCCTGGTAGCCAGGGTTATAGCTAATGGCTGGGCATCTGAACAGTTCCCCCTTACCAGAGGCACACGTCAGGGGTGTCCCCTTTCCCCTTTGTTATATGCACTGGCAGCAGAACCTTTATCAGTGTCCTTGCACTCTAACCCAGACATAGTGGGATTTCAAGTAGGGCCCATAATGGAGACTGTTAGCACCTACACTGACGACACATTGCTATATATTGACGGATCAACAGACGCACTTCACAAGGCCTTAACTATGATGGAACAATTTGGCTCTCTCTCAGGACTAAAAATCGACTGGGACAAATCAAAAATACTCCAGTTAGACAGTTTCCCAGAGACCCAAGTGCAGGCTCAACTCCCTCTACAAAGAGTAGATTGTATTAAATATCTGGGTATATACGTCACCAGGATACCAGTGGACTACACCATATTAAATGTACAACCTCTGTTTGATATGCTCAAGTACGAGACCCAAATCTGGGCCAGATTGCCGTTGGGGGTCATGGGACGCATCAACCTTGTTAAAATGGTGTTATTACCAAAAATTTTATACATATTCTGGCACTCCCCGGTATATCTGGTGCTTTGGCACTTCAAGTCGATAGAAGTTATACTAAAAACATTCATATGGGGGAAAAGTAGGCATAAACTCCCATGGCACAAATTGAAGAACCCTACTGATTTGGGAGGGACAGCACTACCTGACCTCGATATGTATTATATAGCAGCACAACTGTCACAACTGTTCCACATAGGGAAAACTGATAGAGCAAGATTCTTAACCTTCCTATGCCCCAAATGGTCCCACTCAACCGGGGACCTCCTTATAACCATTATAGGCCTGGAAGCAAAACTTTAACTTAACCAAAGACAGGACAACTTTATTACATCACTACAGGCCTATCTGGGCCATAATAACGACCAAAATACAACTACCACCACCATATGACAACACTCTTCTCTGGCATAACCTTGACCTGTCAGAATTTCGCTCCCTACCATACTCGGAACTATGGAGATCCAGGGGCATATACTGACTATGCCATTTGATCTCCAATGTCTATCTGAAGCTATTTGATACGCTGAGAGACGAATTTGGACTTCCGGCCCAACTATTTTTCCGCTATCTTCAGCTTCGTCACGCTTTCAGAACACAATTTTCAGCAGGTTTTACCCCACTTGAAGTGAACCCCTTTGTGGCTGCAATATGTAGCATGGATCCCAAAAAACTGATATCTACATTCTATAATATGTTACTCAAGCCTTCGGGTGAGTAGGTCAGCTTTTGCACTGAAGGCTAGGTGTTAGGGCACTCGAGGATGAGGAATGGAGTGAAGCTCTAGACCATTGTAAACTGGTATCCCCCAAACTCTCAGATCGCCTTACACAGATATACATCACCCATCGGGCATACCTTACCCCAACTAGAGTGTCGAGGTACAAACATGACCAAACCGCCAACTGCCCTATGTGCATTCAGGTCTCTGGTACGTTCTACCACCTGATCTGGGAGTGTCCTAAGATACAGGGCTTTTGGGCACAAGTAGTCCAATTCCTCCATGACACCATGGGCTCCCCCATCACACTAAACCCTAAATCGTGCCTACTAGGCATATACCCAGAACCAGACATCAACAAATTCATTAAGATATTCCTAAATGAAACGTTGTTTTCTGCTAGGAAAACCATAGCGCAACAGTGGATGAGGTCTACCCCACCAGAGTTTAAGATGAGACTAATGGAAGTAAACAATGGTTTAAAATACAAAAAACGTATATATTTGCATACAGCAGGGATATGCAATTAGCGGACCTCCAGCTGTTGTAAAACTACAAGTCCCATCATGCCTCTGCCTCTGAGTGTCATGCTGTGGCTGTCAGTGTCTTGCTATGCCTCATGGGACTTGTAGTTCTGCAACAGCTGGAGGTCCACTAATTGCATATCGCTGGCATAGAGGTTGCCCTTCAAATTATGGTAAAATTTGGGATAAGTGGTTACAAACCCCAGAGACTCTATTATGATGCTCCGCCTCTATACTTGTTTTTTGTATATAGGTAGCTGGGTCCCCCAAATAATACTCTCAGTGGAGTGGGAATTATAAGAATGATGATTGTTTGTTGTGCCATGCACAATATGTTTCCATGCTTTCTGCTGTATTGCCATATACTGTAAATCCTCTGTTATATCTAGTTGCAATCTACTTTCTATATTGGATGCCTTTCACTTCCCTCATACCGAAATTATTGTCACCCTTCCTGACATTAACTGCGATAATGTTCTTAATGTATATTTTATTGAATGTACCAATAAAGATGGTTAAATGAAAAAAAAACAGAGACCCCCTTGAATGGGAGGTAAAGACCGAAAGATATGCTTCTCGAACAGAATGACGTTTCAAAAATCTAGTCACATTGCATGTGGCATGTGTCTCCTGCAGACAGTCGGGGGCAGGGCAGAAAGAGGAAATATAATTAAAGACAGATTGTCTTTTGAAAGCATTATTCATTCCCCTAACATCCAAGAAAAAATTGATCGATTTACCATAAGTACAAAAGTAAAATTAAACTACTAGCCAGCCAGCTCGCACTAAGTACAATAATAGATAGCACATAGGTATAAAATATAATAAATACTCCAAGAAGAAAAAAAAAACCACCCCACTCCCCCCCAGCCCAAAACATCACCCCCCCACAAAAAAACCCCACAACAGTTCCACACGGGAGAAAGCCACCAAAAAAAAAAAATCTAGTGGGTATCGCTGATTAAGCCTCTGACAACCTGGCCTATACCTAAATGTGCACCATTTTCCCCACAACCAGCCTTATATGAATTTCCTAATAGAATAGGCCCATCGCCCCAAAGTCTAGTTGTTAACTTGACCGTCAAGCCAGTCCTGTGCATCCTGGGGTGTTTCAAATACATGTACGTTGCCTTCACGAACCACCCGCAAGCAAGCAGGATAGCGCATAGAATTTAACCCTTGCAGTCGCAGGTGTTTCTTAACTGCCTAAAAATTTGCCCTTCATTTCTGAACCTCTGGTGAAAAGTCAGGAAAGAACATGATTTTGGATCCATTATATCTAATGCCATTTAATACTCGCTCTCTTCGCAAGATATACTCCTTGTCTCAATCATTTAAAAAGCGTATTAGAAAAGGCCATGGTGTATTTCCTGGTTTCTGAAGCCGGGTAGGAACCGGATGAGCCCGTTCTACTATAAGTAATGAAGAAAGATAGTCCCTGCCAAGGATTTCAATGAGCCACTGTTCAGCAAATTTAATTGGGTCATTAACCTCGGCCTTCTCTGGTATACCCAGTACCCGAACGTTATTACAACGTAAATGGTTCTCAAGTCTTCATCTTTAGAAACTGTAGTATTAGGCTCGCGTGTAGCAGTGTACTTCATCTCTGTTACCAACGGAGGAAAAGTATCCTCTATGTCACTAACCCGGCTTACTAATGCCTTAGTACATTCTTGTACATTTTGAAGATCCCAAAGTATATGAACCACCTTTTCCCATATGGCCTGTACCTGGCCTGTAAGTAGGGAAAGGGAGGAGGAACAGTGTTGTATCTAAGAGTAAACGTCACTTAATGTTGGTTCAAAGACCTCCCCAACTGTATTCTCCCCTTCAATTGTCTTCCGAGTAGTAACATTCTGAATAGAGACAGTTTGAACAGTGGATGTATTTGCATTCATACTCACGGTGAGTGAAGAGGAGGATGAAGACGAGGGGGCATTCATTAGCACAAGGGTGTAAAATCACCTGGGCATCTGTTTTAATCAACTGCGGGCAGGGCCCCCCAATGCGGGGAACCACCCCACATTCCTCTAATTGTCCATTATGATCTTGCACCAGGTTGGAACCCTCTTGGCGTGCGGCATTCCTTCTTGCACTGTCAGCTCTTGTAGTAGCTCTGGTTTGAGAGGGTGGGCACTGCACTAACGCTTCCCAATCCTCCAGGAACCATCATAGCTTTGGTAGTGTTTGCAGCGCCTTTCCCCTCCTTACCTTTAAGCATAACAGCTTCTACTTCAGACTCAGCAGCAGGACACCAGACACCCCCACACACAACGTCCCATAACTGGCCTCTTAATGAAGGGAGAAGGGAGAGGAGGGAGGGAGCCAGCCAGCTGGCCCAATTGTCATTCAAAGTGTGACAGCGTTGAAAGCTGAACATTGTCCTGGGTAGGAAGGAGGTGAAAGTGCCCTGTATTGAAGTGGTTAAAGCAGAATGAATCCCTGAAATACTCACCTCTGCTTCAACTCCCATCCCAAAGCCTGTGTATGTTCAGCTCAATCTACCTTCTACAGAAGGCTGTGAGCCTGTGAGCAGGCATGTATCTTTATTATATTGCATGTCTATTCTACAGTAAAGAGCCTGCTTGTTCATTTTTTTATTTTAGATTTTAGACCTACTTTAGGTTAGAAATGCTCAATAAATGTTAATAAACTCTTAATCAAACATACCATCATTTTTTTCTGCAGTTTTTTTCTTCTGTTTTCATTTACATTCTGCCTACTGGCATGTCTCCATTGACAATTGTCACAGTTGTCTGTGTGCTTATGTCACCCCCCTATACTGATAAAAAAACAAACAAAAAAAAAACATTTAAACCCTCAAATGGCTGGTATCATAGCTGATCACATATAGTATCTCACAACAGTGAGTACATCCCTCACATTTTTGTAAATATTTTATTATAGTGACAACACTGAAGAAATGGCACTTTGCTACAATGTAAAGTAGTGAGTGTACAGCTTGTATGACAGTGTAAATTTGCTGTCCCCTCAAAATAACTCAACACACAGCCATTAATGTCTAAAGCTCTGGCAACAAAAGTGAGTACATCCCTAAGTGAAAATATCCAAACTGGGCCCGACGTGTCAATATTTTGTGTGGCCGCCATTATTTTCCAGCACTGCCTTAACCCCCTTGGGCATGGAGTTCACCAGAGCTTCAGAGGTTGCCACTGGAGTCCTCTTCCACTCCTCCATGACGACATCAAAGAGCTGGTAGATGTTGGAGACCTTGCGCTCCCCCACTTCCGTTTGAGGATGACCCACAGATGCTCAATAGGGTTTAGGTCTGGAGACATGCTTGGCCAGTCCATCACCTTCACCAGTCTCTGAAGGGAGTGGATCATGCTCTGCTTCAGTATGTCACAGTACATGTTGTCATTCATGGTTCCCTCAATGAACTGTAGCTCCCCAGTGTTGGCAGCACTCATGCAGCCCCAGACCATGACACTTCCACCACCTTGCTTGGCTGTAGGCAAGACACACTTGTCTTTTTACTCTTCACCTGGTTGCCACCACACACGAATGACACCATCTGAACCTAATAAGTTTATATTGGTCTCATCAGACCACAGTAATACATGTCCTTAGTCTGATTGTCAGCAGAAAACTGTTTGCAGGCTTTCTTGTGCATACATACTGTTATACAAGCTGTACACTCACTACTTTGCATTTTAGCAAAGCATCATTTCTTCAGTGTTGTCACATGAAAAGATATAATAAAACATTTACAATAATGTGAGGGGTGTACTCACTTTTGTGAGATACTGTATGCAACACTATGGAAACTGCAGATCTAAGCTAGTCTAAGGTGATGCTGTCTTTAGCTACACACGTATAGGCAGGTTTAGTTCAGCTTTGCAACTGGAAGAAGTCAACAGAAAGCAAGAAAAGGTTGCTGGGAGCAACAATGCAAAGATAGAAGCAATCTGACAACTAACTCCAACACAGAAAGTTGCTAGGAGAACAATAAAACAAGACAAAGATAAGATTGTATATGCTGGAAATAGGAGACAAAGCAGTATTGTCAAAATAAACTGCTCATGTATAAGAGAAGTATGTTCCAAAAAAGGCAAATGGGCACACCCCATAAAATAGCAACAGGAACAGTTGATACACCAGTTGGGAACAGGACAAAGCTGGATAGAGACCCTGAATGATGAACAGGAACAAATAGCAAGATGAAAATGAAGAGAAGCATGTGTGGGAAGTATGGAACCAATACATGTTCAAATCTGGACTGCAGTTACTTAGAATATTACTGATCAGCGTGTTCTGACAACAGGGAAGTCTCCCCACCATCAGAATACAATAACTCAGTGGGAAGGATTTCCCCATCCACATCAAGTGTGTGGATGGGGGAATTAGGCCATTTTGTTTTCATTCAAACCATTGGTTGAACTAAAATAAATGGCACATGTATGGGCTGCCTTAGACATAGTTATGATATTAAAAAAATAGAAGAGTAGCGCAGATGAATAGACAGAGATCCATTTAACAGAAGTCAATGTTTTAATTGATTTCTATTAAAAGGATATGTTGGAAATTTTTTCAGCGATCAGTGGCTGCTGCAGCCAATCATTGGTGTAGCCACTGATTGGTGTATTCTGAAAGCGTCAGGTGCCACTGTCAGAATAAAATAAGCCCACCGGGGGGAATTCCTGCATCCATCTCATTTTATTTTTTTTATTTATTTCAGGTACTTATATAGCGCCGTCAATTTACGCAGCGCTTTACATATACATTGTACATTCACATCAGTCCCTACCCTCAAGGAGCTTACAATCTAAGGTCCCTAACATACATTCATACATACTAGGGACAATTTAGACAGGATCCAATTAATCTCATTTGTGTGAATGGAAGAATCTGTTGGTGTTTATTTGTTCAGCCTGCTGGCTGACCAAAAAAAAAAAATAACAACCATGTATGACCAGTTTTACATCTTCAGGAGCTTCTAGGCCACCCCAAGGAATACACCTCTCCTGAAAGCGAATTTGAGAACAACTGGGACACATCAGTCAGGAAATTTTAGCATGGAAAGCAGATAGAAGTCAGTATGCTGAGGGTTTGTGCCTCTAGAAAAACTAGATATTTGTATTGCTGACTGGTACTCAGCTTATGCAGACTTTAATGTGTTTGTTAGTCGGTGCTGAGACACAGTTAGATTTTTGTTTACATTTTGTTTTGTTGGAGCAATGTACAGCACCTGTATATACTGTTGTAAATAGAACCAATAACAACTGTTTGTGAAAATAACCACTGAACTATCTACCCTCAACTCACATATGGTGGAGGATGCAAGCAATGCTGCAAAGCAGCAAGCAAATACTGCTCAGCATGACCTAGTTTTGGGACATTATACATGTTGTGCAGATACAAATGCAGGTTTGCAGGAGTAAGAGCAGTTGATGCACAAACAGAACAAATAGAAGATCAAAGCTGTGCAGGAACAACCCCATGTTCTATTTGGAAAGATAAACAGTTAAACAAAGATTGCCACCTATCCTTGAAAGGAAAGTAACACTGGATAGGCTTATGGACAGTTTGCTGCCATGTGCCTGTGTTCCCAGCAATGGGCAATCTGCTTGAGGGCCCTAACTTCCCTGGTTTGAGGTGCCAGTCCCCAAGTGTGACAGCAAAAGATCTTCCTCCTGACTTACAAAGGTTTTACTAGCCTGAGATACAAAAAGGAATTTGTCAGATGTCTACACCCCCTGACCCATCTTTGGAGTCACTTAGTGCCTGATTATTATTAAAGGGGACATTAAGAGAAATGCCATGGACCTTGTGGGTTCACTGCACAAGTCTGACAGGGTCCATCAGCTCATTGTAGTTAATATGGATTATGCTACACATTACTCTGAGGCAATGTCACTATGTAATACACCTGCCAAAAACATTGGCAAGAATTGCTTAAAGTATTCAACAGGGTCATCATTCCTAAAGAGGTCTGTACAGACCAGGACACTCAATTTATGTCCAAAGAGATGTTCAGATTGGTTAAGGTGATACATCTGCAAACTTCCATGTACCTCCCGCAAACTAATGGATTACTAGGAAAAAACAAAATAAGAGTGAAAATAATTGAGACTAATTACTTCTGTACCTGATTCCATAGAGGAGTTCCTAAGTCCTCTACAGTGTACTCACCATTTGAATTGCTCTATTGGAGACACTCTAAGGGACTTCTGAATGTAGGCTTGAGACGGGGAGAAAACACCTCACAAAAGTGTAATGAAACATATTTCACAAATGCAAGATAGAATTGCAGGGGTAATGCTGATTGTAAATTAACAATTAGCTAAGGTACTGGCAGCAAAACAAAAATATACAGCTAGGATGCCCAAGTCTGCACTTTCTTACCTGGAGACAGGATGCTCATGTTGATCCCCACCATTGAGAGTAAGTTCTTTGCTAAATCCCTTTGAATTGATTGGGAGAGTTGGGGAAGTATATTACTAAGTTCATCAACCAGGAAAAATAAAGCCTCAACAAATATACCATGTAAATGTACTAAAGGCCTGGAAGAACACGGTGTGTTTTTAGCTGATGAATTCATGCCAATGGCCTTTCATGTGAGTACTGAGTTCCCTCAGGGTCCTGAAGTGAAAGTTGCAAATTTGCTATATAGTTCCAAATGCAAGAAACCAAAGAATTCCTGATAAAAAAACAGACATTTTTTCAAATTACCTGGCCGGACTTCAATTGTACAATATGGCATTATTTCTGAACCTGGTGTGCATATCATGAAGAGAAAAGACATCGCTGATTAAGTTAAGAAAATGTCAAAGCTAGACATAATTGAAGAGATCAGTAGAGACTGTTTCAGTCCCATTGTTTTAGGCCTAAATCGCACATATGCAGGTTGCAGGTTGCATATTGCAGGTGCATTTTTAATACATGCTTTTCATCCATTCAAGTCTATGGAACCAAAAACCGGAAAAAAGTCCCTCGTTCTTTCCATAAAATGCACATATGTGAACTACATCCATAGGAATTCATGTTAAATGGACTGTAGTGTGTTTCTGCAAAACTGAAAACGTGCTAAATTGCATAGGTGTGAATCAGGCCTTAGTCCCCAAACCAGACATTAGATGGATGTTTTATGATTTTAGGAAATTCGATTAAGTGACAAAATTTGACATCCCATGCCCTTGCTAGACAAGCTCATAGACAAACTGGGGACAGCTTGTTATTTCACAATTCTGGACGTACCAAAGAAGGCTGGCAGATCCCCCTGAAAGCACCAAGGAAAGACTGCATTTGTAAACCTGCAGGATTCATTCCAATATAAAAAACTGCCTTTTGGGTTACAAACTGCCCTCACCAATTTCCAGAGTTCCAAGGACAGAATCCCATGACCTTACCAGCAGTATGCTGCAGAATATCTGGATAATATAGTTATACAGTGCACTGACTTGGAATCTCACTATGTATAGCACATTTTACTGGAAATCCCAAAAAGTGTGCCACTGGTTTTGAGGAAGCCAAGTATTTAGGCTACACCAAACAAAATACAATCTATCCAAAAATAGCCACATCCCACAGATAAGAAATGGGTCAGATCTTTTCTTGGTATATCTAGTTGCTAAAAGAGGTTCCTCACAATCTTTATGTTAGGAACTGGATTAGCTGCTGGCGGCACTGTGGTTCTCGGGCCTCAATGGTGTAGTCCCTGTATCCACCAGTGGGTGCCGCCCTGCAACCAGCAGACCCCAGCAATTGGCCTTCATTAGGTTTCCACACTGCTCCTGCTGCTTTGTACCCAGTGATCCTGCTCCTGTACCCGTGCTTTGTACCTGTTATCTTAACTCAGCTTGTGTTATACCTGCTACCCTAACCCAGCTGCTTTGAACCTTTCTTCTTTTTCCCACGAATTGCACCTACTACCTGATCTAGCTGCCTCTACCTACTCCCTTGTACTTAATCCCCATCCTGGTCCCTTTTCTGACCCATCTCACTGCTCTCCATTACACCTTCCACCGACCCAGTCTTAACTGATCTTTCCCCGATTGTATATAGTTAGATAATCAGTTAGATAGGTTGTTTTTAACTAAGTAGTAATTGTCATGTGTGTTGACTATTGCTTTTATATGTTTGTGGTGTTGTATGATTTTGTCTCTTGCTGTGCTCCAAATAAATGTTACGTTTATTACACTTAGATCAGATTCCATCTCCTTTATTCATCTACACAGATTTGATCACACCTGCTTTTGCAGGATACAAGCACTTGATATCCTAACAACTCTTGTAGCCCATTAATTGACCTTATCAAAGGGAAAGGCTCTGTTATGATAAAATAGTCCCCCAAAGTGGAGGAATCATTTCAGGTCCTGAAGAAGGCTCTTTCTATATAGCTAGTTTTGTATTCTCCAGGAAAATTGCAGTTCAGATGGATGCAACTGATATTGGTCTAGGGTGGTGTTGTTACAGGTACAGGATGGGGAGGAACGCCCCATAGTGTACCTAAGCAAAAAAAAATGAATGAACATAAAGAGAAATATGCAGTTATTGAGAAGGAACGTTTAGCTATAAATAAGGTATTGGATGCACCAACATACTATTTTTAGGGTGCTATTTTGATCTAGTGACCAGTCATGCTCCCCTGAAGTGGATGGCTTAGAAAAATGTGGGTGAACTGTGTGTTCATCCACAGTGTTTTTTTATGAATAGGTGGATGAACTAGTGGTTTGTTGTAATTTTTTTGTAGTAAAGCATCAGCCGAGTATTAAAAAAAGAAATATATACACTTTGTCCCAGGTACACTCTTGCTACAGGTGTTCCAACGAGGGGGTATGTAACAGGATATCTTACAGGGAGCCTGGTAAGGTCTTGTTTAGCAGTTACACATTTCACAGGCTCCTGTCGTACACCTTCTGGAGCCTCGACACAGCTAGGTTTTTGTTTTGGAATTTTGTTTTGCATAGTGGCTTATAATAATAGTGGCTTATAATAATACTAAATTACTCTTTGCCTCACTATCAACATCTAAGTTGCAGAACAATAGTCAATGATTGACATCACAAACAGATTGTACCAAATTGTATGCAAGTGTATTCAGTTCTTTTAACCCCTAACCATTGATAGTACGCAAATATGCAGCCTCTCAGTGAGTGGGGCCTTGGCGCCAAGTGGTCACATATTTGTGTACCAGTTAGCAGACACAGCTGTGCCGAGAGCGCGTGCCCTGTGCACTCCCAGCACAGTTACAGGTAGCTAACGGAAAGATGCACAAGAAACGATCAGGAGCTTTCTGATCATATGATTGCCGTGACAGCCAATTATGGCAGTCATATGATCATAAACCCAATCCTGCCTCCCGGCATCTGAAACCTCTTAAGGGGCTGGGAGGTGCTGCGCAAAGGGGTTAAGGAGAGTTTATCAGGTAATGATAAATATCACAGCTTGAAGTTTAAAGAAAACTAAATTATAGCTTATAGGAACTCAAACCAATGTGGCTCTCTTTTTACAATAAAGGCTGGGTAATAAAACAGGAAATGTGAACATTTTGTCCTAGGTACAATCTTGCTGGATTACAGGTGTTCCAAACCTGGGGTTGAAACAAGGTCCTTTTTGGCAGTTTGGCTGGTGTGCATGAGTATTTTTTAATTTTTTTATTTAGCCAGAAGGCTGGCAAACAAGGTGGATTCCTCTTGCTGAGACATTTTATTTTTTATAGCAGAACTTATCACAGCCAGAATACACTGATCAACCACTGCAGCCACTGATCGACAAACATTTTCCATCTTGTTCACTGGACAGTTAAGGTTAAATTAGTTAAAGCGTTTGTTAACTCAAAAAAAGGTAAAAAATGGATCCTGCTCCTTTAAAGCATGTTATATGACACAGTGTTTGTCCTGTGTCATTTGGCCCCCTGTAACACCTAAAAAACCTGGCTGATCCTGCCAGTTTCTCCCCACCCTCTGTAAACTGACCACGGTGTATCATGGCTGCTGAGACCAGACACCGTGGTCAGTTTACTTGCCTCTGTCATCAGCAGCCTGCTATCTGCTCTCCTCTCTGCTCCTGTGTCCTCATCTCCCCTCCCCTCTCTGTCTGTGTGTGAGCCGCCCCTCCCCCCTGCTGATCTCATAACACTAACCTGTATACACCATCAGCACTGCCTCCTATTGCAGTGTCCCCCTCTGTGAATGATTAATAAATAAAAATGCTGTAAATACCTAATTTAAGAGCTGAGAATGCGATCACATGACCAGCCAGCTCTCTCCTCCCCTCTTCCTCCCCTCCTCCTCCCCTCCAGACTGACATCAGCACAGGAATCTCAGCCTCACCCGCTGTATCTCTCAGAGGAGGAAAGGAGAAAGCTGGCCAGTCATGTGATCGCACTCTCGGCAGTGAAATGAAGTATTTACAGCATTAATTTTTAAAAATCACACACAGAGGGGGATACTACAATAGGATGCAGTGCTGATGGTGTTTACAGGTTAGAGTGGCTTAACAACCACTTCAACAACTTCTGTCAAACAGGGATGACCACACACTGATCAAATTTTGATCCATCTATGGCCATCTTTACGCATCCCCAAGGCTCTTGTTTTGCACCCTCTGAAACCTCTAGGCCACCTCAGTCAATTTAGGAACAGTTGGGACACACAGTGAGGGCTTTGTGACCTGGGAAGCATATAGGACTGCTGGGTTGAAAAATGAATTATTTGTGTTGCTGACTTGTGAACCCTGCTAGTTAGGACTGTAATGCGTTTGTGTGGTTAGTGCCAAGACAAAGCTAGCTTTTTGTTTTTGACATTTTGTTTCGTTGGAGCATTGTAAAGTACCTGTATATATTGAAAACAGCACTAATCAATTCACTAATAAATGCACCAATGTATATCAAGATCAACGTCTGGATTGGTCCTTGTACCTTAAAAGGTTGCTCACCCCAGAGAGCATTTCATCATGTACCTATCCCAACCTCCCAATTGATATATAAGTTTCCTGTTTTCTGCATTAAGCAGGTCTTTTTTCTATACTATATGTATTAAAGTCTGATTCAGAGATGTAAGTGAAGCATATGTAGGTATGTGTCACTACACTTTAAGCTATTTTTTCATCATTCTGGAAAATGTGAAAATATTGTACTAGAAGGTCACCTTTTTTGCATCTGGACAAAAGTTCTACCATTATTGATGCTTCATGTACACTTTAAAAGCAAGTTAGAAGAAAACCTTTTTTTCTTGTGCTAAAAGCCCAAATAAATTCATGTGATTTTTCATAATCCAAACATAAGCATAACCCTGGCTGAACCATGAAGTGGGCAATCATCGGAGTAAGTTTCTCTTTCTTTTTTTGCTTTACAATGATTATTGAAAAAAAGAAGCTTTGACCAAAATGTCACAGGAATTTGTGCAGGTTCTTTCAAATGGGCAATATTCTGGTAACACACTCAGGGGAAGGGAAAAAAGGAGACGGTTTTAAACATATTATATTTTAATCTGCAAAGACCAAAGGAAAGAAAAATAGTCATGGCAAGCAATTTATTTACAGAAAACTGTACAAAAGCAAATTAAATTATGTAAAATATTTCATAAATAGAAGTGGACTAGCATTTAATACATTTTGCTTGTTTAGCATAGCTGCGTGCATAGTGACTTATAATAAACAATACTAAATTGTTCTTTGCTTCACTATCAACATCCAAGTTGCAGAACAATAGTCAATGATTAATATTACAAACAGATCATACCACATTGTATGCAAGTGTATTCAGTTCCTTTAAGGAAAGTTAGAAAATCAGATAATGATAACTATCCCAGTCTTAAATTTAAAGAAAAACATGTTTATTTCTGCCAATTACAACTCAAACCAATGTGGCTCAATTCTTGTTCTTGCTTTTGACCTGCTTGGGCTTTTTATAGAGAAAATAACATTAAAAAAAAGAAACTTTTTAAACCTTGTTCCCTTTACTGCTAAAAAAAAAAAAAAAATATATATATATATATATATATATATATATATATATATATATATATATATATTCTTATCCTTTCTCTGAAACTCGGGCAGCAAGCCAGCCAGTCCAGAATCATATTCAACACACAATTAAATGCAGTTCTGAAAGAGCAACAGACGGTAAGATTGAGGTTACAGACTTTATATATTCATATTTACCTATATACACACATATAAAGTAGTTAAGATATTATGCATAAATCTAGAAATGTCATGTAAAAAGGCATGCACAGTTCATCTGAAATCCTAATGTGGTATTTGTATGAATATTATACAAACAAGATGAAAGAGCAGTCAAACACAATTGATGAAAAATAATAATAGTTAATCAAAGAAAATGATTTGATTACTCGACTTTGGATTTGTGTATTCCTCATTTTGTACAGAACACAAGCCCAAGTGTATAACACATATTTCAAAGATGCTCCTCTATAGCAATGGTGTAAACCCCTCAGAGAATAAACAACTTATTTATATTGGTCTATCATTAGGAAGGGATTTTTCTTTTACAGTTTTGAACATGATGTAGAAACTGTAGAAGCTGAGCTGTCAGAAAATAAATCTTATGAAATGCAGAGAATTTATAAAGTCAGGATGAGCCCAGTACCCTTTATCTTCCAAATATGACCACCATCTTACAATAATAATAGGAATAAAAGGCACGTTGCAGAATTTGCATTCACTCTTTTTATTGTTTCTTTTTTTACTATTTTTTCCTTTTTTCATTTCTTTTTTTTGTTTTCTTTACTACAAAATCCTTTAAATATAAGTAAAGGCAACATACAGAAACTATTCAAATGAAATCTAAATTTTTTAAAAAAAGGAAATACTGCTCTCTTTATCATGCCAAGCCAAGTGAATAGAGTAATCAACATGTTATAGTATGAGGGTTACTTTATTTTTTGTTTGACTAGAAATGATGTGTACAAACAAAGAGACTGTATTTTTCTAATTCAATTTAGCTCTAACAAAATGTAATTGCATAAAATGTAGGTGTATCGTAGAAGGGTTTTTTTTGTTCTTTTTCTAATGGAGTAAAAATTGCTGAATGACTTAAAGTTATAATATCCTATGTTTTTTATTTATGTCATTTTTTTTATATTACAACTGTATTTTTACTAAGCAAATAAAATATACTGGTAAAAAAAAAATATGTTTGCGTACAGTATGCTTAAATAATTGACTATGCAGACAGGAGACACATGCAGTAAAATCCATAGGTATACAAAAAGCATTTGATGAGTTTTTGTTTTCAACTAGTACTTACAAATTATACAATGTTTCATAACTTCAGTGATGTCAAGTTTTGGATCCACTTTTCCTATGCCTATCATACAATTAATGTGCATTTATGTTCATGTAGGTATGCCCATGTTTTACAACTACCATGCACAAAACAACAAAAGCAAAATAGCTAAAGGGCCCCCAAAGAGAAACAAAAATGAAGGATATACACACAATATATTACAGATAATTATTGAATGAAGTACTGCATTAAATTTAGTTATAAAAATAACCTATTAAAACACAATTAAGTGTATATTTGCATAATAAAATTAGGGGAAATAAACTACTTAAAAGTCAATGCTTTACATTTACTTCTCTAAGTCTGAAATATGAACTATTTATTTTGCTACCATATAAAGTGTCACCTGAGAGACCTGTAATGATCAGTGTGGGTAAATTGTGTTTGGCTTGCAGTCTTCTAGGTAATAGGAATGATCTGTACATTAGTAAATTCTGGCATGTCAAGTAAACCAAAGAGATCATTTCTGATCTACCAAAGCAATGTCAAATGTTCTTTGTTTCTTTTCTTACCCCATCCATGCAAATTATTACCTGTAAATCACAAATGGTTCAATTCACAAAGCTAACACACCAGGACAAGGATTTTTTTTTTTTAAGTTACAGTTATTTTTAGCTGAGTCCAGAGTGATTTGAACATTACAGTCACATAACTGAACATAGAGTGCCTTAGGTGGGTGTTAACGCTTTTTGAATCAAGCCTATTGCATGTTATCGCTCAACTCTTTCTGTCATAGAAGTAAATTGTCTTTTTCATTCTAAATGTAAAATGTCAATAATGCTAAAGGGTAATTTTTTTATTTTAATGAGTTTTTTACTTTTACGTTTTTTTGTGAACTCCCATCTTTAGATTATTGTTCTTATTTTACACCATAGTGGATAATGATGTGCCCATTTTAAAAACTGAATATACATATTTCTTTGCATGGCTAAATCCTACTTAGCTTCCTCATTATAATACAGCAAATTACATTCTTTGCTTGAGAACATGTCATTCATTCATATGTGTGTTTGTATCTGTACCTGCAGACTTACATATTAGGTTGTACTACCTTAGGCTTTTATTGAAGGCCATTTGTAAGATTTATTTGCTATTTCTCATATTAGCTCTTTAATCCAAAAACATACAGTATATGATCATGTTTACATATTGCATGGATTGTTCTTTTTAATGCTGATTTCATTTAAGAACGACAGTGACCAAACATGTCAATGACACTACATATTCAGAACCTTCTGGTTCTGAACTTAATATTTAAAATGTTATTTGCACTACACAAATGAGACTTCTGTTGATTGGCTTGAAGCCTCTATGTCTTTCTAATTTTCATCAAACAGCTAGGTGCTTTTTGGAAAACAGTCTTCCCAAAGTATGAAGTAATCTAGGTAAACACAAACTAGGAAACAAATGCAGCCAGAAAAGCACAACAGCTTGGGAGAAACCTTCAGTTGTTGACATCAGGAAAGGTTCCTCTCAAAAACATTGTGCTTATTTTCACTATGTTCTCCTACACATGGACCGATGCCCTACACACAAAGGATTAACTTTAGATTGTTTGTGTTCTGTTTTGTATAAATGACATTAGTAGTCAATATGGCTGTCCATCTGATGAAGCTTAATACAAACAATGAGTATAATATGGAAAAAAGGCTCTTTTTAACATATGTTCCATTCAGATATATCTTGATTGTAGTCAACTAAGCTGTCAAAAATGAATCATTTCACAATTAGACACAATTAGAATGCTATGTTACATGCTTTTGCTTATGAATAACATCAGTGATCTGTGTTCTGTTAATCAGTCCAGTTGCCATTAAAATCTCTTGCAACCATCAATCGAGTGAAAAGAATAGCAGTGGAAAAGCTAACACATGCAAGTAATAACAATGGTCTCTTTATATCACAATATTGTCAAGCAGACATGATAATGAAGTGCCTGATATGGAGGCAAAAGTGGCAGGCAAAGCCTTTGTCTCTTTGGTGGCCCCCTCATATTTCTGTGTTATATTGTGGTAACTGTAAAGTTTTAACTTAATTCTTTGCTCGTAATATATATGAAAGAACCCTGCTGCTTCAAATAGCTCACAAGTAAACTTCTCTTCTAGTTAAAGTGTTGACGGGAGATGGCTTGTACTCCCCCGCTTGCTTAAGGGGAATATCCTCGGGATTGGCTTCTTCACTTTTACTGAATGTGGCTGCATTGAAGGTCTCATACGATGCCAACTTTTTGTTAAGTAGATTCCTGTTGCGATCGCCCATAAGTGAAACCTCTCCATTGGCCAGCTTTTCTTGGTTATCTCTTTCATCGACTGGCATGAATGTTGAAAGTTTTGGCTGGTTCTTCGGCTTCCTTTCAGGTGATGTACGAACTGGCATCCAGCAGGAGTCAGAGTGCCCATATTCATCACATTCTCTTGTGCATTTACCAGTTAAAGCTACATCCGGCAAAGGTCTTGAGTCTGAAAGAAAAAAGAGCCCTTTATTAATTATGGAATAAAACCAATTTTTGAAGTACCGAAAAACAAAACAAGACAGTGGCTGACTAAAAATTGTAAAACTTGTTAAAACCATTTACAAAAATAAAATGATTTCTATATTTGCCTTTAAAACTTTAACATATACATATGTCTGTGATTCTCAATATATATATATATATATATATATATATATATATATATATATATATATATATATATATATATATATATGTCTATTTTTATCTTGACATTGAAATTTGTAAAGAATCATAAACGTTGAATTTCTAAAGGATTAATTGCACTTTATTCTAAATCTATTTAGATGTGAAAAGGGAACAGGGGCTTGAGTGAAATTATTCCTTATGTTATGTTAAGATAAATCTGTCATGTGGGTAATATGGGAAATGTCATTGGTCATTACTTTCATCCTTCTGTACACAATCATTGAAATTCATAAAGACTTGCACAGATATATTCTGCGAAAGTGTCTCACATATGTTTTAAAAGTGGTGTAGCAGGTACCAAATTCATGTAGCTAGAACTTGTACTTAGATTTGGCACATACTGCGCCACTTTTAAAACACATTTTACTAAAATCTGTCTCTACGCTAAAAGAAATTTGGTCTTAATTAGCTCCAGTTTTGTAAGATGCGAGCTGTCGGGTATTTCATTTAGAATTTGGCGCATTCATTGCACCACAATGTAAATGTGGCACATTTAAGAAATGCCTGAATTTGGTACACAAGTCGCTGTCAGAAAAAAGTGTCACAGATGCTTCATGAATTGGCTCAGCTCATTAGCAAGAGGAAATAAAACCCAAAAAGTTGTACAACAGCTTTATTGAATTTCCAACAATAACTGTAGCTCTAACTTTTATCACCTGCATTTATATCAAAACTAAGCTGCCCCAAACAAAAAATCACCAAGATGTAGAATTGTTTGGCAGAAGAGAAATGCAAAGTATCTTTTTCATGTCTCCTGGTATATTTTGTCTGCTATGTACACTGTATGTTGCAGTATACACTCCGGTTTTATACTCAGAGAGATAGGGGACAAAGAAGTAACAGGATCCTGGACCCATCATTGCTGGAGGACCACACATTCAGATGTAAGTATGCCATAATACATAAGTAGGCGGTGCACACTTGCACATTATGGCAAGCAATCACTCCCATCAATGAGAGTTTACTTTTGCTTTTATACTTTTATACAGAAGCAGTGATGTAAAGCAATTATGCAAATCAGGCATGCCAGTGGAAATTCAGAAGATCTTATCTGCATACCTGTACTTTAAGCAAGAGGTTCTGTGCGACAGCCAAGCAACTGGCAGGTTTCTTCTAATCTGAGTTCTTGTCTTTTATTTATTAATAACATTAATATTAATTATTATTACGTTTTTTATAGAAATCATTTAGTTGATGTGAATACGTATTAAAAGGTTGGCCAATGCTCCATATTATAAATATAGAGCTTTGTTGTACCATCCCTGTAGTTTCACATACTGTATAACATAGGTGTTCATAATGCCTACCTAAGGCTGGGTTCACACTTGAGAACTCAGCGGCTCACAGCAGGAGTCCGGTGCGTATCCATTCACCATTTCAGGTCCAATTTCAGCCCGAACTTTGGGCTGAATTTGAACCTGAAATGGACCAAAAGATGTACAGGGCTCTAGTGCAATTTGCACCATAGCCGCTGCGCAGATGTGTGAACCTGCTCCATAGAGAGCCAGTCACAATCTCCTGCTATGTGAATTGGATGCAGTGAAACCCGCATTCAATTCTCAATAGTGTGAACCCAGCCTTAGAGTTCTTTCAACAACTTGAGAAAATCTATGGTCTACCATTCTGATTAATATTAGAATCTAAAATCCATTCAAAATAATGATGGGGGAAAAAAATAACTATCCATTCCAGCATGTGTGCAACAAACAAGATATTTTGGAGTAGACGTTTTACATACATAAAACATCTTATTTCAGTTAAAGAAGCATTGCGTGCTAAGTATACAGTAAGCCAATCTACTGTCATTACCCACTAGAAATAGTAAAAGCCACTTTGTCAGACCATGAACAATGACGTCTTGTTAACATCAAATATTTCATTGCTTCATCAACAGGAGAAATATCATGGGGCCCATAAAAGACCATCTCATTAATAGCCCGCACTGGTAAGACATCTAGGCAGACAGACTTTTCCTGAAGTCTGAACACTGTATAGCAGGTACACTCCATATGTAATAAATTACAAGATATAATTTGACTTAAACGTCTTTTTGGAACCCTAACTCTAAGCGCTGGATCATAGTTTACACCTAGGGTTTTTGGACCTATTTTTAAAAACAAACAGCAATAATGATGTGCATATTGCAGCTGTCCTTTAAACCAGTCAAATATCACCTTTCGTCATATTACAGGAAGAAGATTGCTGTTTGTTCATTATAGTTTATATCCTTCAATTTTTCTTCTCCGTCTTATTATACAGTACATTTATACATATTGATATACTTATGGAAGAAACAAAAATATCCGTGCCACACACTGATATTACAAAGTCTTATAAAGAACTTGTCAAACCTTTAAAACTTTTAAAAGTACAGCCTATGAATGGGTACCCCAGCTCTCTTATTGAACAGGAAGGTATCTGCCAGACATGGTTTGACTCCTGAGTTTCTGACCCAACATCAGACAAGTCTAAGCAAAGCCAGGAGTGTGCATAAAAAGTTTTTCAGACCACTTGTTTTATGGTGTTATATCTCTTTAGGGCTCTTTCCTCATGAACAATTTAAATTAATTACAATTCCACGCTCTCAAGGATCTACATTGCTAGACAGCTTGGATATACATTGGAATTATGGTTTACTTTTTTTTTCTCAAATAAAATACTTTGTCAGGGTATGGGTTTTTTATTTACTTTTATTTATGTATTTATTTATTTGAAATGAGTGACAAGGGGGGAAATTTGTCCCATACTCATTCCACTTGGGGGATTTCTGGGGTTCCCCTTATTTTTGTCACTCCCAGAAAACCCTCACATCACTTCTGGAATGTATAGATGAAGCCCTTGTCTCCATCAACAAGGTGCCATGCCTCCCCCCTCCCACCGCCATCCGGTGCTTCTCCGGGCTCTCCTGTGCCGTCGGGGACCCGGAGAAAGAATCGGCCACTGCCGGATGATGACCATAGAGCTGTCCAGTGACCAAATGGTCACCAGTCATCTCTACGACGTCGGAGGCCCGGGTGCGATCTTATGATGTCACGTCTGGGCCGCGGTTATAAACAAAGCCGCGATAGCAGCTGGTAAGCATGAGATCGTGGATTTTTTTTGATCTCATGATTTCCAGCCTGGAGGAGAGATCTGGGGTCTTATTGACCGTTGACCCTGCATCTCTCCATAAAGAGGACCTGTCACAAACCATTCCTATTACAAGGGATGTTTACATTCCTTGTAATAGGAATAAAAGTGATTAAAAATGTAAAAGAAAATGTAAACAAAAAAAATAAAGCAAAAAAAAATTAAAATGCTCCTGTCTTGAGTAGCTGGCGCTCAAAAGTGAATGCATGCATAAGTCCCGCCCACATATGTAAATGCCGTTCAAAACACACATGTGAGGTATTGCCATGTACGTTAGAGCTCCTCCTCTGTAACTCTAAACTGGTAACCTGTAAAAAATTTTAAAGCGTCTCCTATGGAGGTTTGGCACCATTCCATGAGTGTGCACAATTTTAAAGCGTAACATGTTGGGTATCTATTTACTCAGCGTAACATCATATTTCACATTGTACAAAAAAAATGTGCTAAGTTTACTGTTTTGTTATTTTTTAATTCATGTTTTTCTTCCAAAAAAATGCGTTTTAACAATTGTTGCACAAATACCATGCAATGACTGCCATTTTATTCCCTAGGGTGTCTGCTAAAAAAACATATGTAATGTTTGGGGGTTCTGAGTAATTTTCTAGCAAAAAAAAATATGATTTTTACATGTAGGAGTGCCAGAATAGGCCCGGTATGGAAGTGGTTAAACATCTAATTTCCTTTTCCTCATCTAAGATACTAGTTTACCATGTCTGTCTTTAATGCTTAATTTTCATAGATATTTTAAATCCTTTATTGGTCCTCATGTTCTATTATCCATTCATCAAAACAAGAGAGCAAGTGGACAAAGGGTCCTTTATAACTTGACTTTAGCCTTGGTGCTGCTGTATTTTGCTAAACACACACATGATGATCAGAGGATGGATACATCACTCTCCACATCTGCTAACAAGGATGGCAATGTCTTAACTAGTAGATTTAACCTGCTAGAAGGCATAAAAACAAAACTTATCTCTGTAGACTTTGCAAACACAATGGGGGTTATTTACCAAAGGAAAATCCACTTTGCACTGCAAGTGCGCTTGAACGTGCACTGAAAGTGCACTTGGAAGTAAAGTCGCTGTAGATCCGAGGGGGACATGCAAGGAAAATAAAAAACAGCATTTTAGCTTGCACATGATTGGATGATAAAATCAGCAGAGCTTCCACTCATTTCAGATCTATCCCTTAGATTTAGAGCGACTGCACTTCCAAGTGCACTTTCAGTGCAATTTCAAGTGCACTTGCAGTGCAAAGTGGATTTACCTTTCGTAAATAACCCCAATGTCATGTATACAGGATAAAAAATGTTAACAAACCTACAAATGTTCCAAAAAAGCAAAGTTGATGAAAAGAAAGTATGCATTCCCTTTAGATTATATTAAAGTGGCTGTATAGTCTTTTTTTAAACTTTTACCTACAGGTAAGCCTATAATAAGGCTTACCTGTAGGGAAAAAAAATATCTCCTAAACCTGTACAGTTTAGGAGATATTCCCCTTGCTATGAGCCGCTGACTGCAGCGGCACATGCGCACAGGGGATTCTCGGCTGAAGGCCCGGCAACTGCCGGACCTTGCCGGGTAAGAAATCTCCCGCGCGCATGCGCGGGAGTGATGACATTGCGGCTCCAGCCACTCACAGCGTGGAACCGTGATACCCGGAAGACACCCCGAGGCAACATGACAGCTCCCTCGGCGTAGACCAGCTAAGATACCGACTCCTCGTTCTAAGGTAAGTATTTCATAATGAGCTAGTATGCGGTGCATACTAGCTCATTATGCCTTTTGCTTTACAGGGGTAAAAAAAAAAAAATTTCAGCGGGTATACAACCGCTTTAAGGGATCAGCAGATATAATACCTGTTTATGTTATATTATGTCAGTACAATCAAATATTTACCGTTTAGTATTGATTTTATGGTTTTAATAAGTATAAGAAGAAAGAGTATCTTTGAAAAGTTGCTTTTTAAAATCATGTAGCATTAAATTATTTTCTGCAATTCCATAAAAAGTATCCTTCTATTGGAATATGAGTTCTTTGGTAATTTACCATAATGTATCATTTTCAAAGCATTTTATCACATAAAAATATATCATTTTAAAATTCATTTGAATGCAACATATTTTGACATTCCCTTTGAATTACATAATTTGTCACTAAAATGAACACATTTTTCATATTAGTCACATTTGTAGAGAAAAAAAAAGCATTTTAATCAGGGAAATAAAAGTCAGCTGAAATAAAGAAACCAAATATTCTATATTCCATACTGCTGATGGTAAAGTGCTCACAAATAAAGTGAATTTGATTGTTAATTTCGCATTTCCCATCTAACTGGTACAACATCACTTTGGATTGAAATATTCCTAATGCTGTTAAAAGCCCTTTTAACATTTTCTTATTTTTTCACACATCGTAAGGGTGGGGCTATTACTCAGTTAGAGTTTCCATCCCTACCATTCAAAATGCATGTTGACCTTTTGTGGCGAGACCCAACTTATTTACATGTACAGCTACAATATCAGTGGATTTAACTAAAAAAAATATCCCTTTCTTTACTTATACAGGGCACAGTAACAGTTTTACCTATCTGTCCCATCCTCCTTGCCGACTTTGGTTCTTTATGCTCACTTTTCATTCACTTGTTTACATGCCAGCGTGAAGTACAATACCTAGTACTCTTGGGTATGGGGGAAAATGATATTCTCCTCTCTTTCCTTCACAAAGCTGCACTGGGTGCCTATGTCTCTCCAGTTCTGTTAAGTAAGACATGTGGGGAAAATGTAATTCTTAGCCCTGTTTAAGCTTCAACCAAACTGTCTTAAGGCTTATACACTGCTTTGCTCTGGCAGGTGACCAAGGCAGTGAGGGAACAAATAGAAAGTGAATATATGCAAAGGGGGTGAATTTGTGAACATGTAAGCAGTACCCCTTTATTTAAGTAGCCTAAAGCTGGCCATACATGAATCAAAATTTAACCAGTTCAGCAGGAACTGGATGAACTTCAATCCATGTATGGGCAGGCTGGTTGTACAGAACTCAATCTACTGTTTGACTTCTGTACAACTAGCCTGTTGGTATTTTTCACTTGACCAGCATTGCAGGCTATAGTCAGTGTTTTCTAATGGATGAAGTCTCCCAGTTTTCAGAATACAATGACTCAGCAGGGAGGATTCCATCATCCACCTCGAATGTGTGTATGGGGAAATCAGGTAATTTTATTTTCAAATTGACTGGCTGGGATTCCCACCCCTCTTTCCTGTTAGAATATACAAATCAGCACTTGCAGCCATTGGCTGAAAGCACTGATTGAATGTTGATGCTTTCCAGCATGACTGTTTGACAGAACAGACATTAGTACGCACGGACCAAAAGGAAAAGACAGCACTGATTGACTGGTTTTTGGCCCATGTATATCCTGATTAACCTGCTGATATTTAGTCTGTTATGACTAGATATTGTAAGATAGAGAGCCCTAGGTTAATGCCTTACTTACACAAGTGTATATCTTTTTATTGAGATAACTAGCATTAATATATAGTCATAAAGGTTTAAGGTTAATAAAATATAGGCTACGCAAAATATATGTCAACATTTTAGCAAAGTGTTTCCAATTATTTGTAAAATGAACATGGAACATTTTACCATTTGCATGTTTCTGCAGTAGTGTACTCTAACTAATCATCAATACGTCTCTAAGCAATACCTTTAAATTCTGCTGCAGCCCTGACTCCTGCAGTTTCTTTCCTCAATGATGGATAACAGAAATATTGACATTTGTCAGCACATCAATTCTCAGACCACTGCCACTTGGGAGTTCTACCCAGCATGCAGAAAATACAACAAGAGAACACAAGTGTTCATCACCATCATACAGCTATTGTTACTCTCTTACTTCTTAAAGGTATGGCAAGAGGATTGCTTTTCAAATAAAGGTTCATTTTATGCAATGCATATGACCTGTATTTTGTAGCTTTAACCCAGATTATGTTGGTTCTTCCTGTACTGTAGAGATTTAAATGTACTACTTCTACATTTTTAGTCAGTGGTATAACTATGTACACTCACTACTTTTCATTGTATCAAAGTGTAATTTCTTCAGTGTTGTCACATGAGAAGATATAATAAAATATTTACAAAAAATGTGACTTTTGTGAGATACTGTATAAACACATACAATTTAACAAAATACAATTGTATAACATAAAAAAATTAGTAAAATAAAATACAATTTAATAAAATAATAAAAATAAAAATGATTTTCTTTCATGGACAAATGATACAGCAAGATAAATGGAAATTGATCCTCTTACGGGACTTTAAAGGGAACACCTACTCACAGGTCATAAAGAGTATGAAAGATATAAGATTGTATTCAAATGATAGAGTGTTTATTAATAGATAGAATGATACAGCAAGAAGTTAGTACAATAAGCAGGCTTGTTCTCTTAAGCTCTGCGTTACAGTTACATGGCTGATTGTAATATAATACACCAGCAACAGTATACAGTATACTAGGACAGGTATGAAAATAACATCTGAACACCATTTGCAGAGATGTCATCCTAGAAGAGCTGTTTTAGGATGAAAATGGTGAGTGTACAATGAAAATAGAGGGTATGACCTATTAGATTGTCGCTAAACTATAAAAGACCATGCCATAATTACAGACAACAACTATTTAAATAAAATATTACAGACAATATATACAGCTCTTCAATCACATAAACAGAGGCCTTTGAAACCTAAACAGGGGCCTTTTAATGCTTACAGGGTAGGTGCAGAATTGCAAAGAGCCTATACAGCAGTAAGCATATAAATACACACTGCGGTTGATTTACTAGAACTGGAAAGTGCAAAATCTTGTGCAGCTCTGCATAGAAAGCAATCCGCTTCCAGGTTTTAGGCTCCGTTCACACTTCTACGACTCCAAAGTCATCTGATTTCGAGTACGACTTTAGAGTGTGACTTTCACATAACTTTTACACTCTTCGGTACTGAAGTTACAAGAAAATCGCTTAAATGTAGTGCAGGAACCTCTTTTAAGTTGCATAGATTTGAGTAGGTTCTACTGAAATCAATGGGCTGTGACTTGTCATGTGACTTTGTGTGTACAATTGATAGTCCCTATTCCCATCCCACACGCTCCTGGAGAAAGCTCTAGGATACTGGGTACTGTAGCAACCACCAGCTGGAGACTGGATCATGAAAGCCACAATGAATATATTTGCCAGAACGTAACGGATTTTCAGTCCAAATGTTTTTTATTAAAGCTTAATCACATCACAAGCAAGAAAGTGCAACTTTTTGGTGCCACATAGGACCCCTTCGTCAGGCATGTGATAAGTGTAAATTAACAGCGCAACATGTATAAATAAACATCCACCAATCAGAAAGAGGCAAAAAATAAACCACCCACCCCTGGATAGGTATGACATCATAAGTTCTGCCAAAAAGCCAGTAATTACCAACAGACATCTCACAGTATTGTTTATTTGTAGAAAGTTGGATTGTCCACACTGACCTGCACATTCAGCTTTGCATGATTCTTAGCACCATCAGCAACAGTATTAACTTTATTCTGGAGCTCGAACGGGCACATCTGTCAGAAGCAGACATCAGGACAGGTGTAATGGGTTGCCAGGCAACTGCACCTAATCCAATCAAAACCGGAACCGCCAGCCACACATGTGCAATGCAACCAGCGAATGCCTAGTAGCCGGGAACCCTATCGGGCCAGAGTTGCCGACATCATGGTAACCCAAGACATTAGACGGCTCCGTCTCTGCAAGCTGCCAACACATAGCCGCTTTCTGGGGCAGTGGAAAACACCCACAGTGTTGAAGTGCTAAAAAGATGTGTACAATGTTGCATGACAAGTCACACAATTGTGAACGTAGCCTTTTTGTCAAATTGTTAATTGGACAAGTGGAAGTTAGAAGCTGATTGGCTACCACGCACAGCTGCTCCAGATTTTGCACTCTCCAGTTTTAGTAAATGAACCCCAATGCACTGTATCATCTATAAAACAGCAACTGCACATTCCGTATGGTATATAATACATTCTGTATACACAGCAATGCTTGCAGTAATCAGAGAGATAGCTATGCTAGGAACACACTGCCACGTTAACCACTTGCCCCCCCAGGCCAATTCTGACACTTCTCTCCTACATGTAAAAAATTATAATTTTTTTGCTAGAAAGTTTCTGAGAACCCCAAAACATAATATATGTTTTTTAACAGAGACCCTAGGGAATAAAATGGTGGAAGTTGCAACTTTTTAGGTCACACGGTAAGCAATTTTTAAACGCTCTTTTTGGAAAAAAATTGTTTCATGAAGTATAAAAAAAAACAAAACACTAAAGTTAGCCTAATTTTTTTTTCCTTATTGTGAAAGATGATGTTATGCCAAGTAAATAGATACCTAACATGTCAGGCTTTAAAATTGCACACACTTGTGGAATGGCGCTAAACTTTGGTACTTAAAAATCTCCATAGGCAACACTTTCCAATTTTTGTACAGGTTGCCTATTTGGAGTTACAGAGGAGGTCTAGTGCTAGAATTATTGCTCTCACTCTAACGTTTGTGGTGATGCCTCACATGTCTGGTTTGAACGCTGTTTACATATGCAGGTGCAATGTATATATGCGTTCGCTTCTGCAAGTGAGAACGCAGGGACGGGAGCGCTTTAAATTATTTAATTTTTTTATTGTTTATTTTACTGTTATTTTTATATCTTGACACTTTCCCTTTACATTTTTTTTAGCACTTTTATTCCTAATACAATCCCTTGTAATAGGAATAGGGTATGACAGGTCCTCTTTACAGTGAGATCTGGGGTCTATAAGTCCCCAGGTCTTGCCTCTATGCTGGAAAGCCTAAAATTGAAACAAAAAAACAATCTTGACTTCCCAGCCAAGACAACAGCAGTGTTTACAACTGCCGAAGCATGATGTGATGTCTTAACGTCACGCCCTGCCCCCGAAGGTCATAGAGATAACTATATGGTAAATGGACACCGCCAGGCGATTCATTCTCTGGCTCGCCGATCCCACGGGTGAGCCAGTAGAAGCATCATAGGGCGATCAGAGGGGGGGATGTCCCCTCCCGCCACCTGTAAAAACAATTAAGTGGCTGAACAGCCACTATGATTGCTGCTTATGGACACAGAGAGCGGAGCTTGGGAACGAGCACATTTGAATGCGCTCATAGCAAGCTGCTTGCTTTGGGGGCATTCGGAAGGGGGGAGGGGCCCTGAGCGCTGTCAGGGGACCCGAGAAGAGGAGGATCAGGGCTGCTCTGTGCAAACCCATAGCATAGAGCAGGCAAGCCTAACATGTTTGTTATTTAAAAATAAAACTGCCTTTACAAACCCTTTAACTACCCATACATCTTCCTGGGCTTTGAGAGAAACACCCAGTGGAAGTTAGTCTCCAATTTGCAGAACACCCTTCTAAAAGCACCAACGGAACTAGCATGGCAGGGAGCTTACCTATTACCAATCCTCGTTATGAGGAATCCCAGCTTATATGCCTGGTGTGGCGTATTGGTATCATCAAGGGGTGGCTGCAAGTCTTTTGAACATTGTTAATAAAATAAACCCAGTGGTTTAATTACTGACTGCTATGAGATGGATCGGAATATACATATAAATCTCAACCAGCCAGGAACTGCCACAGGTTAGGACATATCCCAAACTATAGAAATAGGTTTACATATCATTAATATCTACATTATGACTCTTTGTAAGAACAGTATCCAAGGCATCACGACTGCAACTACAAGGTCACTGAGCAAACCTGGACACAAACATTTTTATTTTACATTGTAAGCTGTAAAATTTCTAGATGGTTGGAAACTCAAATGTATTAAAAAAACTCCAAACAGCTATCAAATATTCATTATTTTGTGTCATGGTCATTGGACTCCTCTGCATTAACACTGCACATGACATAGTACATGACTGCATAAGCACTTCTGTCAGGCTTTCCTATGTCTCATAATTGCCTGCCATATACAGTATATTTCTTTCAGGTGCCTTCAAATAAAAGTAATTACATAGCAAAGCAAAAGCTCTGCTTTTTGCATGGCTTGATGGATATAAATGCACCTAAGTAGTCATGTGATTTCTCACGCATTATCGATGAGCAACACACAAAATTATGGCTTTGCAACCTCTTCATAGACATGTTCACAGACATCACAGTAAAAATGAGCATTTTGCCATCCAGTAAATGTACAGTACATAGCACATGTATAGAATATAGAGTATTCTAACATAATGATCCTGGACGTTTCTCTTAAATGTTGTATCCTACACATGCTGTGCTGTCACTTTTACATTTCCTCTTATGTATAAATGCATTTCAAGACAGAACTGAGCTTACTGTCTGTAGCAATGATTTGGATTCTTCCTGTCACTGGGTAGACATGATGGCAAAGCCTTATTTGGCAAGTTTTGGATTTAGACTTTCTAGATAAAAGATTTTATGGGAACATGAGAACATGTTTCTATAAACAGCAGTCAGATTTTCAATACTACATGATCAGTGGATATTGATTAACCCCTTACACCGACGTAAAATAATATGCATGCTCACTGGACTGGGCTTTTTTCCCTGGGGCTGCATAATTGCGTATATCCCATGCAGCATGCTCCCAGCAAAGAGATCAGGGTCTCACTGAGAGCCCTGGGCCCTGTACTAACAATCGGGACCAGGAATTCGAGATACTAGGTCACCTGATCTCCGTGACAGCCTTGTATTTTGCTATCACAGTGATCAGTCACTGTGAAGTCAGCCCCCATGTTTTCTTTCTATGTGAATGGAGGAGAGGGATACATCTTCTCTCTCTCTCTCTCTCCTTGCAGAGAAAAAAAAAGTTTGTGTGAGGCTTAATGTACATGGGACATTTTACATGAAAATAAAAAAAAAAAAAAACCTAGATCAAGCTCACCCCCATGTTTTCTTTCTCTGTGAATAGAGGAGAGAGATACATCTTAACTTTCTCTATTTGCAGAGGATAAAAATGTGTGTGAGGCTTAATGTACACGGGACATTTTACGACCTACCCTGAACGATTTAACTTGACAGATAGTAAACGATGTTTAAAAACGTCCATTTTGCAACGTTTACATGGCGCGTTTGCATTTTGGAGCATTTTATTTATTTATTTATTTATTTTCAAATAGTCAAAAATGTACAGTATCTCCATTAACCGCTTGCCGACCAGCTCACGCCGATAGGCGGCAGAATGGTGCTGGTAAGCAAAAGGGCATACAGGTACGTCCCCTTTAAGAAGCGGTGTCGCGGGTGTGCGCCCGCGGCCGGCGGCACGGGCGCGCGCCCGCCGCTGTCTCCGTGACCGTGGGTCCCATGGACTCGATGTCTACCAGGTGTCCGCAATCGTGTCATGGAGAGGAAGAACAGGGAGATGCTTTTGTAAACAAAGCATTTTCCCGTTCTGCCTAGTGACAGGACAGTGATCACAGCTCTCTCACATCGAGAGCAGTGATCACTGTCCTGTGTGTTGAAGTCCAGCCCCCTAACAGTTAGAATCACTCCCTAGGACACACTTAACCCGTTCACTGCCCCCTAGTGGTTAACCCCTTCACTGCCAATGTCATTTACACAGTAATCAATGCATTGTTATAGCATCAATCGATGTATAAATGACAATGGTCCCAAAATAGTGTCAAAAATGTCCGATGTGTCTGCCATAATGTCGCAGTCCTGAAAAAAATTGCAGATCGCTGCTATTACTAATAAAAAAAGGATTAAAACTAAAAATGCCATAAAACTATCCCCTATTTTGTAGTCGCTATAAATTTTGCGCAAACCAATCAATATACTGCAATTTAAAAAATTTATTGCAATTTTTTTTACCAAGAATATGTAGAAGAATACATATCGGCCTAAACTGAGGAAAAAAAATGTTTATATATTTTTGGCGATATTTATTATAGCAAAAAGTAAAAAATATTGCTTTTTTCAAAATTGACGCTTTTTTTGTTTATAGCTCAAAAAATAAGAACCGCAGAGGCTATCAAATACCATCAAAAGAAAGCTTTATTTATGGGAAAAAAAGGACGTCAATTTTGTTTGGGTACAAGGTTGCATGACCGCGCAATTGTCAGTTAAAGTGATGCAGTGCCGGACCTCAAAAAGTACTCTGGTCAGGAATGGGGTAAAATCCTCTGGGGCTGAAGTGGTTAAAAACGCCACTAAACAAAACATGGCTAAACATGAGTTACCGCGTTTACAAGCTGTTACATGCATTTTGCATTTCAAATGCCTCTGAACATCCATCTTGAATGCATTTTTTTGCTTTCCAAAAATGCTTCTAAACTCAAATGCCTAGAAATGACTATAAGCGACCCTGGGTAGATGTACTAATAAGATAACATAGGGGATAGTTCAAGGGCAGCTGAAAAAAATGCCAAACTGCTCCTAAATGTCCGTTTACCAGCAGCATTGTACATGAAGCCTTAAATAAATAAATAATAATACTAAAAATATAAAATACAAAAAAAATACCTAGATCAAGGTTTGATCTAGGTCAGTGCCAGGGTTAGTGTTTGGGTCAAGGTGAGGGTCAAAGGTCAGGGTCAGGGTCAGTCATTTTTTTTGGATGGGTTTTTTTTTTAATTAGTATCAGTGTTAGTTAGTGTCAGTTAGTGCCAGGTCAATTAGTTTCAGTGTAAATCACAGAAATAAGAAGCACAAGGGTAATACAGAGACACTGAATTTCAAAAAAGACAACTCCCCTAAACTGCACACTTTGCTAGAAGATATTAAATGGGATAAAATCCTAGGAACAAAAAACACAGAGGAAAAATGGGAGTGCTTCAAGAGCATACTAAATAAAGGTATTGGCCAGTGCATTCCAAAGGGAAATGAATTTAAAGGAGCTAATAAAAATCCTGGATGGCTCAACATCAACATAAAAATGCATATAAGCAAAGGAAAAGGCCTTCAAAAAATACAAAGCTGAGCGTCATTGTCAGCATTTCCAACTTTACAAAGAATGCAATAAAAAATGTAAGGGTGCAATCAGGGCGGCTAAGATAGCACACGAAAGGCACATAGTGAAGGAGAGTAAAAAAAATCCCAAGACATTCTTTAGGGATATAAATAGTAAGAAAGAGAGGCCAGTACATATTGACCCTATAAAGGATGATGAAGGGAATCTGGCCAAGGTTCTGAATATATTCTTCACCTCAGTCTTCACAAGGGAATACAGTAATCAAGACGGTAATGTTCATTTTCATAGCATGTCACAGGAAGCACCCTCATAGCTAACAGGGGACAGAATTAGAAATAGACTTTAAAAACTTAACGAAAATAAATCACTGGGACCAGATAGATTACACCCGAGGGTCCTTAACCTCCCTGGCGGTATGATTATTTTAGATTTTAGGTGCTGAAAGCGGTACCATTATTTTGCATGGAAATTTGGCGTTTTATATTGTAGGTCTGTAAATCTTAACAATAACACACTTAAATCTGTCCGAACAAGAGTCTAGTAGATATCCCGGGTATGATAAAGTTTGAAACACAAAAACATAAATTATAATATAATAAATAAAAATAAATAATTAAAAAAAATTAAAAAAAATAGTAATAAAATAAATTTCCCCACAATTCACTATCGCTCAATTCTGCAAGTGTTCTAATTTATTATCGCTGTTTTCTAGCTGGTCTAAAGCCACTTTTGACGTAAAGGGACACTTTTTGGTTGCTATGGACAATCTCCAGTTTCCAGGCAGAAAGAACAGTGTATATCATGTAAAACTGCATGCAGGGCATGGGCCAGAGCACTGGGGACAAAAGGGATGTGAAATCATTTCATACAGTACTGTAATCTGTAAGATTACAGTACTGTATGTGTTATGATTTTGACATTTTTTTGAATTTGCCGCCAGGCTCCGCCCCCGTGCGTCGCGCCGCTCGCAGGGAACGGAGCCTGGCACGGAGAGGCTTTGGAGGAGGACAGAGTCCTCGGACACTGCGGGGGACATCGCAGGTTCCCGGGGACAAGGTAAGTAACGCCGCCCCAGGATCCTGCAATGCGATCCCGAGTGTGGCTCGGGGTTACCGCTAATGGTACTGAATTTTAACCCCGAGCCACACTCGGGAAAACCGCCAGGGAGGTTAAGGAATTCAGTCAAGTGATAGTCAGACCATTGTTCCTAATTTTTGTGGACATTTTACTGATTGGAATGGTACCAACTGATTGCAGAAAAGCCAACTTGGCACCAATATTTAAAAAAGGGCAGACATATATACCTGGGAACTACAGGCCAGTTAGCCTAACATCAATAGTCTGCAAGCTATTGGAGGGGATGATAAGGGACTATATACAAGATTTTAGTAATGAAAATTGTATCATTAGCAGTAATCTGCATGGATTCATGAAAAATCGTTCTTGCCAGACCAATCTATTAACCTTCTATGAAGAAGTGAGCTGCCATCTAGATAAAGGAAGGCCTGTGGATGTGGTGTATCTAGAGTTTGCACAGGTATTCAGTACAGAATATTAGCATGCATTAAAACAGGAATTCACTCCAGAGATAAAACAATAATTCCCTCACTCTACAAGACTCTGGTCTGGCTGCACCTGGAGTATGCCATCCTGTTCTGGGCACCAGTCCTCAGGAGGGATGTGCTGAAACTGGAGAGATTCCAGAGAAGGGCAACAAATCTAATAAAGGGACTGGAGGATCTTAGCTATGGGGAAAGACTACGAGCATTGAACTTATTCTCACTGGAGAAGAGATGCTTGAGAAGGGATATGATATCAATGTACAAATTCCGTACTGGTGACCCCACAATAGGGAAAAAAACTTTTCAATGAAAGGGAATTTAAAAAGACACATGGCCATTCACTAAAATTAGAAGAGAAGCGGTTTAACCTTAAACTGCGTAGAGCGCTCTTTACTGTCAGAGCGGTAAGGATGTGGAATTCTCTTCCACAAGCAGTGATATCAGCGGGGAGCATGGATAATGTAAAAAAACTATTAGATGGGTACCTTAACCGCTTCCCGACCAGCTGCCGCATATATATGTTATACTGCGGCAGGTTGGCTCCCCTGCGCGGGCCGTCGTAGCTATATGTCGGCTCACGGGTCAGGATAGCAGGCGAGCACGCGCCGCTGCACAGCGGGGGTGCCGATGCTCGTGGCCAATGGTCGCGATGACTGCCAGCCACGAGAGCAATCGTGAGCAGGAGACACAGAACAGGGACGAGTGTGTGTAAACACACACTTCCCTGTTCTGTTCTGACAGGAGTAATGTTCCTGTTATTTCAAGGAGAGTAATTAGCCTTCCTGATCTTATTGTGGAACTACAGAATGATTAGTCTTTGGGTATCTTCACCCAAGCTGTTTTTTCAATCGGCTTTTGGATGCTGCCAAAGGGTGCCAAGTGTGGCAGCGGAGGGGAGGAGGAGGAAAATAAGCGGAGCTTCCCTTTTGGGTGGAGCTCTGCTTTATGTAGCCAGGCTGTTCACTATCACTATCCTCAGATTTTATATTTATTTGAAGCACATTTTAGAGGGCACCCAGAAATTCACAGATATGCAGAGTGCATAATAAAAAACAGTTCCTTATAAGTTAAGCAGACATCTAATGACCATAATGGAAACCTTTATCAATATTCTAAGCATATTTTCTTTCTGTCTACACAACCGCTTTTCTGTGCTCTAGTGTGTAGGTAACATGGTCTCTTTAAGTCTCTTTTGGATTTCATCCCTGCTCTGTAAGTCATCTGATGTAAGTCTGATTCCCAAAGTTAAACACATTTATTGTATATACCAATCTGAGAAAAGTGATAATCTCCAGTGGGAGGTTTATCTTTTCCCCTCCATTCAGCTGCCAGGGAGCATCTAGTGGCTGATAAGCGTGAGTTATGAGCTTATTCTTGAGGGGATAATAAGGTTATATTGGCAATCCAAGGAGAATTGTCCATAGGTCTAAAGGAAATTTTATATCTCTGACTTCACCAGTTTGAGCAATAATTATTTTTCAGAAATCAGGTTTAATCAATTGGAAAAGCTGATATGGTGACCTACAATATTTATATATACAGTATATATATATATATATATATATATATATGTTGTCATCTTTACTTCTTCACTACATAGTTTCTTTTTTACTTGTTTATAAATATAAAAAAAAAATCAATCTTTTCTGAGCAAGGTTGGATCAAAACAGCAAACTGTAACTATTCTTGACAGAGTGAGGCTAGACTTTGAGCCTACGGGCCATTTGGTGAATATCCTTTTTTTGCTCACCGTCAACAAAATACTTTAAAAGAAATTTCACATCCAATCATTTGCAGCAGAAAAACAGATTTGCTATGTTAAAGAGAAACAATATGATTTTTACAACTAAAATACATTTTTCCCCTGGGTTTAGGAATGCTAGCAACTATAGTAAATATCAAAACTCCTAGAGTTTATTAATCTATATACAGTATCTCACAAAAGTGAGTACACCCCTCACATTTTTGAAAATATTTTATTATATATTTTCATGTGACAACACTGAAGAAATTACACTTTGCTGCAATGTAAAGTAGTGAGTGTACAGCTTGTATAACGGTGTAAATTTGCTGTCCCGTCAAAATGCAAAGCCATTAATGTCTAAACCGCTGGCAACAAAAGTGAGTAAACCCCTAAGTGAAAATGTCCAAATCAGGCCCAAAGTGTTAATATTTTGTATGGCCACCATTATTTTCCAGAACTGCCTCTTGGGCATGGAGTTCACCAGAGCTTCACAGGTTGCCACTGGTTGCACTCCTCCATGAGGACATCATGGAGCTAGTGGGTGTTGGAGACTATGCGCTGCTCAATCTTTTGTTTGAGGATGCCCCACAGATGCTCAATAAGGTTGAGGTCTGGAGAGATGCTTGGCCAGTCCATCACCTTTACCCTTGGCTTCTTTAGCAAGGCAGTGGTCATCTTGGAGGTGTGTTTGGGGTTAGTTATAATGTTGGAATACTGCCCTGCGGCCCAGTCTCCGAAGGGAGTGGATCATGCTCTGCTTCAGTATACCACAGTACATGTTGCCATTCATAGTTCCCTCAATGAACTGTGGCTCCCCAGTGCCAACAGCACTCATGCAGCCCCAGACCATAACACTCATATTATCTTTAGAAGAGGCTTCCCTCTGGGACGACAGCCATGCAGACCAATTTGATGCAGTGTGCGGCGTATGGTCTGAGCACTGACAGACTGACGCCTCACCCCTTCAACCTCTGCAGCAATGCTGGCAGCACTCATATGTCTATTTCTCAAAGACAACCTCTGGATATGACGCTGAGCATGTGCACTCAACTTCCTTGGTCGACTATGGCGAGGCCTGTTCTGGGTGGAATCTGTTCTGTTAAACTGCTACATGGTCTTGGCCACCATGCTGCAGCTCAGTTTCAGGGCCTTGGCAATCTTCTTATAGCCTAGGCCATATTTATGTAGAGCAACAATTCTTTTTTTCAGATCCTCAGAGAGTTCTTTGCCATAAGGTGCCATGTTGAACTTCCAGTGACCAGTATGAGAGAGTGAGAGCAATAACACCCATTCTCCCCATGCTCCCCATTCACACCTGAGACCTTTTAACACTAACGAGTCACATGACACCGGGGAGGAAAAATGGCTAATTGGGCCCAATTTGGACATTTTTACTTAGGGGTGTACTCACTTTTATTGTCAGCAGTTTAGGCATTAATGGCTGTGTGTTACTTTGAGGGGACAGCAAATTTACAATGTTATACAAGCTGTACACTCACTAGTTTACATTGTAGCAAAGTGTCATTTCTTTAGTGTTGTTACATGAAAAGATATAAAAAAAATTACAAAAAATGTGTGTGTGGGGGGTGTACTCACTTTTGTATACTGTATATTGCATAGTTCTAGAGTTACACTAATGAAGACAGTGTTGTCAAGGGCCCACCTTGGGAAATAGTCTAGGTTTTTAGCAACTCTGTAACCGCAAATCAGGATTTTTATATTTGAAGAAATAAGATTATTGAATTTAAAATGAACTTATAACATAACATTGGATGATATGTAGAAGGCAGCTCTGCGGCAAGTATTAAATGTCAGCAAGGTGAGAACATCATCTCTGCCACCCAAATTTAGATTCTCATGTCACTTGATGAAAAGAGAACACCTTTAATGGTCTAGGTAAACATAGATTTTACTTTAACTCCTGGAACATTAATATTTTTTTAAAATGCTGAACAAGCCATTTCACTCACACGTGAATTTTCGTTTTTTGTTTTTTAATTTAAAATTATTTTTTTTTTGCTGTTGTTGTTGTTGTTGTTACTGTTACTAAATAAAATAACACATGTAGAGGAAATCCAAAGTCTGTTGCATGAAAAATGCTTGCTCAGCTGTTTAAATCGATAGCTTATGGCTAAAGTATATATTAAACATAACTGTACGATTTCTTAAACTGAAATAAAAACCTTTGATTGTGAAAAAAAAAAAAAAACATGACAGTGATCTTGTTTGTATAGCAAGGATATATAAATATGTTATACTTACTAGCTCAATTGCATAGAGCAACCCCTATCCTCCTCTTCTTGGGTCCCCTGCCTGAGCTCCTGGCTCCCCCCCACCCACCAAGTGCCCCCATAGCAAGCCACTTGCAAAGGGAGCACTCATGCATGCTCTCTCCCAAGCTGGCCCTGTTTTTCCATAAGACACACAGAGTATTGCTCTGCCCCCACCCCCTGCTCCCTTATCACTGGCTGTGATTAAATGCAACAGAAACCCATGTCTCCCACTGCTGTCTCTAATCCATTGAGGAGGGAGATAGCAGACAGATCCTCTGTTCTCATGCACATCACTGGATCGAGATGGGGCTCAGGTAAGAATAAGCACTGGGGGGGGGGGGGGTCTGCACTCATAAGGTTTTTACCTTCATGCATTTCACACATGAAGGCAAAAAACCTTCTGCATTTAGAACCACTTTAAGGAAGAAGTAGCATTATAAAAACATATTTGAACCCCTCAGGGGAGGGAGCAAAGGAGAGACACAGAGGGAGAATGAAGGGTAGGAGATATAGAGCCGGGAAAAGCAAACACTGGGTTGAGGCTGCACACATGAGAAGACAGCAGGCTTTGATCTTGCTCTCATTTACAAGATCAAAATCAGTGTCTTTACAATGCATAACACAGTGCACAAGTATCGTGCATAATTTTTTATCTCCTTTACATTTTTATGTAGATTACCTGATGACAGCAATGTGCCTGTGATCAGGTAATCCATAGGAACATTACTCTGCATTGGAGAAGGGGCTCATACTGGCTATACCTCCCAAGGGAATGCTTAAAATTTGAGCTTAACCAGAGGGAGAGCTACAGCCAGCACTGACAGTAATAACAAAATGGTTTTATTTCCAAACAACAGCACAGATATGAATGGGATCAGATGCTACCTGCACTGGGTCCCATAGGGGATTCACATATATTCTTGAAAGTGGTTGTAAAGGCTGGTTGTAAAGGCAGAAGGTTTTTTACCTTAATGCATTCTGTGCATTAAGATAAAAAACCTTCTGTGTGCAGCAGCCCCCCTAATACTTACCTGAGCCCCATCTCCATGCAGCGATGTCCACTAATACCTCGGACCCTCCTGTTTGGCTGAGACACAGCAGAAGCGCCACTGGCCCCCCCTGCTATCAATCAAAGTCAGTTAGCCAATAGGGAGAGAGGGGGGGGGGTATGAGGGCTGATGAGGGACCCAAGAAGAAGAGGGCCCATGCTGCTCTGTGCAAAACCACTGCACAGAGCAGGTAAGTATAATATGTTTGTTATTTTTAAAGAAGAAAAACGAGACTTTAGGCTGTACTGATAATACTTTTGTAATGTACAATTCATACAATTATAAACTTTCATTTTACAGATGTCCTAGAAATTTGACCATGGTAACATTTTTGCCTTTAAATACTTAGATACCTAATAGCTGCTACTACAAGTTACATTTAATAGAACTGAATAGTGAATCACAAGCCTGACACAATTAAGTCTTAAAATGGCCTATAATAATAAAAATGACATTGAGATACTGTATGATATAAAAATACCTGAAGTTAAGACCTTTAAAATAGCTTCAGTATTTGTTGCTTAGCTCCCTGAACATTTCATCTTATGATATTGGCAGTCAGTTATTTCATTCTAGAAAGGGACCGCCTACCTTACAGGGATTTCTGGACGGTTGGCTTTGTGATGCTAAATCCTTTCCCACACCTCTGACAAAAAAAATGTAAGCTAGATACCTTGGAGGTGGTTTACTAAAGTGTGAAGTGATGTGAACCTTTGTTCACATCAAAAATCTAGCTATACATAGGGGAATTTAACAAATAAACTTGTTCTATCACATGGATGAACAGTCTTGAGATTTACATTTACAGTCTTGCACAGCCAAGTAGGTGTCTTGACTTTTCTATACCGCAGTTAAAGTGGAAGTTCAATCAAAAGCAAACAAAGGCTAAACCTACTCCCACCCCCATTCCAAGACTATTGCATCTAACCCTGCAAAGAGAAGATCTTTATACTTGCCTATTCTGAAGCATCTCTAATCCATGATTGGCTGTCAGTGGTGGCTTTAATGTAGAAGAGGGGCAGCCAATAATGGCTACCCCATAGAAAGCCTAATGGTGATGTTACCACACCGGCATTTGCAGTCATTGTTGGCAATCTCTCTTCTACACAGACGCTGAAGTTGGAGAGATAATGTGACTGGACCTGAGCAGCTTCAGAATAGGTAAGTATACAGATCTTTTCCTTACAGGGACTGAACTTCCACATTAAGTAATACAGTTGGATACATCCCTTCCCCTAACCTACAACTGGAGTGTGAGTGAGCAGCAGCAGATGATCTATTCCCTGTGTTCTCTCCTTTTCCGCACATGTGCTTGCAATAGAACCTGATTGTCTCTGAGTACCAATATGCCCTCTCCTAGCCTAAGGTTTACTGTACAGGAGGTGTATATTAAGACAGATTTGGGTGCCTATATTAGATGGATTTAACAAAAAATGAGTATTTAATGAAAACATAACTGGATTAAAAGGTGTCTTTTAGTACTTGCTTTATGTGAATACTGGTTCACTTCACATGACTTCACACTTTAATTATTCACTCCTTTCCTCCTTGCAATTTTCGCATTTTTTTCAGCAAATTATATAAAGATAGTAAATTGTACCAATAAGAAAATTTTCATGCTTAAAAATTGGACTGTAGAAATGACAGCAGCTTTTGGTTGCTATAGACAACAATACATTTCTCCTATAGCACACACTACATTTCTCATGCATCACCTATGTCTATTTATATGTCTATACTTTTAAAGTGGAGCAGCCAGACAAACACAAAAGCTAAATACAAAGTAAAACACCCAAACACACACATACTGGGGGTTATTTACTAAAGAAAATCCACTTTGCACTTGGAAGTAAAGTCGCTGTAGATCCGAGGGGGACATGCAAGGAAAATAAAAAACAGCATTTTGGCTTGCACATGATTGGATGATAAAATCAGCAGAGCTTCCACTCATTTCAGATCTACCCCTTTTTTAAAGAGACTACACTCCAAGTGCATTTGCAATGCAAAGTAGATTTGCCTTTCCTAAATAACTCCATATATATATATATATATATATATATATATATATATATATATATATAGTTGGGGTTCAGCTTCAAGTGGAGAGCCTGTAGAGAGTTTATCCAAATGCCAAAGTTATTTATCAGCATTGCAGAAAGGCATGTGCAAAACAAATGGTCTCCTTGCAAGAGTAACAGTCACAGTCTAAAATTTTTAACAAAACTTAATCAGCCTCTTGGCTAGTAGTGAGACCACGCTGGGTCTTCTCAAACCTTAAAGACATATTTCATCACAGCCCACATGCATTCTTTCACAACAGCACTAATTATCTCAGGGAAAAGACAAATTATACCCCACATGGGGAACAAGATGTGGCCAGCACTTAAGCCCCTGTATACTGCTATAGACCTGTCACAGCCACTAGTTTACCATATGAAATGCTAAATCCTATATGGCAGGTACACTCCATCCAAAACTTTTCCTTGAACTTAGGGACCATTACAGTTGGTTGAACAGTTCAAGTCGAGCAAAAGTTTGGCCCGAACATCTCCTGTTCTCCCATTCGGTGAACACCCAAATTTGCATTCTAAGCCCTGATTGGGGAAAGCTTTCCCCAATCAGGGCATAGTAAATAGCTGGTTGTTAAGGAGTGGCCTGGGAAGCCAGCCGCTGCATTCTTAACAACGGATGAGTCATCAGCTGTCATTGGGCTTCCCCGGCTAACAGCTGAATAAAAAAATAATTGCCGGCAATAGAAAAAAAAACAGTATTGGGTCCCCCCAAAAATCCATACCAGGCCCTTATCCGAGAATGCAGCCCGGCAGGCCAGGAAAGCAGGGGGCGAGCGCCCCCTTTCTGAACCATACCAGGGCACATGCCCTCAACATGGGGAGGTGCTTTGATGGGTACAAGGGCTCTTTTCCACCCTGGGCTGTGGTTGTGGGGGTCTGTGGGCAGGGGGCTTATCGGAATCTTGAAGCCCCCTTTAACAAGGGAGCTCCCAGATCCCACCCCCCATGTGAATGAGTTTGGAGTACATAGTACCCCTACCCATTCACCAAAAAAGTGTCAAAAAGAAATAAAAACACACACAGTTTTTGACAATTTCTTTATTAAAAATAAAAAAACAGTGTCCCCCGATGTAGATCCATCGCCAATCACTACGCCACTGCCACCACCTGAGCCAAAAAAATGCTCTGCCCGCGACAAAGGCTAACTGCCACCTGCCTGCTCAGCCATCTGACAGTTCTTAAATGGGTAAGGGGCAGGGCCACCTGTTGATGTCACCTGGTGGCACCGTCCCATGTGATCTCACCAAGTGGCTTTGTCCCTTACCTATTTAAGAACTGTCAGATGGTGGTTATCCTTCGTCACAGGCAGAGCTTTTTTTTAAATCTTTTTTCTGGTCTAGTGGTGGTGATGACGTTGTGATTGACAATGGATCTACATCAAGGGACATTTTATTTTTTATTTAAAAAAAAAAAAAGTTATTAAAGCAAGTGTAGAAAACCGTGTGTGTGTTTTTTTCATTTCTTTTAGACACTTGTTTGGTGAATGGATAGGGGTACCAAGTATCTCATTCACATAGGGGGTGGGCAGGGATCTGGGGGCCCCCTTGTTAAAGGGGGCTTCCAGATTCAGATAAAGTCCCTGCCCACAGACCCCCACAACCACAGCCCAGGGTTGTCAGGACGAGGCCCTTGACTCCATCAGCAAGGAGCCCCCCCCTGCCCCAAACCAGCCCCCGCCCCCATGCTGTATGTCACTTATTTTGGTTGTGCAATGTGGAAAATAGCTGTAAATCATATAATCGGCTGCAGAGAATTCCTTTGAAAGGTAAAACAGTATTTACATTTTTTATTTTAGTATGTTAATATTTAGCATGGATTATTTGGGTAAAAACAATGTGTGACTAGTTAAAATAGAGGACAAAGCAACTTGTGATGTGTCCATTCAGTGTAATTTAAAGAGATAGATTTTCTTTAAATGTCCCTACCCCCCTATCCTTATCCCCAGCAGCATATACTTAACTTACCTTCATTCCCCTGGCATTCAAAATAAATACCAAGTAATTCAGGCTTTGGAGGAGCATATGAATTACTGCATGTGACAATGCTAAGTCAATTGGTGCTGTCACAGGGTGAGTCTGCTAACATCATCATGCTAGGAGACGGAATTGTGTGGGTGCTGTGATGCCGGAGTTTGCACTTGCAGCCTGATAGATTTTATGCACTTATGATATGTTAATGTAATACCCACATATGTGAGTTTAATCTCTCATTATTTTATAAATAATTTTATTATGCTGGGGACTCTATCCCTAGAGAATCATCTGTGGCCCGTATGAATTAGGACTGGCATTGTGCAGTGGAGTATAAAGCGATGTTAGACCTTCCAAGCATAGGGGGTCAATTATAACAATAAGTAGCTTTCTGATGCTGATTGGCACTGGGTGTTTTTTCACTATCTGAGTAGTGGCCAGAATACTTTTTCATCTTTGGACTCTGGATGTTTGCATGGATTATTCTTTGGACATTTATTCATTGATTTGTACTGTTTATATGGATGCTTATTTATAGTGGTTAGCACTTTCACCTAGCAGCAAAAAGGGTTGCTGGTTTGAATCCCGACCATGACACCATCTTCCTGGAGTTTGCATATTCTCCCTGTGCCTGCATGGGTTTCCTCCGGGTGCTCCAGTTTCCTCCCACACTCTAAAGACATGCTGGTAAGTTAATTGTCTCCTGTCTAAATTGGCCCTAGTATATGTATGAATGTGTGTTAGGGACCTTAGGTTGTAAGCTCCTTGAGGGTAGGGACAGATGTGACTGTACAATGTATATGTAAAGTGCTGCGTAAATTGATGGCGCTATATAAGTACCTGAAATTTAAAAAAATAACTTGGACACATCAGTAACTGGTGGATGTGGTTTTCTGGCACAAGAGAGTCCATATATCTGTGTAAGTGACTTTTAGCTTACTCAGGTTTTAGCTCTCTCTCCCTGTGGCTGAACAGAGTAGCAGGAAGGTGAATGGAAATTAGCAGGTGATACACAGAGATGAAACAAATCATCCTAAATAAGCTGTATCTGTTTATCAGCAGTCTTCTCTTCTCTACAACCACTCAAAAGTCCAGAATTTATAAAAAAAAGTCTGAGCATCCAGATAGAAGGGGGCTGGGAGCTGAAATTACACTCTGTAGAGCTCAGTAAGGAGAACTCTGAGAGCTGATTGGAGGGAAGAGACACACCTCTCTTCATACACCCCACAGGAACAGAGCTAAGGCTGTCAATCAGCTGGAGATCCCTCCCCTGTCACCATTTTACCTCTTGGTGTCAGGAAAATGCTCAGAAGTGATTCATGCTGATATCAGGGGAATGAGGTAGCAGACAGATATGACACTTAGTGCTCTGGATTGAAACAAGCACACACTATAGAGGGATATGCTTTGTTCATATTTTATGTCTGAGGTTTACAACTACTTTAAATTTACTGTGTATGTACATCTGCAAGGGTTTGACTGTACAGTGAAACATTCAACACAAAGTAGAAGAGTGGGCAGCATAGGATTAATCACAATAAACATTCATTATTTTTATAATATTCTTTTTCTGTAAATTATATTTTGAACCAGCTGTCATCAATTTTAAAAGAAATATAATGATTTTTTTTTATTTTTCCATTTGTTAAGTTTTGAACTTGCTCTGTGCAGTGTCCCTGTGTGTGGGTAGCTCCAAGCACATGTAACCTAAATGAACCACATTTATCTTCAAGTACAATAATTAGAGACATTGAAATTTGTTTGCAATTGATATCAAACAGAAAATATGGCAACCTAACCTTTTCACAGTATGTCCATGATAGTGCATTTCCTTTGATGCTGTAGATTACAACTTATTTGAATTTTGTCTCATGCACTTAAAAACAAAATTGTACAAATAAATGGAATCACATAAAACATTTAATTAAAATATTAATACTTATTAATTATTTTCTCAGCAGTATCACACTGGGTACAGTGATCGCAGATGAGCAGGCAAACAGAATAGAATTCATTCCAGGTCATTCTGCTTGAAAATGCAAAAAACAAGGGGGGTAAAAAAACTTTTTTGCAATTTAGAGACTAATGTACTGAAGTATGATGTAAGGTAAAAGAAGTGAATCTGTGTTCTTTTCACATATGCAATCATATTCAGGGAAATTATAAAAAAGAAACTTGGATTTGATAAGGATATCTTTACCACCCCTGCCCCCTAATGAACTGGTGGGTTAATAATAAACAAAAATGACCTAAAAGCAGTGAAAGACCCTTTTACTGAATCTGTGATCACATGACATTAGGGTTCCAGGTCTCCTTTCTTCTGGACAGCAAAGTGGAAGGGTCCCTATTCAGCTGTTCATGTCGCTGCCTGGGTAATGTGGACATTTCCCTTTGGCTGGTCGGCACCATGCATAGACTACAGTGATGGATCACAGGTCTCCACTCCCAGAAGAAACAAGTCAGGGAAAAACAATCCTTTCACAGGGTTTATTACTGGGGAAGCATGCAGAACAAAAACTACAGAAGAAAAATTTGGAGTGCTAATTACAGATGTTTTCGAAATTAGCAATTATTATTTCCAAGCAACTGTTAAAGCAAAGAAGGAGTTCCTGATTCCCCTTTAGAGAGTTTTTATTGGCCTTAATTTAACAAAACTGGGTGCAGATTTGTAGACCTCACGTACAAGAATCTTGATAAAATAGAGTGAGTCCAAAAACAGGCAAAAATGGTGCAAAATCTGAGTCAGTCGGAACGTCTCACTATGAAGGCAAATAAAACCAACTAGCCTTTTCATGATAGGGACGTTTTCCTGTGACCTAAAGAAAGTGTCCCACACAAAGTGCCCCACAGTACTGACATGACTGGTTGGCATGATAAAAGGTGGGTGGGAGTTAAAGTACATGGTTTATTGTAACAATTAGGCTGTTCACTTTGCAAAAGAATTTGCCTCAGAGCTTAGTAAATGCGGCAATATTGCACTTTTTAAATCATAACCAATAACGTTCAAGGAAAAAAAAAAATTTGCTTGCACATGATTGGATAATGGATTTCACCAGAGCTTCACCTCTGCACTCACTAATCACAGGGACAATGGCAAAATTAGCTGTCCATTTGCCTTTAGTAAATCAACCACCTTGTGTAGATATTCAACAATTCCGCTATCAATCATGTGCAGATGAAATAAGTAAATGGGAATTTACTTTTCACATAATTGGATTAGTGTAGTAAATAGTCACACAGGTTATTTTGTGTGAAAATTCCCAACTCCTTTAACCACTTGCTTACTGGGCACTTAAACCCCCCTCCTGTCCAGACCAATTTTCAGCTTTCAGCGCTGATGCAATTTGAATGACAATTGCGCGGTCATACAACACTGTACCCCAATGAAATGTTTATAGTTTTTTTTCCCACAAATAGAGCTTTCTTTTGGTGGTATTTTATCAAAAATTTAAAAAGACCGAATTTAAAAAAAAAAAAATTATATTCTTTTATATTTTGTTATACAATTTTGCAATCAGGTAATTTTTCTCCTTCATTGATGTACGCTGATGAGGCAGCACTGATGGGCACCGATAGGTGGCAGTGATGGGCACTGATGGGTGGCAGTGATGGGCACTGATGGGTGGCAATAATGGGAACTGATCGGCACTTGTTGGTTACACTGGTGGGCATTGATAGGCAGCACTCATGGGCATTGATAGGTGGCACTGGTGGGCACCGTGGGCACTGGCAGGTGGCAATGGCTGGTGGCACTGGCAGGGGCTACTGGTGGGCATAGATGAGGCAGAATTGCCTCTTCCTCTTCATTACCGATGTCCCTTGCACATATGCCAGTGATCGGCTTTTTTTCTCCTCACGCTGTCAGCGTGGGGAGAAAAAAAAATGATTACCGAGCTTTTGTTTACATCATGTGATCAGCTATCACTGGCTGACAGCTGATCACGTAGTAAGGGGCCGGGATTGGCCCCTTACTCAGATCTGTGATCACCCAAGTCTCAGTGACTCACAGCACACGCCGCGTGTGCCCTGCAGGGCGTGCGTGGGGAGTGTGCAAATGGGAGGCTGTCATATGACAGCCTCCCGGGAATTCAGGTCCGTGCTGTGGCCGTCATCCAGCTATAGCGCGGACGCCAAGTGGTTAAAAAATCTGTCTCTATCAGTTAACTTATGTGTGACTTATTTCTCTCAATAAAAAGAATCCACCTTCTCTCCCAGTGAATCTGCAGCAATGTATCACTGCCTGTGTCAAACCTAGCAGAATGTGAACCAAGTGATTGAAAGATGTGGATGGCTTTGTAAGTAAAGAAATAAAAATCCAAAAATGAGATTAGTCACACCTATGTGTTGCAGTACTTAGCACTTGCCAATATACCATACATACTTCATATTTTATGGTGCCTTCAACGTGCTAAGGCTACACCTTCCGATGTATCTACATTGCAGATCACTAAGAGGCTTAGGGGAAGATTTACTAAAACTAGAGCACAGACAATCTGGTGCAGCTGTTCATAGTAACCAATCAGCCTCTAAATTCAGCATGTTCATTGTAGCTTTGACAATAACATCTAGTAGCTGAAACTATAAAACACATATACCCGATCCCAATGGTTACAGTGCAATACCATATAAGCAATACCAGCAGCAATTCTCCTGCACAACATAAATACAGTAATCAAAATTGGGAAACATAGAATCGCGCTAAACATATGAAAAATACATAAAGTGAAAGTGCTCTCATGCATCAATCAAATAACAAAGGAGGTCATATAACCAAATTTGTATGACTATATAGTGAGCAACAAAAAAATATACAAATTAATAAATTAACAAACACCTGAAAAGTTTCTGTATTAAAGGTGTGTAAAATTGTCCAAAAATTGATAACATATCAAAATAAAGGGTCAGATAAGGTAGTGTCCAATGGGCCCACACAGCAATTACACCTGTGTCCATCCATAAATGGTGTAATCTTCACAGTTGAATGAAGGACTAGTGCAGAAATCCACCACCAGAATGTAAGGGGTTACTGCTTACCGGAAGCCTTTGATCCCCCATTACAGAGGATCAAGGGAAGCCTGTATATAGAAAAGCTCTCCAGAGCATATCAGGTACATCAACTATCCTCGATGTATTGGGAGTGATAGTACGAACTCCATAAACGCCCATTGACCCTCATAACACTCCAAAACTCCTCACTTCATTTCAAATTCATGAGTGGATGTGCATGGCCTGATTCACTTCCGATCAGAGGTTGGTTTGCAAAATGTTGAATAAATTCTTTTATAGATGAGAATTCATTGAATCCAAACTTAAGACTTGTTCCACGTTGGTAGACTTGAAAGTGTTTCACTGAGTCCTTGGCCCTTACTGACAATACAGAGTACATGTTGGCCTTGGAGTCACTTTTCCCCAACAGATAATTGCCATCCTGTCCATTGGTAAGCAAAAGAGCTTCTGCTGAATGTCGGGTCAGATTCTCATGAAACCACCAAATCCTCCGCGCTAGGTCCTCAAGACCATAGGCCTGCATTGGACGTGATGATGCCAAAGGATAGTTCACCACTGGAGCATGGGGGAGACTTCTAAATTCAGCATATTCAATTAAGCTTTGACAATAACATCTAGTAGCTGATTGGTTACTATGCACAACTGCACCAGATTCCAGTGTTCCAGTTTAAAGCCTGGTACACACTATCAGTTTTTTCTGTTCAATCTAGTGGGCTAAACGGAAAAAAACGTAGGAGCTTAGGAGGAGATCCTGTACTAACAATCCAATGATAGTACAGCGATCTTCCCGCTGAGCTATTGTGTTCTGACGGGGGTGGCCCCCCGCCAGAACACACCAGTCAGCATTTTTAACAATTGGAAGAGAACACTGATCGGATGCCAATCGGTAGACCTTTTTCGGTCATGCCTCTTTGACAGAAGCCAGACATTGGGCCGGCTTCTGTCTGACCGGCTGCTGTACACATAGACCCAATGTTGGATGGTTTCTTTTGAACCACCTGATACCGCCCGATAATCAGCCCATTTGTATGGGCCTTTAGTAAATCTCCCCGTTTGTATTGTATTGCTGCATAATACAGTTGAAAAATGGTTCATACCTTTTTTTGGTCTGTCATGGTGCATTGGTAGCCCAATAAAATTTTTACCCTTTGCTGCAGGTCAGCACTGCTCATCTTCTGCTTTCCTTTTACATCAAATACCAGGTAACATGTGTATACTACATCAATTACAGTGAAACCTCGGATTACGAGCATAATCCGTTCCAGAAGTATGCTCGTAATCCAATGTACTCACATATCAAGGTGAGTTTTCTCATTGAAGTCAATGGAAAAGAAAATAATTTGTTCCGCATCGACTTCAATGCAATGCAACCTCGGAAACAGCCGAAAAGGCCCGAGGGACACTTCGGCGGACCTTGGTAAACCTCGGAAAGACTCATAAGCCTTTCCGAGGTTTGCCCAGGTCAGCCGAACTGTCCTCGGGCCTTTCCGTGCATTTCCGAACTGCGCCGATCAGCGACTTTCGACTCTGCTCAGCTCCGAGCCCCCCACCTTAGGCCAAAAGCGGTACTGCACACCGCTTTTGGCCTGAATCCTGCTTGTTTTGCGAGACAACACTCGCAAACCGAGTTAGGAATTTTAGAAAATACAGTGCTCTGTTTGCAAAACGCTCGTTAACCGCGTTACTTGCAAACCGAGGTTCCACTGTGCTTCTCAGTGTGGGTTTCCCAATGATGAAAGCTGTGAACAACTTCTGAGCAATGTGTGTCAATACAGCTGCCTGCTTTGGGATAATATGTGACAGGGTGACAGCGTAAGAGATCAACTAAGAGAAAGTGATAGAGAGTTGTCACCCTACAACAGGAAATCCCTGAACAAGGACCTTCATAGCAGGTCCCCCAGTGTTTATTGTAATAAAAGTTACAGTTTAAATATATAAAAATTACTTTTGAAATAACATTAACATGTTGAAGCTTACATGATATTAGTGATCGGATTTACAGTATATAGCTGTCATTTATTGCTTAACAACTAAACTTTTTTTGTAAATATCTTACAAAACTGTCCTATCATGTAAAATATTTTTGTTAATTTCAAACATATATTGCTAATATATTTCTATTTGATGACTCATATCAATATATGTATAAGAAGAATTATCAATTTAATATTAATGTAAAATAGAAAACTGTTTGACGCATCCTAGAAAAAGGACTGCTGTAATAATCCAGCAGCAGTGTTGCAGCATATCTTGACATAGTAGGACACTATTAAAATTCTTAAACATGTTTGAAAGAATCAGCAACTTCCTTCTCTGCACCTCGGGCTAAACAGAGTTAAACAGCAATTGAACATATCTCAAGAAGCATCTCCTGCCCCAAGGCTTTGACTGCTGTCATTTTGAATGTGGCATTATCATGTATCATTGGGATACTGGATGCCATCTCTAAAGCAGTCTAGCTGAATAAAATCAAGCATAAATCTTCTGTTTGGGACATGCAGACTGTGATACAGTTCCAGTGCTTATTAATTGCTTGTGGACAGAAAAAACATTCTATGCACATCAGTGTATGGGAGTGTAAAATGAACCTTTTGCTACTTAGAGTGGAATTTTTGTGCCATACATTTTTCCTTTTTATTTTATAATGGAGATTTCATTTTAATGTGATGAAAAAAGAAATGGCCAGCCTATAATTTTCTGTAAATAGTCGGAGAATGTTGGGTTGCAAGGGAACATCTTTTGACATAACCACTAAAGTGCTACAACATATGCACAAAGTACACATAAGGGTTGATTTACTTAAGGCATAGAGAATGCTCACTAAGCACATTGCATGTTCTAAAGTGAGCGTTAGTGAACAAAGTGATACTGTGTGAACTTTTGAAGTATATGTATGGGCAACACATTTTTCAGTTTTGGATAAAGTAGGGAAGAGTTAGAAGCACAGCTGTCATCAAAGCATTTGTCCTTATTGGATGATTGACCCTCATATATTGTTCTGGTGACAACTGTAAAAATGTTGGGTTTGCCATTACGTCTAGGTGACCTTGGCCTTACTCTTCCCCAGTCAATGCAAACCCGAAATAAAAAAAAAACACGAACGATTGACTGTTTAAATTGAATGAGGTTCATCTAATTTACTAACAATTTGCTTTGCTAGGTGAACAGCTTTTACTTCTTTAGTGAATCAACTCAATAGCCACTTGCCTAACAGCAAGGCATCACCCCGGTACCATTTTTTAGATCCAGCGGTCGGTCCCAGCAGCTAACCAGCCACTTCATTGCTTTTACAAGCAACGGGAGGGGACGTGCCCCCCTCTCTCTGCCTTCCACGGCTTTCTCTGTCTCTCCCCTCCCACCGGGAGACCTGAGCGACCAGCCAGGGCATCCACCAGCTGATAAAAGAGTCGGCTTTCAAGCGCTCAAGGCTATGGCAACCCGGAAGCAATGGCCTGGCATCCTGGGTTTACCCGGATGTCAACAGCGCTATTTTCAAAGATCAAAAGCATTCAAAACCATAAATCTTGGTGTGATCAAATGCCTTTAAGGGCAGAGGAGGGAAATAATAATAATAGTTTGAATTTTTCATTTCATTTTTCATTTCCCCCTATGTTCGCGCTCAAAGGCGAACGCACGCGTCGGTCCCTCAAGCACGCAAACAGTCCCACACATGTAAGGTATTACCGTGAACATCAGATCATGGGCAGTAATTCTAGCACTAGACCTCCTCTGTAAATCTAAAGTGGTAACCTGTAAAGGCTTTTAACCTCCCTGACGGTATTCCCGAGTGTGGCTCAGTGTGGATTTTCAGTACCAAAAGCGGTAACCCCGAGCCACACTCGGGATCGCATTGCAGGCTCCAGGAAGAGGTTACTTATCTTGTCCCCTGGATCCTGCAATGTCTCCCTGCTTTGTGTGTGAGTCGTCCTCCGCCGGATCTATTACAGTGCCGAGCTCCGTTCCCTGCGATCTATTACAGTGCTGAGCTCCGTTCCCTGCGAGTGTTGCGACGCACGGGGTCTAGGAAAGGGCACCAAATTCAAAAAGTAAAAAAAACAATACATATACAGTACACTGTAGTCTTACAGATTACATTACTGTATCAATTTATTTCACATCCCTTTTGTCCCTAGTGGTTTCTCCAGTGCCCTGCATGCAATTTTATATTATAAATACTGTTCTTTCTGCCTGGAAACTGGAGATTGTCCATAGCAACCAAAAAGTGTCCCTTTACATCAAAAGTGGTTTTAGACCAGTTAGAAAACAGCAATAATAAATTAGAATCACTTGCAGAATTGAGCGATAGTGATTTGTGTGGAAATTCGTCATCAAACACTGAAAGTAATGACAGCGACAATTCTGCAACTGAGCAAATTTCAGTGTTTTTGATTTGATTACATTATTGAAAAATGTTTATTATTATTATATTATTATTTGTTATAATTATTTATAGTTATTTATTATATTATAATTTATGATTTTGTTTTTCAAACTTTATCATACCCGGGATGTCTACTAGACTCTTGGGTGGACAGATTTAAGTGAGTTATACCTAAGAATTACAGGCCTACAATATAAAATGCCAAATTTCCATGCAAAATAATTGTACTGTTTTTAGCATAAAAAATTGGACATAATCATACCACCAGGGAGGTTAAAGGGTTGCCTATGGATAGTAAAATTTACATAGTTTGTCGCCGTTTCACAGGCGTGCAAAAATTTAAAGCACGACATGTTTGGTATCTATTTACTCGGCATAACATCATATTTTTTATTGTATGAACACATTTGGTTATGGACTGTGTTTTTTTTGCATTAAAATTGAAATTGGGGTTTTAAGTAACTCTCTAGGAAAAAAATCCTGATTGTTACATGTAAACAAAAAGTGTCAGAAAATAATTGGTCTGGAAGTGGATAGAGTGCACAATCAGAGTTCTTATCTGCAAAAACTATACGTGTTTTCATTCTCTACTTCTGTCTATCATTTACATAATGGTTTTAAACCACTGTTCCTATAATTATCAATATCAGAAATGGAACAGGAATTTTAGATCCCTGGTACTGAAATCTGTTAAGATAGCAAAAACCATCAGATGCAATTGTTCTCAATGAAACCTGCTAGGCCTGACGGGGGAACTTATGTCTAGAAAGCAATACAAGCAACAGAGGGATTTGGATCTTGCTCAAGCCCTGTTTTTGAGTACATAGAAACAAAGAGACAAAGCATTTTTGAGTTAAGTAGCATTTTAAAGTGTTCTTTTAACATCTGTCGGATGACAATCTAGTAATTTTCCTGACACCAACAACATCTTTCTGTTGTCTTCTTTTTTAATTTATGTTTTATATACATAATATTTAATACATTACTACTTAAAACCTATTAGCCAGCTACAAGAATAGCTTTCATGTTATATAAACTTAAGTAAAACCTTGTAGGCGTAAAGGTCATTTTAACTATTATTATACAGTTACATTCCATGTAATAAGTTCATACTGGATATACTAACGTGACAGATTGACAGGCAGATCTACCAATTAGTGAATTTTGTGGCTCTTATGCTACATATAGGTATGAGTGTCATGATGAATATAATTTTACAGATGCTACTTTCAATGTAAAGAAGCATGGATTAAGCACCACTAATAGGTAAATTACATTATGCCAGTTATAGTTTGTCTGTGTTTTCAGTGCTTACATAGGATGGCAACTAGATTATTAAGTCTTCAATTGCTGCTAGATTTGCTACCTCACCCGAGAAAAGCTCTATTGGTAAATGAGTAACACTAGCCTGCCTTAGTGCCAGGATTTTACATTTCTTTAAACACTACTGTAGAATTAAGTGTGAACCAGTAATGAACGGCTGGGTATTACAGATGTTACCATATTCCAACCTGCTAACAAGAACATGTGCTATATGTTTGTGAAGGCAGGGTTGCATTTTGTACCCACCTTGAGAGTAATGGTGAAGGGGTCATGGCTTTATAGGAAGGAGGCAAAGCATGATTAAAATAAAAGATTGCACTTTTATAACATGCCACCTGGCAATGTAGATGTGCTGAGAACTATAATTCTACAACAGAAACCTTTGGTTTCTGTACTGGGGCAACTCATAGCAGTATTGAATATAAGACACTTCACTTTTCTTTGTTGAACATGCTGGTGAACTCTGCATGTTGAATCTTTACTGAATATAAGAGCTATTACCGCCAGATATTAGAAGAATGTGTGGTACATTAATGGTACTGATGAAATATTGCTCAAACTACAGCTGACACCCATACTGTAGTATAAACAGTCTACCAGTGGAGTGGAGAATTAATTTTAGGCTGATTATTAATACAATAAAGCACTACAGATAACATTAATAATCCTTTTTAAAAATTCAAGTTACTTTGGTTGTAGGAAAACTTAAAATTGTTGTGTATAGCCATTTGGAAATGCCCCATAGTCTGGTAGGTTGCCCATCCCTGGCTTAGACAATAATATTTTTTATGAAAATACTGCAATTCCCACCTCTGGGGCAGATTGGCAGGGTATTTGCCCATCGTTGAGTGAAGCGTCTTCCTGGAAATGTTTCATTACAGGTGGCCTGGCTCTCATGATCTCTTAAGCCCATGGGTGGCAGCTGGGGTCTATTGTCACAGCCTGGAAAGTCAAAAATAGAGGCTTGGTCACTGACTGGTGAGAACTGGGCAAGTGAACGGGATGAGTTTAAAAATGAACCTCACAATATCAACAAATGTAAGGTTAAAGAAAATGTATGGCTTAAATTGTTTCTAAGTTATTAAAAAAAGTGCAAACAACAACAATGAATAGCAAAGTGCAGCAATCGTAAAGCATATCAGTTAGAAATGTTTCTTAAAGTGTATAGCCAAAACATGCTTTTTGTAGATAGGGCAGTGAATGGTTAAAACCCCATTAGTTCATTTTTGCTGTCTTTATATTCTTCAATTCCTTTATATTTTCTGTCCCTGGAATGCAACAGGATGTCAAAGGAAATCTCCCAAAGTGAGGGGACTTCCTCTCTCAGACAGTTGTTCTCAAAATACGTTCCCATTGGAAGATTTCCCTTTATATTTCTGGGGATAGCTTCAAAATGTTGTATTTCCCCTCACATTCTTTCTATGTGACAAATGTATCCAATAAAAATAGAAGGGTAAATTTATTTCAATGATAGACAGCAATCAACTCTTGACAGAGACTTGACAGAATGTGTGACCCTTCTACACTCTATCCAAAACTAAAATATAAAAAAAAATAGGTTTTGCTTAGAGATACACTTTACCTGATATGACCAAAGTACTTTGGAACCTGTTACTGCACCTTACAGATGACTTTTGCCCAATTATTTTCACTACCTTATTTAGGAAGTGTACTTGTGACTGCTTATTGGAAGCAAAAATTTTTTTTAACTGACTCAACATACTTGCTAATACTTGCAAACAAATCTGTGGAAATCATGACATCACTAAGGCTGGCCATATATTATACAATTTTCTTATTCATTTCTCATAATTTATTATAATTCTTTTAGATTTACCTTCAACTATATAGTGCACAGCCTGCCTGATTGCATACAAATTGAAAGTGTTTAGGCTTGATCTCATATTATATGGTTTTGGTAAATCTAAAGGAAAATTGAAAGTGATTGTAAAGTCTCAATTTTTTTCCTATAAAAATAACAAACATGTTATACTTTCCTGCTCTGTTGCAGTGGATTTGCACAGAGCAGCCCAGATCCTCCTCTTGTCGGGTCCCTATTCTGAGATCCTGGCCCCTCCCTCCTGTTGAGTGTCCCCACAGCAAGCAACATGCAATGGGGACACCCGAGCTAAGTTACAGCTCCCTGTGTTCATTCAGACATGGAGCCCCGACCCGCTCTGTCACTTCTCTCCCCTGATTGGCTAGCTGACTTTGATTGACAGCAAAGGGAGCCAATGGTGCCACTGCTATGTCTCAGCCAATCAGGGGGGATAATCTCGGATGGCTGAGACACTTGTGGACATTGCTGAACAGAGAGGGACCTCAGGTCAGTATTAGGGGGGCTGAAGGGGGCTGCTGCACACAGAAGGCTTTTTATCTTAATGCACAGAATGAACTAAGATTAAAAAAAAAAAAAAAAAACTTCTGTCTTTACAACCACTTTAATAAGAAAATTGTATAATGTATGGCCAGCATAAGGCAAGAGACTTACTGTACATGGTCTGATAAATTAAAGGAGCAGAATTTTCCCTTAGCTCAGTAAAGTATTCAGTTTAATCTTCCAATTTGGGTCAAGGAAATTGCTTCCTTTTTTAAAATTTCCAGCATGCAACTGAATATTTAAATTTTACTGGAATAAGTTAACTTTCTACTTTAGTAAAATCAACATTATGACTCATTGATGACGCCTTCCCCCATATTCACCAAAAACATTAAATATCACTTTTAAACCTGGCCTTTAATGAGATACGTTATTACAATTCACACTCAAGGATTTGCTATAGGTACCCAAAAAAATGCAACTGAATTTTTTTGTGCTCCCTTGTTATGCACCCTTCTAATTCACACCATGATTCCAAATTATTGCATTACTTTCCCAAAGATGTTGCTTTCTTACACATATCAAAGAGTTTTCTTGTTCTAGAGTACTTCCTCTATAAACCAAGCTTTGTCATGAATAGAAATAATTACATTCCTTCAAATTCACAGACAGCAAGCACAGAAACTACAGTAAATCATTAGCAGTAGTGATTTAGGTTTCTTTTACACCGTTGCCAGAACAGTCATTATATTGTAATTAAAAAGGCAGAAGGCCAGCAAAGATCTTCCTATCCAGAGGAAATAAAATTCTAAGAAATTTTACATTCCAGTACCTTCTGTGTTCATTAACAATCTATTACCAGTGCAAGTCCGTGTGCTTTTTCACCAGTTTGGTAGATCAATTACAGCATTATAACATTAATGAAAATCTATAGCTGAATTTGAGGACATATGTATAGCTGAATTTGAGGGCATATGTATTCATGTTTATGCATTTTGAAAGCATTTTTGTGTCAATAAATTTAAATTTGAAATCAATGGAAGAAAAAACTATCAAGAGTAAGACGCAACTACAGGTCCCATGGCACTGGTGGACCCACCACTCATTCATGAATCTTTTATGAATCTTTCACATTACCATTCTTGAAGCTTCACCACTATGTGAGTGTAAAATACAAGAAGATTTTATACTAACAAGTTTGTTATATTGTTTGAGGTATTTTTATACAGTGTCTCCATTATTACTATTTGCCTTGTATCAATAAATTGGTACGCCACCTATACAAAAGGGGGCTTTGGGCACTGTTTTGTGTTCTGTAGATGGATAATAGGGATTAGTCCAGTGATTTTAGCTACTTGGATTTCTCCATTTATTTGTTTCCCTAAAATAAATGATCCAGTCTTTTTTGTGGGGAATATGTAGTGTATTTAGGGTAGCTTAGTTTATTTTAATCAGTGCTATTTGTATTAGGGTTTTCTTGTTTTATGTGTAGTTGATCGTTTTTTGTGTGCTATAACTTTTAATGTTTATTTTATTATTTTTCCCTATGTATTTTATTATTTTCTGTAAAAAAAATGATATTCATAAAGAGGTTCTGTTTTTTGTGAGAGGAACCATTCTAGGATAGTTGATATGAACTCCCCGCGCCTGCTTTCCACCAGCGTTCCAGGCCTCGCTTTGGAGTACCTCATCACCGCGGCCGGCTTCAGCGGTGTCTCAAGCACAGCCGTACGCACAGCAGGAGACAGCGATGCAGTGACAGAACTGATGGACTCCCCTCCTCCAGGAAATCAACCATACTATATGCTTTATTTTAATCTACTAAATGTGAGTGTTTTTGTACAGTGTTCTTATTAAATTCAGCTTACATACTGCACTTAGAGGCGCCTCTTTTCCTTGTTTTTCCTGCAGATTTTTTGGGGCTTGGTTTCAGCTCCGTCTGGAAGGCAGCCATCTGTGTGGACTTTTAACCCTTTACTGAACTTGCTCTGCCTTTATAGACTTTTTATGGACTATATTAGTCAGAATTACCCTCTGCCATTTAACAAGATGGTAATATAGAGATATCCAGTTATTTGCGCCTTTACTTGCTATACTATGTTATATTACTTACCTGCTCTGTTCAATTGCTTTGCACAGTGCAGCACCGATCCTCCTTTTCTCGGGTCCCATGTCGGCGTTTCTGACTCCACTCTCCTACTGGGTGCCCCCACATCAAGCAGCTTGCTCTGGGGGCACCCAAGCAGATGCACTCCCGAGCTATGGCTCTGTGTGTCCATTCACACAAGGAGCCTCAGCGTGGCCCCGCCCTCTCCATCTCCTGACTGGCTGTGATTGACAGCAGGAGGAGCCAATGGCTCCCCCCGCTGCCAAAAGCCAATCAGGAGTGCAAGTCCCCTGAGAGGCAAGGCTCTCATGGACATCGCTGGATTAAGAGGGGACTTAGGTAAGTATTAGGTGGGGGCTGCTGCACACAGAAGGTTTTTTTTTCCTTCAGGCATTCTAAAAAACTTGTGTGCTTTTACAACCACTTTTAGAACCATTCAAAGCCTATTTCACCATCTCATCCACTAAATAACACCTTAATTTTGCCTTGCCCATTGACTCAAAAGGCTTTTGCCAAAATGGTGACACTTTGCCCCAATATTCCAGTTTTCAGGGAAGTGAAACTTTTGATCGTGATCATCTCTAATAGATAAATCTAAAAATCTGTATATGCTAACCTAATTACAGCAAAGAGATATGTGCAAAGAGGCCTGTGAAAAGAAAAGGCAGGGGTGAAAAAACAAAAAGCAGAATAATCTTCAACGTATTATCTAATCTGATGTAATCAACTAAAATCTATTTTTTTTTTTTTTTGCTTCTCTTTTTCTATGTTTTTCTACAGAATAACCCAGTATTCCTGATATTCTTCTGTTGTGTAGGATGTCACAGGTCATCTTGAAGGACCTGCCAAGTACTGTAACTGCTAAGACCCAGACATCAACTCAGAATTTACTAGCCATTGAAAAAAATAAAATAAAATCCCAGCATCCGTTATTATCTCTTGACAGTATTTTATTGAGACAAGTGACCTTTCAAGCCATAATGTAATTCCCTAGATTTTAATTTCCTGGAATTAAGTGTAATTGTTGCCAGCCTAGTGGTAATCCAGTTAAATCCATGGTTAGTCACTGACTTAGTTAGATCAGTCAAACAGTGACAGACCTTCCAAAAGAGAACGTTTTAATGTGGATTCCTGAAGTGATATAGACATTAGCATGTAGAACACATTTAAGCTGTCTAATTGTTCTGCTGTTCTAATGATTAAGTATTAATCTGTCACAATGTCAAATTGTTCGTTTACATTTTTTTCTCCCCTGTAAAATATGTCTCTGTTGAATGAATGTGTAAATCCTCTGCTGAAACAATGTATTGTGCAATTAGAATGTCTTCACTCTAAATCTTGGGAAAATAATTAATCAGCACTCCTCAGTCAACATCATTTCAAGCATAATCACTGTAAAAATGATGAGACTGTAGCAATATGAAGTAATACACAGTGCACAGCAGACAGGTAATATTCCTTATCTATCATGCACACTTGTCACACAATTAAAAAAACAAATGCCATGCTACAGTATGAACTGTGATATTTGTTTGAGAACATCTGGGGAAAAGAAATTACCATGTAATATTAAGACATTGACTACCCCTGGATAGGCAGATCTGTCACCATTTACAATAGGAGTTAGGAGATCTTCCTATCTTTGGAGTAATTACAACACATCAAACTCTCCACACCTTTGTCTCAGACTAGTGCAGCTTCTGACTGACTGCCATTGGGTTCCTTCATTCACTGCTTTCTGAATCAGTGACTGGAGAACAAGCATTCAGCCAATGATGTCAGAGTCAAGTCAGATTCCCAGATCTAAGGACACTATTAGATCACCATGGCAGCCAGGAAACCAACATTTTCAGAAGGAGTTCTGCAACGGCAGCCTTGGTATTTGTTTCAGAATAGGTTTTATTTAAATTATTTTTATTATTATTATACAGGATTTATATAGCGCCAACAGTTTGCGCAGTTACGAATGTGTGCCCCCTTCAAATCAGAGGTTCGATTTAAAAAATGAAGAAGTAATAGATAAACTATATAGCCCAAATTAGAATTCTGCTTAGAAGATCTAGTTAGTCTTTCACTGATTTGTAAAATTTGACTGGTTACTGTGGAACTCTACACATTATACATAATTATTAATCTTCGCACTTCTTTATGCCTGTTCTGCTAGGAAACTGCATGTTAAAGATAACCTGTCATGTTCAGTGCATTCTAGGCAGATAAAGAGTATGTAAACCCAACATTTCATATACCTGACATGTGCCTGCTGTACCATATACAAGTATCCTGTTCTCTTTGTATTGCTTCTTTTGTGTAAAAATCCCTGCTGTTCCTATCAGGCCCTCTGCTTTCCTATTAAAAATTGACCACACTAAGCAGGAGAACACACCGTGGCCAGTTATTTAGCTATGCTGGGAACTCAGTTTGCTCTCCTCCAATGATCAGACTTGTCCTGACACGCCTCCCAAGTACAGTCATTCACCTGGAAGATCATTGTACTGCTGCTTCTCCTCCCTGACCTCTGTGCTGCTGAGAAGAGAGGCTATGCCATCACTTATAAAAAGGGAAAAGGGGAATTTATATATTTTTTTAAACCTATACACAAATGTCTTACCTTTCTTTTCTTTTTTAAACTGAATAAGTTGTTTTACAAAGTGAGAGTTCATATATGGTATAACTGTTAACTTGGATAGTGAAATATGTACTAATTAGACAGGTTTATGACCACTCTGATCAGCCTGCTAATTTGTTACATGTTACTGAATTTTAAGTCTGCCGACACTCTAGAATTACCATTCGGTGGAGTCCCTAGGGTTCCTACGGAGGGTGCTTGGGGTTCCTTGAGCTGTGGCTGACTTCACATTTGATGGAGCCTGCTTAATTCCAGGACCAGCGCCACTTGACAAAGTAAGCAACATAACACCAATGATCTTTTCAGCTGTGGGGCTTGTTTACACTTGCTTCAAAATGTGGCATTGGACATGCTTTTTAAAGCGCCCTGAATGCCAGTCAAAGCACCTGTCAATAAATAAAGTGATTGCCTTACAGTCCTGTTCACATGTTGTGTTTGCTTTGCTTTTCTTCAAAAATGATACCCCATGTTGCTTTCATGGTGCTTCAAAGCATCTCCAAAGCCTCCATAGAAGTCTATAGAACCTCGCTTACAGCATCTGAAGCTTTTGGAGGGCTTTTATTTCTCCGCTTTGCTTCTCTTTGTTCTGGAGATATTGCAGTTATGAGAAATTCCAGGATGCATGTGAAACCAACATGAGAACCTTGATCCAGAAAGCGAGGAATCAGCAAAGCGGGAGGAACTACTGAGTGGGGCATCAGCAGAGCTGGGGGTATTACTGAGCAGGGGATCTGCTGAACAAGGGTACTAATAAGCTGGGGCTCTGCTGGATGAGGGTACTAATAAGCTGGGGATCTGCTGAATAGGGATACTAATGTGCTGGGGATCTTCTGAGTGGGTGTAATACTGAGCCAGGGTTCTATTGGGCCCCTTTAAAACAAAAAAGAATATCAACACACACAAGGCATTTACCAAGCTTTAATAAAGCTTCAAAAAAGCATCACCGAAGAATCATCAAACAACAGAAGTGGATTCCAGGCAGTGATGAGTATAAAAATTACAAAATTTATTGTGCGATACATTAATTACAACATACAAAACATTTATAGTCAATGATAAAAACATATGTATGGGAGATAAGTATGGAAACCAGCTGAAGGAAGGAAGGAGGCCCATAGACTGATGTCTGATGCATTTCGATTATACATACAGTGTAGATCTTCCTCAGGGACCATGCGGCCTTCAACACTTCAAATGCTGTGATTCCCAAACATAAAACAATTTCACCGGCAGTAGACAAACACTCAAGTACTAGGATGGAAGTATCCGTCAGGGCCAGATCGGGAGCGCCAACCCGCATATCACGGATCGGTCTGTGTTCCCAAAGTTGCTCTTAATCATTTAGAAGTATTGACTACAGTAAGTTGCGTCACACTTAATATGAAAAAAGTGTGGCTCGTGGAGGGTGTAACCAACCAGAGCAATGTTCCCGTAATGTGCGGTGGAATTATATCCGGACAGGGTCATAATAGAAGCTGTCCTGTAGTTTTGATCCTCATGACCCCTGTCATTGTGAGTGGAACGAAGGTGTAGAGTCTGTCGAGTGCAGTTGCGGAAAGACTGAAGAATCATCAAAAGCATTACCAAAGCATCACCACACCATCACAGAAGTATCAAAAACACATCAAAAAAGCATGTTGAAGTGGTAAGCACTTTAATGTGTGTTATAGTCGAAGCAAGTATAAATGAGCCCTAAGGATGCCATTCTGACCACCACTATAATAAGGGTCATTGTTCCCACTGACCACAAATGTAAGTGGTTATTTTCATACTTACCCCTAAAGAAGTGGTTTTATCAGCAGTTCCCTGAAACCTGAAAATTATTTGAAAGGTTCCTCTCGGCTAAAAAATCTGCTTTAGCATTATTCCTGTTCCACCTCAATGACCTGCTATTTAATCAGAGCCCCATTACTGACCACTGAGGCCCTGTCATGTCCCTGCGTGTCTTTGAACCGGGATATTCTTGGTTCCACAGCTGCAGCCTTACCTGTTGTGCCACGGAGGAGCTTTGGAGTTATTGCAATGTTCTCCCAGCTTGATGCAATGCCTTGGACTCACTAGCCTCACCTGCTTTACATGTGAGATGTGCTCTAGATGAGTCTTGGAAAAGATTAAAATGTCGTCCAAGTAGATGATCACAAAACTGTTACCGAAATCATGAATAATGTCATTCATGAAACGTTCAAAGACACCCAGGTACATGACAGGCACTGATTAGGTGGGTTTTAGAGGTAGCTTCAGTGTTGGGGTTCAACTGGAGGCTGTTACTCACCTTCTACTCTGGTATTGAGGAGGTTCCTAATGGCATAAATGAGTACCTTCAGCCTACACTTTGTGACTACAATGAGTTTTTTTGAAGTCCTCACAGAGTGCTGTAAAATGAGTAATTAATGTTGCAGCACAGAACTATGAATATGCAACTGTTTGTGGTTCTAGTTGCCTCTACTAAACTGAAAAACAAGTCATAGAGTTCTTGACAAGTTAATTGACACATATTAATGCTGGTAATTTGGGTCTGACACTTAATATATAATGACCTTTGGTTAAGTTAAGAATGTCTCTGTACAAAGAACCTCAAAATCTCATTCCAACCCCATCTCTCCTTTGTCCAAGTACACCTTTTCCAGGAATTCTATAATGGTAAAAAAAAAAGCAATGTTTTTTTTGTCTTGGGGAAAAAGTTATAGATCATTGCTGTAAATTGTTGTTTGCATTAACAATTAAAGTAACAAGAAAATGTAGAGCAAGAAATATTGAGACATTAGCTGATTAAATTAAAACTATAAGCTATTAAGACAGCTCTGGTCTCTTCTTCCAGCATAAGTATGACAGGAACTGAAATCTTCCTAATTTAAACACACTAGCCTAATAAACTTGCTATCTTTTTGACATACGTGTGTAAAACAAATTCCTGCAGGTACTGATAATTCTCCCTGAATTTCGACATATCTGCCAAAACTGCAATAAGCTAACCCAATTAACACCTTTTTGTGAGGTTTATGATCATCTGAAGCCAGCGTCTAATGAAATGTAGAGTTTCCTTTCATGTGAAGTTGCCGAGTTGTAAATCTTCAGTCCTCTAGCTGCATTAGGGGGACAAGTAAATGAATGTGTGTCAAAGTATATCAAACACTGTGCCAGAAAAAATGTTTCTGTCTCTTAGCAAATTACTTTAGGCAGAGGATACCATTGAATTTAGTTCATTGACTGAGACTCCTCAGTATCCAGATTAATCAGCTCCTGTCTGCCATTCCTGTTCTTTTCCACTAGAGTGTGTTCCATCCACTGCAGTGAAAATCCCAGTGTTCGAAATCTTCCCTAGTCTAAATAACCCTGACTCAACTTCTGGATCTCTATCTGCTGTTACTATGTTCCCAAGCAGCTACATGATTTTCTAGACTGCTGATTTGCACATTCACTAATCCATGACAAATTCAGTTAATTTAAACTGTACAGAGAATTTCAGCTGAGCTGTTGTCTATGGGGAAAAATCTGCTGTAACAATTACGCTAGCTTTATTTCTTACAGATTGTCAAGTAAACATGGCACTGAGAAAGAAAACCTTTCATTATCCTGTGTCAGGTATTCTTTTAGAGCTATATCATAGTGCAGCATATTTTACCATTTTGAGCTAGCCATATTAACATACTGCAGAAAACAGTGTTAAAAATACCCTGAAGTCAAATGCCAAATGATCTCACATATCTTTGGTTCCTAAATTCCCTTTGGATAAACTAGAACAAAATAATACAAGAAAGCACCCTGGTTTTACATCTCAGTTGTGTTGATGCAAAATAAAAGATAACTGATGTGCTTTGACTTTGGCAGTTCAGCATGGGTTGAGCTTCTCAAGCACTGTATATAGGATTTAAATAATCCTATAGAGAAATTGTCCAGCAGTACACACAAGTGCTTGGGTGAGCACTGACTAGAAGACAATAGGAAATGGCCTCTTGCCTTTAATCGATGATCCCTTAATTGTTCAATATCAAAGAAATCTATTTTTTTTCCTTCTATTTTTTAGGATTTTTTTCATTATTTTTATTTCTCAGGTAAATAACATAAAAACGGATTTTCAGGTAAATATAAACAGATGGCTATTATTGTAATTATTTAAAAACATTAAAGGCTTGTTCATACAATGAACCTGTGTTTTCTGCGCCCAGAAGAATGCAGATCACTGCTAGGGTACATAGAAAACAATTGTTTACACCCGTCATGCCTTGTTCACACAATTAGGTTACATTTAGATGGCTGAGTATGTGCAGGAACTGGCAAGAATCAGTGGATTCTGGCTGGTGATTGTAAATGCCTCTGGCATACACTGTGGGAGAGATTTACTAAAATTGGAGCACTCGGAATCTGGTGTAGCTGTGCATGGTAGCCAATCACTTCTAACTTCAGACTGTTCATTTAAGCTTTGACAATAAAACCTGGAGGCTGATTGGTTTCTATGCAGAGCTGCACCAGATTTTGCACATTCAAGTTTTCCTAAATCAACCCCAGTGTGTGACCAGCAGCAGCTGTCAGTGAAGGCTGTCAGATTTGTATTCTGTACAAATCAATGGAAAGCTCCACTGCTGTTTGAATGTAACTGCTCATCCAAGCGGTAACATGTTAATACTGACACTAGACGCAGCCATTGTGCATCCAGGGTTGGCGTCTCTGTGGAGTTTTGGCCACACACAAACTTGCAGCAGGACATCAGTCAGTTAGCTTGCAGCCAAAGCACAGAGTGTTGCTGCATGTAGAGGTGGCATTTAGCCACCTTTACATGCAGCAAACTAGCAGTAGATATTTATCCCTAAAAATGTAGCCTAATGCAGCAGCAATGTGTAGTGCAGTTTTGTTTGTTTATGTGTAGTGCTAAATGTATTTTCACACAGAAGCAGTATAAGCACCAGAATGATAACCTCCTGTAATCCTCCTGCACAGCAAGCATTGAGAGAGAGGGGTACTGAGCTAAAATCTAACTAAAGCTCTACTACAGTGCTCATAGCTGTCCACAGAGGAGGAGAGAAGGAAAGAGTAGGGTGATAATGTCATCCAATCACAAGCTTTGTGTACTAGCCGCCCTACAATTTTTTTTTCAACCTTTTTTTTTTACTATTTTTCATGAAAGCAAGCCCAATCTGGAATCCCATTTAATCTCAAATGTAAAAGGAAAATTACACCCAAAGCTTGGCTGCACTGTGGATCACAGGAGTGCAAATCATTCTGTACTCCTGTGACCCATTTTCAGCAGACAGCCAGCTAAAGCCCCCTGTCGGCTGATGTCACAGAGCCAGTCCAGGCTTGGGAAAGATCATGATCCTGGTTGGGATCTGCCCACATGCTTGGACCTCTGGGTATTCCAGTTTCCTCCCACACTTGAATGACATGCCAGTAGGTTAATTGACTCTTGTCTATGTTGGCCATAGTATGTGTATGTATGAATGTGAGTTAGGGACCTTCAACTCCTTGAGGGCAGGGACTGATGTTAATGTAATATATATATATATATATATATATATATATATATATATATATATGTAAAGTGTTGCGTAAATTGACTGCACTATATAAGTACCTGTAATAAACATAATACAAAAAACGAAAGTCATTCAGTTAGGATATATTTTCTTAAAACAAAAAATGCTCCTTCTTCACCTTCCTAACAATACCAACATAGCAAATGAAACACACAAGCTGGTAATCATGGTTGAAGGGTCATGACCTACTAGATTGCAAATAACACTACACTTCAAGTCCCGCACTGCAATACATTCAATAAAGAAAAAAAATGACTAACGCCTCTCTGTCTCTTACAGATTTTCCAGTTTCACCCCTAGCTTGGCTGATTTCCTATCCTGATTTTAGCTTGTACCTTCTTTGGCTCAACGTCTGGCTTTTGTTCCTATCTGTGCCTATCCCAGACTTTCCATCATGCTTCTGTCATTGGTTTCTGATATTCCAACTCTCAGAACCTCTGATCGTCATGTCCACCATTAGCAGCCAGCAACCCCTGCTGCTCATGACATCACTCCACATCACTGTTTGGCTGAATAGGGTTACTAGAGCATCGAAGGTGAAATGGCTTTCAAAGTGTTAGACATTAAAGTCTGCAATAAAATGCATATAACCCTGAACTGGGAGCAGAGGGATCACTGAATCATAGTTAATGTGCAGTAAATTACCTTCAAAAGATTTTTAAAAAGTTAAGCAACCTCTTTGCTGTGGCATACATTTTAACTATCTGTTAAATAATGCAAGATTCCGGTGCAGAAGCATGTGAATTAGAGTAAGGGAATAAATATCTGGAGACTTCTTGTCTTTTTAAGTAACAGTCAGGAAAAAGTCTGCAACAGTGAATGAAAAGTAGCACAGATCTGGGCGATTCATTTGCCATTTATGCTATGTTAAGAAGTTCAGTTTAATCATGTGAAATGATGCTTACTAAAAGGAGAGCCAATTAACTGCTCATGATATACCTATGTGGATGAAAACCATACACTTTTTTTTTTTAATTGGGTTTCAGCTCAGATGGTCAGCATAACAAAAAAAAAATCCCAGGGAGAACTTTAAAGAGAAGACTGGAAAATATTTTTTGGAGGGATACGTTTATTTATTGATTTATTTTAGCAGCCACAAAATATCTCTGGTCCCGGAAGACTGGAATACGGCTGATTAACAATGTAATGAAGAAAAGTGCTGAATTCTAATTTTCAAGTCAAGCTGGAATGAAGCTGATTCTAATATGTTGTGTGGGAGCTGCACCTGAGAGCCTGGCTCCTATGACATGCATGAAATTATATCATTGCTGTAGCATGACTGACAATGAGCTTAACGCTTGCTGGGAATGTGCTGTGTATTACAATAATAATAATAATAGTATGTCTACTAGAGAAGGAGTTCTGACTAACCCATGGGATGTGATATTGGATCATGTGATTTTATGCATATTTTCCATCACGGAAGTGGATGCATCACATATAGTATAAAAAAAAAAAGCTGATATAGCTCAGCAACAGTACTGTTCAAGAACACACAAAGTCTCTGTTAAGAAATATATAAAAACATGTTTTACATTTGAAGTCAAATAAATGCAAACTCTAGACTCTAGTCCCCAGGCTTACTAGTGCTTGTTCTTCAATCATGACATGAGTTTAAAGGGTGGGTCCACTTTTGTGGGGAAAGAAATATAGCAAATAATAGTAAAAAAAAGGAATATAGCATATTAAATTGTTACACAAGCTACACTGTTATTGTTAAAAAATGTTAAAAACTACCTTTACTTTTCAGTCTGCAGCTACTGTAATTTTCTATGCAATTCAATGCAATATGGCAACCAGGAGGCCTTCTGTACACAGTTGGTGTACAGACTTCCCCAGCTTGTGTGATTGGCCCACTGAATTTCTCAGAAGTCTGGACTAGGATACACTAAGGCCCCTTTCACATGGGCACCTCCCCCTGCCGATCCCCGCTTAGCAGGTGTATGACAGGTCAGTGTCAACTCCCCTTTGCACAGTGCACATGGACACAGAGCAGTCTCGTCTATGGGGCAATCTAATGGAAATGGACCGCCGGTCCATTTCCATCTGATGCCACCTGATCTAATCCACTGGATGGATGGGGAATAGGTCCCCCATCCGTCTGTTTTTGCCGGACAGGATCAGATAGCGGTGGGTGTCAGCAGACATGTGTCCGCTCCATAGAAGAGACTGGAGTGTCTGATGAGGGTTAGACAGGATAATTTGGTTGGTTGCAGGCTGGCTGACAAGTTGAGCTGTGAATTTTCTTTGGTTTTGTTTTACATGTGTTGCCCTTCCATGTGCTCCTTGCCGCTAAGACCAGTTATAGGTGAGAGCAGTGGCCATTTGTTTGTACTATTGGATTATGGTTGCCTGAAAAACTGACAGGCAGACCTTATCTGGTCGTCCCCATGAAAAGGTCATATTTTAGGCATCCTCTAAAATGCACAGTCTGCATTTATGGCTGTCCCCACCCCCTGTCGACAACATGCTGACTTATAGAAGTAAAACATTTTTAAAAATGCATAAAAAAACTCATCTTACTGCTGAGATGTGGCCGCTTCTTGTATCTGGTTGCTGATGTCACTGGTCCTCACAGAGGGATCTTGGAAAAGCTCAGTATCATGATTCTCACAAAAGGACACCACTGCACTGTACAGAAGTGTATTATTATGGGATTGTTGTTTGTCAACTTCCCCAGAATCCCACAAGAAGATCCAATGATGTCTAAGCAAGCCTGCTCAAAGCTTGGGAGTAAGATAAAGATTTTTCATGATTTTCTCTCAAAGGGGTTAATTTACTAAAACTGGAGAGTGCAAAATCTGGTGCAGCTGTGCATAGAAATCAATCAGCTCCTAACTTTAGCTTGTTCAATTAAGCTTTGACAAAAAAAAAAAAAAAAAAATGGAAGCCGGTTTCTTTGCAGAACTGCACCATATTTTGCACTCTCCATTTTTAGAAGATCAACCCCAAAGTGTTTTTTTTCTTTTCCTGTAATATAGCATTTTGACAGAAGGGAGTGGGGGATAGCCACATAGGTTTCCTCTTACCAAAACTGACTGGTTTCTACTAGCGAAATCTTCACATTATAGTACTCTTTTAAGTACAATCAGTTATCAGAACAGCTGCTAAAATCACAACATTATTCCCATGAAGATTGTCCTGTTTAGTTAGCCCTAGTCCAGAAACCTACATAGGAGAAGCAATAAAGCACAATTACTACATTACTACCTACACAATAGGGTACCAATTTCTCAAAATAAGGTCAATGTAATTTATTGGAATTCACCATCATTTGTCACTGCTACTAACTTTTCCAGCACCAGATAAAGAGGGCTAAAGACCTCAGCCAAAACCTTAGAGGAGGTTGTAACTGCTTCTGAGACTGGATTGATTGAAGAATGGCAAAAGTAAGTAAAAAATAAAGAGACAACATGTAGGAAAATCAGGAAGTTCGGGTGGCAAATAGATGGTTAATGATCAGTTAACTGGAGAGATTTTCATTCACTTCCTGTCCCAGAAATATGACAGGGGGCAGGAATTGAGTGTCAATTTCTCTAAAGTAAAGAGAAATTCCCTATTATATAATTGTCAACGTTTTCCCACCTGGAAGATTTTTTATATACTTTGTATTCTAGTGACAACCCTAAAGCTTTGGATTTACCATCACTGCCTGCACCAATGACAGTGGTCACGAGGACAGTAAATGTGAGTGTCATTCTTTTTTAGGGGAAACACAAACAGCAATAGAAACCCGACACGGATTTTACCCTTTCCACATCCTATTCAATACTACAAAAGCTGAGCAAATATAAAAGGCACAAACGAAAGAAGCTCTATAATCATTAATATGTAAATAAATGTTTTTTTTTAATTGCAAAAAAATGTAAGCACCAGGAGCCAATCAGTTAATGTGCTGACAAGAAACATGCAGATAGGAGGAGAAAGCAGAGATATGAGCTAATCACTGTGCTGCTTTTCCTTTTACTGTCCCATCACAAATTGGGGTTAGCCCAGGACAAGCTGGGCTCAGGGAATGTGAGCTGACTTATGCTGGGCATCAAACAGAGGACATCTAGCAGCAGAAAAAGTACAGTACAATTCAATAAAGTGAAAGCTGATCAGTTGCTATAGGTTACTGATCTTTAAAAGAGAAGTATGGGTTTAAAAAAAACAAACAGTTATACTTACCTAGGTGGATACAGCATCAGTCCAATGCTACATCTGTCCCCCACCGCCTCTAAGACCGAGAACTGAGCAATCAAAGGCTGCTGATTCCTCAGTTCTCAGTCTTTGGTGAGCAGAGAGCCAGTGACTGTCAGTCACTGGCTCTCTTCTCTGCCCCCCCAACTCTGTCCCCCCAACATTAGAAATTTTCTATAGCCTATGGGCGGATGCATTTAACCGGAAATGTACGATTGCAGCGTCGTACAGTTTAGCTGCTCCGTCTAATCTTCTTAGAACTTTTGACAGACACCATAAGCCAAAGATTCGACGTTTGTATGTTTTTCTTTGCTTTATGGAATCTTCATCATTTATGTTGAATGGTCTACTCTACCCCAACAGTCAGCCAATTTTCACATTTGTTTCTCATTCTCCAAGTGCAATGGTGGGCGCGGCATCCGACGTTGTGTCAGATATTGATATGGCGTTATAATATAGAATCTGTAATAATAAATCCCCCCCACAACACGGGCAGCCTCTGAGGCTATCACAACACTAGCAACACTAGTATCACTATCAAGTTCACAACACTAACACAATAGCAGCAGATTATTATGAAAAAGTTAAGTTGAACTGTAGCTTGCTTCACTATTGTTCTGCTGCTGTGCTTATGCTTAATTGCTAAATAATTCAGGTTCTCTGACAAACGACCAGCTAAGATTGACTGTCTTCTGAAATGATTCAGTGTGTGTGCCTCTCTCTCTCTCTCTGTCTCTCTCTGCTAGCAAATCGTAAGTGAAAGTAAGTTGGCTGTACGTGTGTACTTAGTTCTAGCTATTTTACTGCCCCTCCTCTTTGGTTACAATCGGCCAATAACATTCATCATCATCATTATTTTTATTTTACTTCCCCCACCCAATTCCAGCAGCGATCTTTTCTCTCTATGTCGACTCTTTTCTCTCTGTGTCGAATCTTTTCTCTCTACGTAGAATAATCTTGGACTAATAGAGTTAAGGTTAGGCACATTTGACCACAGGTTCGATAGACACAGATTGTTATTGTCAGCGTCATGTCGAATCTCCTATCTATATCAAACTGTTGTCGCAATGAAAATGAAAATAAAGCACTTGTTTATGTTGGATCTTTCGGTTTTCGTATCCTGCACTTTCGTTATCGTTTGTTAAAACGATAACGAAAATACCCGAAATTCGGACGAAAATGCATTCGGAACGGAAACGAATGTACACGTCTAGTAGACAGATTCTCCCACCTGAGCTGTGGATCTCTGCAGCTCCTCCAGAGTTACTATGGGCCTCTTGACTGCTTCTCTTAATTCTCTCCTTGCCTGGCCTGTCAGTTTAGGTGGACAGCCATGTCTTGGTAGGTTTGCATTTGTGCCATACCCTTTTCATTTTTGGATGATGGATTGAACAGTGCTCCTTGAGATGTTCAAAGCTTGGGATATTTTTTTAAACCTAACCCTGCTTTAAACCTCTCCATAACTTTATCCCTAACCTGTCTGGAGTGTTCCTTGGCCTTCATGATGCTGTTTGTTCACTAATGCTCTCTAACAAACCTCTGAGGGCTTCACAGAACAGCTTTATACTGAGATTAAATTACACACAGGTGGACTCTATTTACTAGTTAGTTGACTTCTGAAGGCAATTGGTTCCACTAGATTTTAGTTAGAGATATCAGAGTAAAGGGGGCTGAATACAAATGCACGGCACACTTTTCAGATATTTATTTGTAAAAAATGTTTAAAACCATTTATCATTTCCTTTCCACTTCACAATTATGTGCCAATTTGTGTTGGTCTATCACATACAATCCCAATAAAATACACTTACATTTTTGGCCGCAACATGACAAAATGTAAAAAAAAATAACAAAATAACAAAATTTCAAGGAGTGTGAATACTTTTTCAGGGCACTGTATTTATTAAAAAATATCGCACTTACAAAGCACTTCCCCATTGATAACGTCATCCTATGACGAAACGCGTCTGGGAGGTACGTGCTGACATCATCCCATTGAGGATGGGAGTTTGTTTGAATGCCGGCCGGCAGTGTTTTTTATGCTTCGTTACATTGTAAGTGTCTTTTCATTTAACATAAATGTTATCACACTGTTGCCACTATTCTTTATAATATGTGTACTGCGGAGCCCGAGATATGGATGTTATGATGGATCCATGCCGCCCCATGCCAGGAAGCCGTTTCTGTGGTTGTGTCAGTCTGATAATATAGAGTTTGCTATCTGGTAAGCGGGATTTCTATGTGGTTGTTGCACTTTGGATATCCCTTTCCATATCATCCAGTGGATAGTTATATGTTCATTTGTTTTATAAATCTGGTAAGCGGCTTTTTTATAAAGTTTATGCACTAATTCTCCATAGGAGATTATTCACTTTATTGCATGGATTGCATGTCACTCACTTAACGACCCTATTTGTGCTTATAGGCACTGGGTGGTCTTATGATTTTTCATGATTTCGTCACTGGTGGAGTGTCACTTTTTTTTATTTTTTATTTTCTTTCTTTTGGTACTTTATTTGTGTCAGTATTATGCTATGTTATTTTAAATAATTTTTTTGGGTAAAATCTCCATGGATCCAATTCGGTCTACAAGTGCGATTCGTCCAGTGCATACCGGGATTCGTTCCCCAAAGGCCTAGGCTGGGTTTAAAGCCACCTGCTCTGCTTGGTTTGCTATCTGGTAAGCATTTCATCTAACAGAAATTTTGTTGCACCTGAACTTCTACTATCAGTTATTGGACTATTTAGGATTTTTTGTATTCACATTTTTTTGCTGTTGGACATTCACTCACAAGGAATATATTCATTTATAATAGGTCCATTTTTTTAACCAATTTTTTGTATTTATTTATTATGTTCTTTAATGCGCGGCTTTTTCATTTCTACTTGTATAAAGCACGCCAGTACCGGGCTCTGCATGTAAATACAAAAAATCCAACAGCCAGATTCCAAGATTATTTTTATTTACTGAATTATACTTTTAAAGAAAAGGTGCCAGAAAAAGCCTGGTTGGCAAGTACCTATGAAAAGATCCTCCTAAGTCATACAAGCAAGGGGACAGTAAAAAGCTACACAGAATATAAAAAAAATACTTTTCAATGTTGCATCATCAAGCTTATATAAAAGGATTAGCTTTAAAAATGTTTAGCCAGCACTGATTTGCTAAAGAACAGCATTTGTTTTAATGGAGCATTTACTGTATATTTAGAAATCTCTCCTTGTACTTTTCAATCAAGTCTCCTATCACCACCTTTATGCAGTTCTGAAGTTGTTGCCAAAGGGATTTTTGTAAATTATACATCCTGAGTCTATATATAACTACACAATTCTCCCTAAGCTGAGAATACCCATCGGTTATACAGAAATCCGTATTTTGGCCAGAGGAAAGAGGAAGACTTGAAACAGCCTAGTCACATATCTCCCGCAGCTTAGCAATACTGAATTCCTCCTGCCATCACTGCTGTAATATGCACTCTGTTTTATTGTCTGCTAAGACAGTTGAGACAGTGTCCTCAGGAGTCCCTTGTTCACTCCTGAATCACTTACTTACACATGAGGTGCTAAACTGCGATTTGGGCAGATCCACATGACAGAAACATATCTACGGATCACGATTGCCTTTGCCACCTTTGTAGAAGTGACTCAGGCTACGCAAGGCTGTTTGTTAAAATGCATTGCTTTCTTTTACTGTCACTGCAATTTCAGTTCCTGTTTTTTCCACTTTGCAGATTAGTTATTTGCTGCAAGTACAAAATATACAAAACCTCTAAGTCACAAATTCAACTGAATTGGCTCTTTCCATGCCAGTCGAGACATGAAACGCCACACTGTTCTTACAGCAACCGTAACAAGTGCGCATAGACAAAGGGCGTTGAATAGCCACTGGCAACAGAGAAGCAGGCATTCCTTTTAAGAAAGAAGCTCTTTTCAGGCTTTCACAGATAGCTATGTGAACTGGATAAAGAGGACTGGTCATAGATTTCGTAAGATTAATTTGTCCCTAAAATCCACAGCCAGGGGACTGGCCTTGTAGCTAGTGGATGCTGTACTATTTTATTTTATTTAAAATAAATCACACAGACAATTTTAGCACTTAACCACTGGACCTCTGGAAGATTTACCCCCCTTCCTGACCAGGCCATTTTTTACGTTACTTTAACTGACAATCGCGCAGTCATGCGGCGCTGTACCAAACAAAATTGATGTCCCTTTTTCCCACAAATAGAGATTTATTTTGGTGGTATTTGATCACCTCTGCAGTTTTTATTTTTTTGCGCTATAAACAAAAAAAAAAAACAAAGAATTTTGTAAAAAACAAAATTTTTTACTTTCTGCTCTAAAACACATCCAATAAAATAAATGTAAAAAAATCAAATGTCTGCATCAATTTAGGCCAAGGTGTATTCTGCTACATATTTTTGGTAAAAATAATCCCAATAAGCAAATATTGATTGGTCTGCGGAAAAGTTATAGCGTCTACAAACTATGGGATATAGATAGATAGATAGATAGATAGATAGATAGATAGATAGATAGATAGATAGATAGATAGATAGATAGATAGATAGATAGATATAAAAAAAATTTGTTTTAGTAATGGCGGGGATCAGTGACTTATAGCAGCACTGCGATATTACAGCAGACAAATTAGACACCTGACACTTTTAACACTTTTTTTAGGACCAGTGACACTAATACAGTGATCAGTGCTAAAAATATGCACTTTCACTGTACTAATGACACTGGCAGAGAAGGGGTAACATCAAGGGAGATCAAAGGATTAAATGCATTCCTAGCTGGTGTTTCAGTGTAGTGGGGGAGGTGCTTTTACTAGTTGAAGGTATGGATCAGTGTTTCTGCTTTACAGGAACACAGGATCCATGCCTTCTGTACTGACAGAACGGCAATCTGCCTTGTTTACCTGTTTTACCTGTGTACCAAACAATCTGTGGGTGCTGGTGGACTTCAGGTCTGTGGGACTTGCTGATTAGGTCCTACTGTGTAAAATCCCAGCGGGAGCGAACTGCCGGTGGCGTGCCCAATCCCCAGAAGTGCAGGATCTTCTAAATATATACTTGATCCTGCGCAGCGTGGCCGCCCTGTAGCAGTAAATGCGCTATGGGGTGGTTGGCAAGTGGGTAATATCTGTCATTGCCTTAAGAAAGCCAAAAAAGATGTTCCAAAACTTTGCACAAATTAGGTTTTCTGACATTTTACTAGCTACATGCTCTTCCTTTATCAATGATTCACTAAGAAGTAAAGCAAGGGTAACAGACATGGAGGGAGTTTGGACGTTGAATAACAAGTCACCAGTGACAGCTGTCATATTTCCTTTTAAGGCAAATGTACAAGTGATGTGCTACACAGTAAAATGGGCATTTTAAAAAGCCATCCTGTACTTGCACATATTCCTTTGCTGACTTTTATTATCCATTTCACAACTTGTCATTGACTATACAGTGCTGGGTCGATGACCCTATGTTGTATTTGTTAATCTGTTCGAGTGCATTTTTCCATTAATGCAGTTGACTGGAATCATGCTCATGGCATCAAAAATGAATGAAAAAGGTATGCTTTAATTTTGTCTTTCTGTGTATTGAATTGAAAACATCTGATGCGTAAATGGAAATAAGTACATATTCAAAGCCGCATCAAGAATTCATCTGTACGTTTTGTGTTCTGATTCAGATGACAGTGCTGGCATTTAAAAAACGTCAAAGCGTGTAAAACTCACATATGTGTGCCTGAACAGTATGTTAAACTGTATGTCAAACTTACAAGGTATGGTTGGCTGCCCATTACTTTTAAAAATATTGTCAGACAACCAAGCACTGTTCCAAAACTGTGTACCATGCTAACACATTTTTTTTTTAGTTTTGGATAGAGTGGTTTTAGGATTGGTTTAAATCCCCTGTCTAATTTTTATTTCTTTTTGTTGCTCTCTCCACTGGAGAAATTTCCCCTCACTACCTTTCCGAGTGACAATGGCTTTACCAGACAGGAAGTGAGGATATATCTCTAATAACAACACACACAAATATATATATATATATATATATATATATATATATATATATATATTTTTTTTTTTTTTCTTTTTTAAATCATATGGTATGGAAGGGGTAACACCCCTGACAGGTTCTTTTAGTGTTGTCTGTGTTTCTGTGACAATTTTTTCCTAATTTCCTGTCTGGAAAACTGTAAGTGAGGGAATATTCTCTCTAATGTAGCCCAGGATATAAGCAAAAACGTGGCAGAGGTTCCCATTTGTTCTTATATTTAAAATAAAATGAATACTTTTGGCTGAACATACACCATTAAAAGAATGTAAAATGTTTTTGTATACACGTGGGTGCATCTTGTATTAATTGTTAATTTGTAAAACAAACATTTTATTTAAATCATGTGTAGAAAATTTAGAAGATAACCACAAACCATTATGGTTTTCCTTAAAAGTACATGAAAACCCTAAATGAATGACATTTAGTTTGCCCAAGATCAATGTATTAATTTCCACTTTTCTAAAAAAAAAAATGTGTTTTTTTTTTTCCATCAGAAGTTGCATTATTGCGGCTTCTTTACAGTCACTTCCGGTCTACATGTATGCACTCCAGAGGTGGTATGTGATTTTTTTCTCGGGCAGGTTTATGGATGGTGAAGACAGTGTACCATGCATGCACAGTGTGTTAACCACTTGCCTACTGGGAATTTTTTTTTTTTCACATACATTCACATCATCATTTAGAAAACACAAATTACAGACACAATATAATACCCTTTTTATATAGAAAAATGTAACATATAATGTTATGTCCAGTAAATAGATACAAAATATGTGAAGATTTAAAATTGTGCATGGCTGTGAAATGGCGACAAATTACAGCACCTAAAATTGTCCAAAGGTGACACTTTGGAAACCTTTACAGGTTATTAGTTTAGAGTTCCATCCAAAAGTGGATCTTCCGCTTATCTGATTCTTCCCCCCTCGGATGACAGGTACACTGTCCCCACTTCCGGGAGACCAGGCCACAGCGAATTACGTCACATATCCAGGCCCCTTCTCCTCCCCCTCCGCAGCGCACATTCACGCATGTGCAGTAGGGGCCCGGTCATGAAGGCTACACTGCCAGGTTCCCTTACTCACAATGGCAGCCTCAGCCCCGACCAGTTGATGGAAACATTAGCTGCAGTGCCAACATCGCTGGACTCCAGGACAGGTAAGTGTCCTAATGTTAAAAGTCAGCAGCTACAGTATGTATAGCTGCTGACTTTTAATTTTTAAAGGGGCGGGCGGAACTCCGCTTTAAGAGTTAGCTTTGGTGCGAGAATTATTGCATCTCACAAGTTCACAGTGATACCTGGAATATGTGGTGCTATCACCATTTGCCTATGCATACCAGCATTTGCGCGCGAACACAGGAGGGCACGGGGGTGCTTTTACATTTTTGTCATTGATTTTATTTACATTTTTTTACATAGATGACCTCTGGGAAGCAAGCAGTGGCTACCTGTAATCTTTGGCAGAAGGCTATCTTACAGAGTAAGAACACAGGAGTACAACTGAGAGATTAATAAAAGCGAATTACTTATTTTAGAAATTTCAGTCACTGGGTTTACATATTCGTTATTGTCAAACTGCTAACCTGGATTTTCAGAAAGAAAAATTCCATCTTGTGTAATGGCTGATTTCTTTAAATAAACCTGACACATTTTAAAGAATTTCAGTGGACCTTAACTCCTCTCAGTAAAATAAACAACAAGTCTATAATTCCCACAATTGGTTGATATTATTCTTGCCTAACTAAGCTAATCAAAAATAAACAATACAACAAAAAGAGGACCTCCATGTTGAGTTATTTCTTTTCAAAAGGCAGATATTCCATTTGAATGTGCTATGAATTCATAAAATATAGTAATCAGAAACTGAGTTGGATCTGAAATAAATGAATCAAATCACTAGACATTTATATTAGTTAAAAATACCATTAGAATTAAAAGTTTTGTATAGAAACCTAAAAAGTAAGTACTCCTTTGGAGTTAACGAATAACTTTTAATAGAAGGCTGCAGATGGTAAATATTCCTCAGGCCGCCAAAGTATGCTATGCCTCTCATACAAAAAAAGAATGCTTCCTGATTCAAAATTGATTTTTGAAAAATATTTTAAGCTGCAACACTGATTTCCCACTTGGCTGGTGATTGAGACCATTGGTTTCTCTTTTCAAATCCTAAGCAACGGAGAAAGTTAATCTGCTATAATGTTGCTAAATCTTTTAAATGACTAATACTTTTTCTTGGATTTAGAGCTAAACTATAGTGTATTTTTACTGTTATATGTATTATTTAATATGTTTTGGGGTAACCTCATTTTACATGCTTGTTATAACGCTTTTTTAACAATACCATTATTTTATTGCCCATGCACCCTTCTAGTCACACATATTTTGAATTATTATTGTACTGTTTTAATAAATGAATTATTTATGTAAACAGTATATACCATATTTCGCAATGATGCTGTATAAGGTTTCCGATAGTGTATTGCATATGGAAGTTCATCCCTCTAGTGGCTGTCTATTTTTAATCACAATTTTACCCTCCCTGATCAACAACTGCTGAGAGAGATAAGATCTTACAAACACAGAAATATAGAAAGAACAGGCAGAACAAAGTGATCAATTGAGTCTGCCCTTTTTTGTCTTCTTTTTTTAATTATCATTTTTGTCTGAGCACAGACCTATGTTTAGTCCAAATATGTTTAAATTAATTTACCGTTGATTTACTACCTTGTTGCAAGTATGTTTCAAGAATCCACTACTCTTTCATATATAATACTCTCTACCATCTTAGACAGCTTTTACCAGAACAGGTGTCTACATTGGACACTTCTTATTCTGAAAAAAAACCTCAAAATTTTGGATTCCCTTTCAATGTTTACCTTTAATTATACTTTGTATTGAGTGGGGTAGAAAATTCTGCATATTAATGGCTTACCCCCGTGCAAACATATAATTTCAATTTCAAACTATAAATCAAAACAAGGTTTTTAAAACATACGCATGCATTAATAAAATTCTATACATTTATATTTGCATGTAGATAAGATTCCAGCTATAATTTCAATGCATGGTAATAGTAAATCTGTTAACCACGGGCCCCTGCTCCCCACTTTCTGAAATTTCTAGAGGCCTGGCTGTTATTTGGACCAACTACCTTCCATACTTTCTACTTTCTACTTTTATACTAAGTCACTGACCTAGAACAAGTATGCACATTTAAAGTAAGAAGCCCTTTTTTGCTTGTTTTAGACCGGTAGCTTAGACAGCATTGAAGTGAGAGGATCTGTCTTAAAGCTAGGAAACTAGTAAGGAGAATATGGATAGTTATTCATATTCATAGTTAAATTGACACTGTCACCTGCCCATTAAGGGAAATGTGACTGTGCACCCACAACAAGATATACTCACAGGTCAATGCTTCCTTATCACCTCCCTGATCTGGGAATCCACCCTGAGTAAGCTTTGGTGTTGGAAGGTGTCAGAGCTACCTGCATGGGTGATATCACTGTCCCTCCCACATGACAATTTTAGGCATGGTAATTGGCAACTCAAGCCAGAACACTATTATTTGGAGGATGTTACATACTGGGAAATCCTGCCCTTTAAAGTAAGCAAGTAAGGGATTCAACAGAGTGGCGAGACAGGTGGGAAGTGCAGATGGATAATCATATCTTGCTGGAGGTGTGGGCTACCAGGAGACACTCCCATTTTGCCCTTAATGGGCAAAGTGCTAGTGTCTCTTTAAGAACTGTTGTTAATAACCATCAGCGCCCTGATTCAAATCTTCTTTTAATTGAATTTCACCAATACAGGATGGAACCTGTTCCAGTAGAACAACAGAGATCCTTTCTACATCCTTCATAGCCTTGTTTCAGTCTTAACCACTCTTTGCTGCTATGACTGATGAAATGGCTCAGAATGTCATGATTCTTAGCAATAGGTTGCACTTCAAACTTGTAATATTTATTGATACAAATTTTGCTGTGCAATTATAATCAGCTGAATAAGGGGTCAAAAAAATATAAAAATGGATAATAAAAAAGATCCAAGAGAACTGTCATAGGGATCTTTTACCCTAGGCTACTCTAGGCTAGTGAAGATAGAAGTTGATCACATTGCACTTAATCATTAGTAATGCCTGCCAAAAGTGCAAACACATTCATCAACCATACACAGTAAAGATTTGAGAATTTTTAAAGACCTATTTTAGTTTATAACTGAATTAAAATTTTATATATAAAAAGAAAATCTGTCATTGGCAATACATAACTAACTACATTTTAAGTATAAGAAAAAATAGATGAAAATAAAGGGAATTGCACACTGTATTATGAGGGTGTCTTCAACTGCAACCAATGAACTATATAATTTTCTTTCTAGCTAGAATTGTGGCACATTACAGGTACATGGGGGTTTACAGGTACCCAAAATTACCAAGTAAACCAGAAATGCTGAACAAAATATGAAAAGAAGCACCGTCATTTGGGTTCCAATCATATATGTCCTGGCTCTCAGGGAATCTTACCTACTTACTGTGCTTACCTTTCTCTCCTCTCTTCCGCTGCCTGCCCTCTATTAGCTGTGTGTCTCTTAGACTGTCTATGTTGGCTGTTCTGCTTTGTGTTTTCTCCCTTTTCTGACCAATTTTCTGACCAATCACACCTGTATATTGTTTGTACTTTGCAAGTGGATATATATGTTTATCTTTCTACTAGCCTTGTGGCTGGTGCACTGTCATTCTGTCTCAGCTACGCAGGCTCTCATTGACCTGTTAGTCGTGTAACTATCTACCATATTACTTTAAATTTTGTATCTTGATGTCTTGTTACCTAATCCCTGTGCCTATTCCTTCTTTCCATTATTCTTCCTTTGCTAAAGCTGTGTCTCTTTTTTGTTTTTTTCGCATCATTGTAGACATTGAACCTAATCCAAGGTCTTGACTTTGAAGGTGCCTTCCAGTCACTAATTGGGTTTCAATCAAAACAAAAGTTACATAGTTTGCCAAGTCTTTTTTTCATCTGTTGGTGCCCTATCATCTTGTTTCTGACCTCCGAGCTGTTTTTTTTTTTTTTGCCGTGTCCCTTGCCTCACCCAAGGAGTTTACAACTTCCCTAACCTCAACAGGCAGTCTCCCGCTGGTTCTAACAAGAAACAATAAAAGGAGATTAGTAAATTAGAAGCCACTGAAAATAGTCTCTTCCTGCATTTTGAGCTTCTGTATTTATGATTGATTGCAGTGAACAATACACAATTTTCTTTACTTGAAGTAAAGTGTCACTATCTCCCAAACTAAATACAGGCATACCCCACTTTTAAGTACACAATGGGGTTTATTTACTAAAGCTGGAAAGTGCAAAATCAGTCTCACTTCTGCATAGAAACCAATGAGCTTCCAGGTTTATTACCAAAGCTTAATTGAACAAGCCAAGGTTATGGGCTCATTGGTTTCTATGCAGAAGTGAGCCTGATTTTGCACTTTCAAGCTTTAGTAAATAAACCTCATTGTGTACTTAAAAGTGGGGTATGCCTGTATTGGTTGTCTAAATCATCCACCAGATATTCATATCTGTGTTGGACAGTAAGATCCTTGAAATAGGGTCTGCCTACATGCTCTCACACTGTTGGACTTCTAAGTAATATGGTGGAGAGGAGCAGAGCTAGAAAATTTCTGTAAGAGTTCACATGGACATAACAGTCGAATGGATGATTCCTGTAGTAAGTTCAATCTTTATAGACTACTGAGTTGAAAGATCCAATGATAAAAAACTTAATTGTTTTTACCTATTTGCCCAACATTTTCTTACCAAAACTTTAACCACTTGCCGACCGCCTCACGCATATATACGTGAGCAGAGCGGCACGGGCAGGCAAAATCACGTACCTGGTACGTGATTGCCTTCCCGCGGGCGGGGGGTCCGATCGGACCCCCCCCGGTGCCATCGGCGGTCGGCGTTTGGCTGGGAGAGTTGAGAGACGAGGGGGAGACCATCCGATCGTGGCCCCCCCCTCGCGATCGCTCCCAGCCAATGAGAAACATCCCCTGCCTCTGTATAGTACACAGAGGCAGAGGATGTGATGTCATCTCTCCTCGGCTGGCCAGTTTCCGTTCCAGCACCGAGGAGAGAAGACATGTAAGTGCACCAACACTCACACAACACAGTAGAACATGCCAGGCACACTAAACACCCCCGATCCCCCCCCGATCGCCCCCCGATCCCCCCCAATCACCCCCCCCCTGTCACAAACTGACACCAAGCAGGTTTTTTTGTTTTGTTTTGTTTTTTTCCTGATTACTGCATAGTGTCAGTTTGTGACAGTTAGCAGTGGTAGGACAGTTAGTATTAGCCCCCTGTAGGTCTAGGGTACCCCCCTAACCCCCCCTAATAAAGTTTTAACCCCTTGATCACCCCCTGTCACCAGTGTCGCTAAGCGATCATTTTTCTGATCGCTGTATTAGTGTCGCTGGTGACGCTAGTTAGGAACGTAAATATTTAGGTTCGCTGTCAGCGTTTTATAGCGACAGGGACCCCCATATACTACCGAATAAATGTTTTAACCCCTTGATTGCCCCCTAGTTAACCCTTTCACCACTGATCACCGTATAACTGTTACGGGTGACGCTGGTTAGTTCGTTTATTTTTTTTAGTGTCAGGGCACCCGCCGTTTATTACCGAATAAAGGTTTAGCCCCCTGATCGCCCGGCGGTGATATGCGTCGCCCCAGGCAGCGTCAGATTAGCGCCAGTACCGCGAACACCCACGCACGCACCGTACACGCACCGTACACCTCCCTTAGTGGTATAGTATCTGAACACATCAATATCTGATCCGATCAGATCTATACTAGCGTCCCCAGCAGTTTAGGGTTCCCAAAAACGCAGTGTTAGCGGGATCAGCCCAGATACCTGCTAGCACCTGCGTTTTGCCCCTCCGCCCAGCCCACCCAAGTGCAGTATCGATCGATCACTGTCACTTACAAAACACTAAACGCATAACTGCAGCGTTCGCAGAGTCAGGCCTGATCCCTGCGATCGCTAACAGTTTTTTTGGTAGCATTTTGGTGAACTGGCAAGCACCAGCCCCAAGCAGCGTCAGATTAGCGCCAGTACCACTAACACCCACGCACGCACCGTACACCTCCCTTAGTGGTATAGTATCTGATCGGATCAATATCTGATCCGATCAGATCTATACTAGCGTCCCCAGCAGTTTAGGGTTCCCAAAAACGCAGTGTTAGTGGGATCAGCCCAGATACCTGCTAGCACCTGCGTTTTGCCCCTCCGCCCGGCCCAGCCCAGCCCACCCAAGTGCAGTATCGATCGATCACTGTCACTTTTTTTTGTAGCGTTTTGGTGAACTGGCAAGCGCCAGCGGCCTAGTACACCCCGGTCGTAGTCATACCAGCACTGCAGTAACACTTGGTGACGTGGCGAGTCCCATAAGTGCAGTTCAAGCTGGTGAGGTGGCAAGCACAAGTAGTGTCCCGCTGCCACCAAAAAGACAAACACAGGCCCGTCATGCCCATAATGCCCTTCCTGCTGCATTTGCCAATCCTAATTGGGAACCCACCACTTCTGCAGCGCCCGTACTTCCCCCATTCACATCCCCAACCAAATGCAGTCGGCTGCATGAGAGGCATTTATATGTCCTCCCGAGTACCCCTACCCAACGAACCCCCCCAAAAAAGATGTGTCTGCAGCAAGCGCGTATATAGACGTGACACCCGCTATTATTGTCCCTCCTGTCCTGATAATCCTGGTCTTTGCATTGGTGAATGTTTTGAACGCTACCATTCACTAGTTGAGTATTAGCGTAGGGTACAGCATTGCACAGACTAGGCACACTTTCACAGGGTCTCCCAAGATGCCATCGCATTTTGAGAGACCCGAACCTGGAACTGGTTACAGTTATAAAAGTTACAGTTACAAAAAAAAAGTGTAAAAAAAAAAAAAAAACACAAACAAAAATAAAAAAAAATAGTTGTCGTTTTATTGTTCTCTCTCTCTCTATTCTCTCTCTGGTGTTCTGCTCTTTTTTACTGTATTCTATTCTGCAATGTTTTATTGTTATTATGTTTTATCATGTTTGCTTTTCAGGTATGCAATTTTTTATACTTTACCGTTTACTGTGCTTTATTGTTAACCATTTTTTTGTCTTCAGGTACGCCATTCACGACTTTGAGTGGTTATACCAGAATGATGCCTGCAGGTTTAGGTATCATCTTGGTATCATTCTTTTCAGCCAGCGGTCGGCTTTCATGTAAAAGCAATCCTAGTGGCTAATTAGCCTCTAGACTGCTTTTACAAGCAGTGGGAGGGAATGCCCCCCCCCCACCGTCTTCCGTGTTTTTCTCTGGCTCTCCTGTCTCAACAGGGAACCTGAGAATGCAGCCGGTGATTCAGCCAGCTGACCATAGAGCTGATCAGAGACCAGAGTGGCTCCAAACATCTCTATGGCCTAAGAAACCGGAAGCTACGAGCATTTTAGGACTTAGATTTCGCCGGATGTAAACAGCGCCATTGGGAAATTGGGAAAGCATTTTATCACACCGATCTTGGTGTGGTCAGATGCTTTGAGGGCAGAGGAGAAATCTAGGGTCTAATAGACCCCAATTTTTTCAAAAAAGAGTACCTGTCACTACCTATTGCTATCATAGGGGATATTTACATTCCCTGAGATAACAATAAAAATGATTTAAAAAAAAATATGAAAGGAACAGTTTAAAAATAAGATAAAAAAGCAAAAAAATAATAAAGAAAAAAAAAAAAAAAAATGTAAACAGCAATTGCACCATGCATGTGAGGTATCACCGCGAAGGTCAGATCGAGGGCAGTAATTTTAGCAGTAGACCTCCTCTGTAAATCTAAAGTGGTAACCTGTAAAGGCTTTTAAAGGCTTTTAAAAATGTATTAATTTTGTTGCCACTGCACGTTTGTGCGCAATTGTAAAGCATGTCATGTTTGGTATCCATGTACTCGGCCTAAGATCATCTTTTTTATTTCATCAAACATTTGGGCAATATAGTGTGTTTTAGTGCATTAAAATTTAAAAAAGTGTGTTTTTTCCACAAAAAATGCGTTTGAAAAATCGCTGCGCAATTACTGTGTGAAAAAAAAAAATGAAACACCCACCATTTTAATCTGTAGGGCATTTGCTTTAAAATAATATATAATGTTTGGGGGTTCAAAGTAATTTTCTTGCAAAAAAAAAATAATTTTTTCATGTAATCAAAAAGTGTCAGAAAGGGCTTTGTCTTCAAGTGGTTAGAAGAGTAGGTGATGTGTGACGTAAGCTTGTAAATGTTGTGCATAAAATGCCAGGACAGTTCAAACCCCCCCAAATGACCCCATTTTGGAAAGTAGACACCCCAAGCTATTTGCTGAGAGGCATGTCGAGTCCATGGAATATTTTATATTGTGACACAAGTTGCGGGAAAGAGACAAATTTTTTTTTTTTTTTTTGCACAAAGTTGTCACTAAATGTTATATTGCTCAAACACGCCATGGGGATTTGTGAAATTACACCCCAAAATAAATTCTGTTGCTTCTCCTGAGTACGGGGATACCACATGTGTGGGACTTTTTGGGAGCCTAGCCGCGTACGGGACCCCGAAAACCAAGAACCGCCTTCAGGCTTTCTAAGGCCGTAAATTTTTGATTTCACTCTTCACTGCCTATCACAGTTTCGGAGGCCATGGAAAGCCCAGGTGGCACAAAACCCCCCCAAATGACCCCATTTTGGAAAGTAGACACCCCAAGCTATTTGCTGAGAGGTATAGTGAGTATTTTGCAGACCTCACTTTTTGTCACAAGGTTTTGAAAATTGAAAAAAGAAAAAAAAAATTTTTTTTTCTGGTCTTTCTTCATTTTCAAAAACAAATGAGAGCTGCAAAATACTCACCATGCCTCTCAGCAAATAGCTTGGGGTGTCTACTTTCCAAAATGGGGTCATTTGGGGGGGGGTTGTGCCATCTTGGCATTTTATGGCCTTCAAAACTGTGATAGGTAGTGAGGAGTGAAATCAAAAATGTATGCCCTTAGAAATCCTGAAGGTGGTGCTGGGTTTTCGGGGCCCCGTACGTGGCTAGGCTCCCAAAAAGTGCCACACATGTGGTATCCCCGTACTCAGGAGAAGCAGCTGAATGTATTTTGGGGTGCAATTCCACATAGCCCATGGCCTATGTGAGCAATATATCATTTAGTGACAACTTTTTGTAAATTTTTTTTTTTTTTTTTTTTTTTGTCATTATTCAATCACTTGGGACAAAAAAAATAAATATTCAATGGGCTCAACATGCCTCTCAGCAATTTCCTTGGGGTGTCTACTTTCCAAAATGGGGTCATTTGAGGGGGGTTTGTACTGCCCTGCCATTTTAGCACCTCAAGAAATGACATAGGCAGTCATAAACTAAAAGCTGTGTAAATTCCAGAAAATGTACCCTAGTTTGTAGACGCTATAACTTTTGCGCAAACCAATAAATATACGCTTATTGACATTTTTTTTACCAAAGACATGTGGCCGAATACATTTTGGCCTAAATGTATGACTAAAATTTAGTTTATTGGATTTTTTTTATAACAAAAAGTAGAAAATATCATTTTTTTTCAAAATTTTCAGTCTTTTTCCGTTTATAGCGCAAAAAATAAAAACGGCAGAGGTGATCAAATACCATCAAAAGAAAGCTCTATTTGTGGGAAGAAAAGGACGCAAATTTCGTTTGGGTAGAGCATTGCATGACCGCGCAATTAGCAGTTAAAGCGACGCAGTGCCGAATTGTAAAAAGTGCTCTGGTCAGGAAGGGGGTAAATCCTTCCGGGGCTGAAGTGGTTAATTACAGTTAGGTTCCTTTTGCCTGGACACTTCATTATGTCTCATTAGGGGATTATATCCTCTGCTAAGTCAAGTCAGAGCGGAAAGGGATGTTGCATATGTTACAATAATGTTCGTACAAACTCTTTTTTTTCTCCATCTTGTGATGAAAGAAATAAAGACCCATGTAATCCTTATGAGTAGCCAGGTGTAAATGGACGTGTGTCTGTTTACATCTGGCTCTGTTCAAGTCTGATGGACTGAATGCAAACTTATTGCATTCAGTCCAACAGACCTGAACAGAGCCATATCTAAACAAATGCACAAAGGGATAAACTATTGTCCATTTTGATCCATCTAATCACAGGTAAAAAATCTGACTGCTGGAATGCTTTTGTGAAAGATGATTAAATGCAAGAAAAAAGGCTTGCATTATTTATTTATTTTTTTATGTTGATTCGAGTGTTTTTTTTATATGGTTACTGCAAACTAATACCATTGCTAATGGTAATCTTTACCATGAATTTTCAACAGATTATAAAATTCTGCAGTGAGAAAATGTTGTTAATGTATGAAGTGTATTTCACAAACTTATTCAAAATGTGATGATTTTTCCAACAGCAGGCCCAAGTGCCATAAAAATAACTACTGTGTCCTGGTCCAACCCTAGCTTTAGAGATCCCATTCTTCTCAGAGTTAGCATCTCCTGTCATTTCTCTATAACAACCAAGCCATTTCAATAGGGAAAGCACATCTGCTGGAAATTGTCCATGCTGTTATCTGTCTCACAGCCAAAATGTAGTCTGTGAAAATGGTGCCGGATCTCTCCAACATCTCAATAGTCCTGCAAATTAGCCTTTGAGTAGGTGGATTTGTTCCTACTGGTTTTTCAAGAAAATGTACCTTACTCTTATTATTTTAAATGGGAGGAATTCAACAGACACATGTCTGTGATCTGTAAAGTAAAACTAAGTTGTGGTCTAAAATATAAATGAAAAAAAGAGAAAGAAGAATTTTTAAGGCAAGATTTTTTTATTATTATTATTTTTATTATTATCATTATTATTATTATTATTATTATTATTATTATTATTATACCCATTTACATAGATGGTGATAAAATCACTAAAGCTGAGCTCCAGGTTTGATCTTTATTGCATACTTGGATAAATGGATGTACGCCTGCACACTCCAGAAGGATGCCAAAATCTCTATTGTAGTGATCAACAAATAAAAGCATGTACAGCACAGCGAGCAACAGGAGATAAAAAATTTAACGCGTTTCACACAGATAAAAGTGTGCAGCCATTCATCCATTTTTCCGTGTTGATCTCAGAGGCAAGCAGGGTGGGGAACGTCTGCTTTGGCAGCAATATTAGACTTGCAGAACTCACACCTTGAGTGGTGTTTCCTCATCATTGGAATAGTTTATTGCATACTTACATTGGTCCAGCTCTGATCAATGTAAGTATGCATATTTTATATCTGATTGGCTTCTGGGGAAGCTGACAATCACTGTAGTAGTAGGCACTATATAACCAAGATCTTCTGGTTCTTGTCTTAAGCAGATTTATCTCTGCACACAGAGGGTCATTCACTCAGCACTGCCACCAATCATGGAACGCCTTGTATTTTTTTCAATGAGTACAAGGCATTTTCTGACTAGATGCAGTGGAGATCATGACACCCTCTCCACCTCACCCAAACAGAGAATACCTTATGATCACTGAAAAAAATACAAGGTGCTATATATCTATATAGTGGCAGTGCTAAAGTGGGCAACTCCCTGTGGTCAGTGTGCAGAGGGGAGGCTGATGGCACAATGCCCAGAACATCGTAGTTACCACTGTAGTAGCATCAACTACCACAGTGGTGGTCAGCTTCCTTATTGGCCCTACAGGTATGGAATATGCAAATTTACATTGGTTCAAGCTAGACCAATGTAACTAGTCAATAAAAATCATATCCAGAGTTCAGCTTAAAGTAAAACTCTAACCAATTTATGGAATTAGTAAAATGTTAGAGCCTACAGAGATAAATTTTCCTGTCAAATCTTCCCGAATCCAGTTACCTGGACAGGAAGTGAAGGGAAATCTTCAAAATTGGGTCACAGACAGCTGTATAAAACTGACAGAAATTCACCCTACTCTAAAACAAAATTTATTGCAGTTTTATTCTTTCTACAGGTTACCCTGTGGCTTATGTGCAGCTTTCCTCCAAAAACTTAGATGGTATATACTGTAGAAGTGTATGTGTATGCTTCCCAAAACCTTGCTGTTTTACCCCCTCTCAGGGAGGGTTAGATGTCATAGGAAGGAAAGAGAGCAGGGTGAAATTACTGCTAAAACTGTTTTATACGGTTTTGAGTAGTGCTGGCCACAAGGTGGAGTCTATAAATGGTCATACCAGAGAAACAGAAATGGAATGGTACGCCAAACATAGCAGTTACTAACTGCATTTTTGCTGGGAAGACTTCCCATCCTCCCTGACACCTGTCACAAGATATGAAGTGAGGTTTATGCCCCCAATGGGGACAAATACACCAGTAATAACCAGCAGTAACAGAGGTCCCCACCGTTTCTCATCCTTTTTCAAACAGAAAACAAAATTTGGTCTCGAGCTGGTTATTAAGCATAGGCAGTTAACAAGTTTATCTTCTTTCTTTGTTGACAGATCATTTGTAGCCCTGGACATAGAACAAAACAATTATAGTTTGGAATGGAAATACATGCTTAGCTCTTATTTCATTTAAATACAATACAAAGCATGTGCCCTTCATTTTCCTGTTATGCAGAATAATCAAATGCCTTCCATAGACTTTTTATGGATAAATATGACATGACATCTGATTATTATAAGCATGACAGGTTGATCAGCAAGACTAAATATTTTGGCATGGATTGCATACAATAATACTGTCTTCTATAATTGCGTAAATGAAACACTTGCAGGTTTTGTAGAACAAGATGACTTTAAAGCAAACAAAGGCTGTCATTCAAATCATAGCGAATGTAAACACAGTCTACGGTCACAGTAGGCAAAGCCAGTAAATTTCCTTTAAGACACATGAGCGCCATTTTTTTTACTACATTTTCACTAAATTGGACAATAGTGCAATTTTTTTTTTTGATGAAGCACTTCTGGTATACAATTTCAGGCACCCCTAAGTGTCTTGTGTCAGCTTAGGTTCTCTATTCAAATTCTGACCAATCTGATGCTGTCCGCTCATTCTGACTATTAGCTACTGAGCCTGCGTATCATGATGGTGGACCAGTAGTAGAATGTGTGGACTGCCAAACATTGATCGGAATTCATCCACTTGCTGCTGCACCAGACAAAATTCAGTGTATGGCCAGATTAAACCTCAGGGGAGCAAATCTCACCAGCCTCCACCAGTCAATAATCCGATAAAAAGAAAAATTTAACATCAGGAAGCCTATAGGCAATCCTGGTGTCTAGTCCTTTGCCCCCCGCTTGTCTTTTTTGGTGCCTGCCTTCAACAGTTCAGTTCCTTTGTACAAATATCTTCTCTTGTCATTTTTCAGACACCATTTACTATATGCATCATCTTTAGGCTGGGTTCACACTATTACGAATGTCAGGAGATTGTGACCAGCTCTCTATGGAGCCGGTTCACACATCTCTGGAGTGCCTCTGGTGCGAATTGCACAAAAATCCTGTGCGTCTCCTTGTCCATTTCAGGCCCGAATTCAGCTAAAATTTCGGACTGAAATCAGACCTGAAAGGATGAACAGGGACGCACTGACCCCTGCTGTGAGCCGCTACGTGCTCCGGTGTGAACCCAGCCTAAAGTTTCTGCATTAGAGTAATGTGCTAACATGGGTTAAGGTGCACTGTGTTAGGGAGGCACATTTTTTTAATGGGTTGGCAGTCCACATTAAAACATGGAAAAATATGTGCTATTTTTGGTTGCATCACAACACAATGCACAAATGTTTGCATTGCATTGTGCAAAAATGCCAATGTGTTCTGATAAGTGCATTGGGATAGTGGGATAAAGTGAATAGGGCCTTAATATTTTACAAAAGTCATCAAAAATATTAATTTCATATCTTGTTTCCTTATGTCTTTCCAGTAAGAAAGTGTTGAAACATGGCTCATTGCCAGACAAGAATTGTAGGCATAGCATATTTATAGATAACTATTAGGAACATTTAGTTGCAAGCTGCTTTTAGGAAAAGAAGGAAAGTGCTGCATCTGGGGTCGACTACCTAAAGCTGTCTGCAGATAATTGTGCATTGCAGACCCAGATCGTGCAGCAGCCTGATGTCAACACACAGTCTCCACCCCGACAGCTTTCGTCCAATAATATGTCTTCAGTTAGTAAGCTGTCAAAGGTGGACACTGACATCCTGGTAAAGTTATAAAATTTATCAGGATAGGTTCTAATTTCCTCATTCATCAGGACAAAATATCCTCTAGTTCGATGCTGGAATGCTAGGGGATGTACACTTTATTGTTTCATTTGCCTCTCTTCCTGCCTCTTTAGCTGCCTCAGGGACAGTTCACACCAGAACTCAATGTGGAAAAGGCTTGTTCCATGCATGTTTCCCATACTGCAGGTGACTGCACTGCCCTTGTGATCTGCATGCAGGTGCCAATTAAACTAGTGGCACACCAAATGCAAATCACAAACCAGTGCAATGTTGAGCACCAATTTGCATGGTACCATAGTACAGCAGCTTGGTGCAGTGCATTTTTAAAAGTAGTGTTGTGCATGTAAACTGGCCCTCGTTTTTCTCCTCTCAATGGTAAGCACCAGCTTTGCTCTCCTTGCTCAGAAAACTACCAAAAAGGTGGAAGAGGAGATGCCTGGGGTATAACACCCACAAGAATGGGGTATTGAGAAAAAAAAGTGAAATGCTGATGAATGCAAAAGCAGCTAAAAGCAGCTAAACTCATTTACAAACTGCAACTATCTGCAGAAAATATTTCAATTTTTTTCAAGAGCAGATTATTGGCATTTAGCTGCTGTCAGATACAAACGTGCATGTAAATCTAGCCATAGGCTCCATTTACACTTTGTAATTTGGAACCGAGGGCAGTATCATTGCAATTGTGCTTATGATTTCAAATCATGTGGCAATTGCAGAATAATGCGCAGTGTGCATTTGGGTGCCATTATCCTTCAATTGCAATTGTCGTGCGACAGAATTGCGTGGCAAACAGCTCCTTAAAAAAGCCTGTGAGGTTTGTCCCCTGAAAAGGAGCAGGAGCTTCTTTTCAGGCAATAAACATATACAGTATCTCACAAAAGTGAGTACACCCCTCACATTTTTGTAAATATTTTCTTCTATCTTTTCATGTGACAACACTGAAGGAATGACACTTTGCTACAATGTAAAGTAGTGAGTGTACAGCTTGTATAACAGTGTAAATTTGCTGTCCCCTCAAAATAACTCAACACACATTAATGTCTAGGGATGAGCTTCGAGTTTGAGTCGAACTCATGTTCGACTCGAACATTGGCTGTTCGCAAGTTCGCCGAACAGCGAACAATTTGGGGTGTTTGCGGCAAATTCGAATGCCGCGGAACACCCTTTAAAAGTCTATGGGAGAAATCAAAAGTGCTAATTTTAAAGGCTAATATGCAAGTTATTGTCATAAAAAGTGTTTGGAGACCCAGGTCCTGCCCCAGGGGACATGGATCAATGCAAAAAAAAATTTTAAAAACGGCCGTTTTTTCAGGAGTAGTGATTTTAATAATGCTTAAAGTCAAACAATAAAAGTGTAATATCCCTTTAAATTTCGTACCTGGGGGGTGTCTATAGTATGCCTGTAAAGGGGCGCATGTTTCCTGTGTTTAGAACAGTCTGACAGCAAAATGACATTTTGAAGGAAAAAACTCATTTAAAACTACCCGCGGCTATTGCATTGCCGACAATACACATAGAAGTTCATTGATAAAAACGGCATGGGAATTCCCCAAAGGGGAACCCCGAACCAAAATTAAAAAAAAAAAATGACGTGGGAGTCCCCCTAAATTCCATACCAGGCCCTTCAGGTCTGATATGGATATTAAGGGGAACTCCGGCCAAAATTAAAAAAAAAAAATGACGTGGGGTTCCCCCTAAATTCCATACCAGACCCTTCAGGTCTGGTATGGATTTTAAGGGGAACCCCGCGCCAAAAAAAAAAAAAAACGGCATGGGGTTCCCCCAAATACATACCAGACCCTTATCCGAGCACGCAACCTGGCAGGCCGCAGGAAAAGAGGGGGGGACGAGAGTGCGCCCCCCCCTTCCTGAACCGTACCAGGCCACATGCCCTCAACATTGGGAGGGTGCTTTGGGGTAGCCCCCAAAAACACCTTGTCCCCATGTTGATGAGGACAAGGGCCTCATCCCCACAACCCTGGCCAGTGGTTGTGGGGGTCTGCGGGCGGGGGGCTTATCGGAATCTGGAAGCCCCCTTTAACAAGGGGACCCCCAGATCCCGGCCCCCCCCTGTGTGAAATGGTAAGGGGGTACAAAAGTACCCCTACCATTTCACTAAAAAACTGTCAAAAATGTTAAAAATGACAAGAGACAGTTTTTGACAATTCCTTTATATAAATACTTCTTCTTTCTTCTATCTTCCTTCATCTTCTGGTTCTTCTGGTTCTTCCTCCAGCGTTCTCGTCCAGCATCTCCTCCGCGGCGTCTTCTATCTTCTTCTCCTCGGGCCGCTCCGCACCCATGGCATGGGGGGAGGCTCCCGCTCTTCTCTTCTTCTTCATCTTCTTCTCTTCTTCTCTTCTTCTTTTCTTCTCTTCTTCATTTTCTTCTCCGGCCCGCTCCGCACCCATGCTGGCATGGAGGGAGGCTCCCGCTGTGTGACGGCGCTCCTCGTCTGACAGTTCTTAAATAACGGGGGGCGGGGCCACCCGGTGACCCCGCCCCCTCTGACGCACGGTGACTTGACGGGACTTCCCTGTGACGTCACGGGGAATGCCACAGGGAAGTCCCGTCATGTCCCGTGCATCAGAGGGGGCGGGGTCACCGGGTGGCCCCGCCCCCCGTTATTTAAGAACTGTCAGACGAGGAGCGCCGTCACACAGCGGGAGCCTCCCTCCATGCCAGCATGGATGCGGAGCGGCCCCGGAGAAGAAAATGAAGAAGAGAAGAAGAGAAGAAAATAAGAAGAGAAGAAGATGAAGAGAAGAGTGGGAGCCTCCCCCCCATGCCATGGGTGCGGAGCGGCCCGAGGAGAAGAAGATAGAAGACGCCGCGGAGGAGATGCTGGACGAGAACGCCGGAGGAAGAACCAGAAGAGCCAAAAGAACCAGAAGAACCAGAAGATGAAGGAAGATAGAAGAAAGAAGAAGTATTTAAATAAAGGAATTGTCAAAAACTGTCTCTTGTCATTTTTAACATTTTTGACAGTTTTTTAGTGAAATGGTAGGGGTACATTTGTACCCCCTTACCATTTCACACAGGGGGGGGACCGGGATCTGGGGGTCCCCTTGTTAAAGGGGGCTTCCAGATTCCGATAAGCCCCCCGCCGCAGACCCCCACAACCACCGGCCAGGGTTGTAGGGATGAGGCCCTTGTCCTCATCAACATGGGGACAAGGTGTTTTGAGGGGCTACCCCAAAGCACCCTCACAATGTTGAGGGCATGTGGCCTGGTACGGTTCAGGAGGGGGGGGGCCACACTCTCGTCCCCCCCTCTTTTCCTGCGGCCTGCCAGGTTGCGTGCTCGGATAAGGGTCTGGTATGGAATTTAGGGGGAACCCCACGTAATTTTTTTTTTTTTAATTTTGGCCGGGGTTCCCCTTAATATCCATACCAGACCTGAAGGGCCTGGTATGGAATTTAGGGGGACTCCTACGTCATTTTTTTTTTTTAATTTTGGTTCGGGGTTCCCCTTTGGGGAATTCCCATGCCGTTTTTATCAATGAACTTCTATGTGTATTGTCGGCAATGCAATAGCCGCGGGTAGTTTTAAATGAGTTTTTTCCTTCAAAATGTCATTTTGCTGTCAGACTGTTCTAAACACAGGAAACATGCGCCCCTTTACAGGCATACTATAGACACCCCCCAGGTACGAAATTTAAAGGGATATTACACTTTTATTGTTTGACTTTAAGCATTATTAAAATCACTGCTCCTGAAAAAACGTCCGTTTTTAAAACTTTTTTTTGCATTGATCCATGTCCCCTGGGGCAGGACCCAGGTCCCCAAACACTTTTTATGACAATAACTTGCATATTAGCCTTTAAAATTAGCACTTTTGATTATTCATGTTCGTGTCCCATAGACTTTAACGGTGTTCGCGTGTTCGAACGAACTTTTTTCCTGTTCGCATGTTCTGGTGCGAACCGAACAGGGGAGTGTTCGGCTCATCCCTATTAATGTCTAAACCGCTGGCAACAAAAGTGAGTACACCCCTAAGTTGAAAATGTCCAAATTGCGCCCAATTAGCCATTTTTGCTCCCGGTGTCATGTGACTCATTAGTGTTACAAAGTTCCAGGTGTGAATGGGGGGCAGGTGTGTTAAATTTGGTGTTATCACTCTCACTCTCTCATACTGGTCACTGGAAGTTTAACATGGCCCCTCATGGCAAAGAACTCTCTGAGGATCTGAAAAAAGGAATTGTTGCTCTACAGAAAGATGGCCTAGGCTATAAGAAGATTGCCAAGACCCTGAAACTGAGCTGCAGCAAGATAGGCAATACCATACAGCAGTTTAACAGGACAGGTTCCACTCAGAACAGGCCTCGCCATGGTCAACCAAAGAAGTTGAGTGCACGTGCTCAGAGTCATTTCCAGAGGTTGTCTTTGGGAAATAGACGTATGAGTGCTGCCAGCATTGCTGCAGAGGTTGAAGGGGTGGGGAGTCAGCCTGTCAGTGCTCAGACCATATGACGCACACTGCATCAAATTGGTCTGCATCGCTGTCGCCCCCGAAGGAAGCCTCTTCTAAAGAGGATGCACAAGAAAGCCAGCAGTTTGCTAAAGACAAGCAGACTAAGGACATGGATTACTGGAACCGTGTCCTGCGGTCTGATGAGACCAAGATAAATATTTTTGGTTCAGATGGTGTCAAGCGTGTGTGGTAGCAACCAGGTGAGGAGTGTGTCTTGCCTACAGTCAACCATGGTGGTGGGGGTGTCATGGACTGGGGCTGCATGAGTGCTGGCCGCACTGGGGAGCTACAGTTCATTGAGGGGAGCCAACATGTACTGTGACATACTAAAGCAGAGCATGATCCCCTCCCTTCAGAGACTGGGCTGCAGGGCAGTATTCCAACATGATAATGACCCCAAACACACCTCCAAGATGACCACTGCCTTGCTAAAGAAACTGAGGGTAAAGGTGATGGACTGGCCAAGCATGTCTCCAGACCTAAACCCTATTGAGCATCTGTGGGACATCCTCAAATGGAAGGTGGAGGAGCGCAAGGTCTCTAACATCCACCAGCTCTGTGATGTTGTCATGGAGGAGTGAAGAGGACTCCAGTGGGTACCTGTCAAGCTCTGGTGAACTCCATGCCCAAGAGGGTTAAAGCAGTGCTGGAAAATAATGGTGGCCACACAAAATATTGACACTTTGGGGCAATTTGGACTTTTTTTACTTAGGGTTGTACTCACTTTTGTTGCCAGTGGTTTAGACATTAATGGCTTTGTGTTGAGTTATTTTGAGGGGACAACAAATTTACACTGTTATACAAGCTGTACACTCATTACTTTACATTGTAGCAAAGTGTCATTTCTTCAGTGTTGTCACATGAAAACATATAATAAAATATTTACAAAAATGTGAGGGGTGTACTCACTTTTGTGAGATACTGTATATAGGGTAGCCCATTCAAGTGAATGGGCTGCCCTATGTCACACATAGAATCATGTGAAAATGGTGCTGTCAAAATCCCGTAGTGGGAATGCCTGTTCCCGTTGCGAAATAATGCAAATGTGGCTTAGAGTTACTTACAACTGTATGGAGAGTACTCACATCGAGAGCTGCTCTGTGTATGTGAGTAAAGTTTTTGCTATACATACTTGTCAAAAATAAGCATACAGTACATGTGCATTTGTGCTGCATCTACTGACTTGTTCTTAATTTTCTTGTTTAAGCATTTTTACAAAGCTTTACTATCTTTCCTGTACTCTGAATCTGCAGGTGGCCCTTTCTACAACACTGCAGAAAATATGAGTCAGCTTGATGCAACACAGAAATTTATGCTATCGAATCAATAGCAGAGATGAGCTTGTACTTTTTTTTTTTTTTTTTTTTACAAAAATATAATGCTGAATTCTTCTAAATGCAGTATACACACAGAATCTTATCAATTGCATAATAAGAAACATGGGCTATGTCTTACAATAGTACACAGCACTGGTCTGCTAATTAATGCAAAATATACTTTAAATGTATTATTATGTTAAATGAATTGACTGGCCATTACAAAAGATCACCAATTAAGAGGAAAAAAAAGCTTTTTCAAGAATTTAATAATGACCATTATGTGCCGCTCGTTGTTTTTTCAGAAATGGGAAATAGATAGTGTATGCTTTTTATTGCAGCAACAGTATTGTAAAGTTGTCGGCTCCAAATGCTTTTAGACCCCAGACCGGACACACCAGTTAAAGAAAAAGGGACTATTTCAGTTAAGTGTAACCATAGTCATTTATATTATTCTATATACAGAATGTGGAAGAGTTAGAGCCTCTGTAAGGTTTTACATTGCTGTCTGTGTCCCAGAAAGTGATGGGAAATCAAAAATGTTATTGTTTTCATTGAAACACAAGTTCACTTCCTTTAGGGTCTCCGGGACATGAAATAAAGAAAAATCTCCCTAAAGGGGCACAGACACACACAAATGCTTACTCTGAAACCTTATGTTGCACTCTAGGTAAACAGCTAAATACAGTGCCTTGCAAAAGTACTCACTCCCCTTGGCTTTTTACCTATTTTATTACATTACAGCCTTAAGTTTTTTTTAATCTGAATTATATGTGATGGATCAGAACACAATAGTCTAAGTTGGTGAAGTAAAATTAGAAAAATATATACATAAAACTATTTTTCAGAAACAAAAAACTGATAATTGGCATGTGCGTATGTATTTACCCCCTTTGTTATGAAGCCCAGAAAAAGCTCTGGTGCAACCAATTACCTTCAGAAGTTACATAATTAGTGAAATGATGTCCACATGTGTGCAATCTAAGTGTCACATGATCTGTCATTACATATACACACCTTTTTGAAAGGCCCCAGAGGCTGCAACACCTAAGAAAGAGGCACTACTAACCAAACACTGACATGAAGACCAAGGAACTCTCCAAATAAGTAAGGGACAATGTTGTTGAGAAGTACAAGTCAGGGTCACATCACCCAAAGAACACCATCCCCACAGTGAAACATGGTGGTAGCAGCATCATCCTGTGGGATGTTTTTCTACAATCAGGACTGGGAAACTGGTCAGAGAGAAAGATGGATGGTGCTAAATACAGGAATATTCTTGAGCAACACCTTTACCACTCTGTGTGTGTTTTGAGGCTAGGGTGGAGGTTCACCTTCCAGCAGGACAATGACCGCAAACACACTGCTAAAGCAACACTTGAGTGGTTTAAGGGGAAACATGTAAATGTGTTGGAATGGCTTAGTCAAAGCCCAGACCTAAATCTAATACAAAATCTGTGGTCAGACATAAAGATTGCTGTTCACAAGCACAAACCATCCAACTTGAAGGAGCTGGAGCAGTTTTGCAAGGAGGAATGGGCAAAAATCCCAGTGGTAAGATGTGGCAAGCTCAAAGTGACTTGGAGCTGTGATAGCTGCAAAAGGTGGCTCTACAAAGTATTGACTTTAGGTGGGTGAATAGTTATGCACATTGACTTTTTCTGTTATTTTGTCCTATTTGTTGTTTGCTTCACAATAAAAAAAAAAATCTTCAAATTTGTGATCATGTTCTGTAAATGAAATGATGCAAATCCTCAAACAATCCATGTTAATTCCAGGTTGTGAGGCAACAAAACATGAAAAATGCCATAGGGGTTGAACACTTTTTCAAGGCACTGTACATAGTTGAAATACATACTGTATATGAGAATGGTTTTACCTGTCTAATCATTTGTAATTATGTCCAGTTGGTCTTGTGACCAGCTTGGGCAGGCAGGAGAGGCAGCACACTGATGAGATCCTCACTTTGCCATTCTAAACAGGTCCAAACTATTGACAGCACTGTCCAAAGTACTGGAACTCTGACACTACATTTCAGTGTGAGTGCTATCGTACTGGGGATTTCAGTGGGCTATTACCAGGATAGATTAAAAAAAGTTATGTAGCAGTAGTAGCAGTAGTAGTAGTTACTGTATATAGTAGCATATAGTAGTATAAGTTGTGAACAAGTGCAAGTTCTCTGTAGGGTGACTATGGGAGTCTCATTATGACTACTTGGGCTCAAACTAGCCTCTGGAACTTTCAACATTCTTGTTTGTTCTGTATCAGTTTCTACTTAACCACTTCACCCCCGAAAGAATTTACCCCCTTCCTGACCAGAGCACTTTTTGCGATACAGCACTGTGTCACTTTAACTGACAATTGTGCGGTCGTGCGACGTTGCACCCAAACAAAATTGATGTCCTTTTTTTTCCCACAAATAGAGCTTTATTTTGGTGGTATTTGATCACCTCTACATTTTTTATTTTTTGCACTATAAACAAAAAAGAGCGACAATTTTGAAAAAAAAAACAATATTTTTTACTTTTTGCTATAATAAATATCCCCAAAAAATAAAACAAACATATTTTTTCCTCAGTTTAGGCCGATATGTATTCTTCTACATATTTTTGGTAAAAAAAATTGCAATAAGCGTATATTGATTGGTTTATGCAAAAGTTATAGCATCTTCAAAATGGTGGGGATAGATTTATGACATTTTTATTATTAATTTTTTTTTTATTAGTAATGGCGGTGATCTGCGATTTTTATTATGACTGCAACATTATAGCGGACACATTGGACACTTTTGACACTATTTTGGGACCATTGTCATTTATACAGCAGTCAGTGCTATAAAAATGCACTGATTACTGTGTAAATGACACTGGCAGGGAAGGGGTTAAACACTAGGGGGTGATCAAAGGGTAAAGTGTGTCCTAGGAAGTGATTTTAACTGTGGGGGTATGGGCTACCTAGGACATGACAGCGATCACTGCTCCCGATGACAGGGAGCAGTAGATCTCTATCATGCCACTAGGCAGAACGGCGAAATGCCTTGTTTACATAGGCATCTCCCCATTCTGCCACTCTGTAACACGATCGCGGGACACCGGCGGACATCAAGTCCGTGGCTTCCACAGTCACGGAGCACACAGCAGGCATGCACACGCCCCACCGGTGGTGCGTGCGCTCACAATGCCGCTTCTTAAAAGGGACGTACCTGTACACCCATTTGCGCAGCCGTGCCATTGTGATGACGCATATCATCGTGCACTGGTCGGCAGTTGGTTAAAGTGGAACTTTAGTCAGAAAATGAAGTCCTGCTAGATCACTTCAGGCTGGCCCCTTTTGCAGGTACAGCTATGCAAAACATTAAAAATAAGGGCCTATACTGTTTAAAATCCAGGAATACACTGTCTCACCCTGCTCTGCACATGTTCAGTTACTCTCCATTTGTAGGCTTTTTTAGGCACTGCTGAGTTTGTAGAGGCCGATTTGTTGAAAGCCTTAAAATGGAAATTAAACCCTCCTATCTTTTACAGCCAAGGAAGCTGCTCCTGTTTGATCTGCAACTGCCATGGTGCTACACATGTGATCAGTTATCACAAAAAACAAAATAGCAAAACCGGGTGGTCGAAGATGATTCATTCGTAATGAAAACAACTGCTAATACTAAAGTCATCATTTACTAAACATAGCATAAAAAAAAAAATCTTCCAAAGAGTAAATGTAAAAAGCAAAATATGTGATATATCATACAATAGGGAAGGTTTCTTATTAATATTCAACTGTCACATATTGGTAATTAACCATGTGACAGTTGGATATTAATAAGATGTGATGTATGATGTATTCTGCTTATGCTCTGTTTAATAAATAATGATTTTAGTAATAGTGGTTGTTTTCATTACCAATGAGTCATCCTAGACCACCCAGTTTTACTATTTTGTTTGTTTTTTCTTGTTTTGAGTTGATGACTTATGAGTCCCTTCCACAGTTATTTATATAAATACTTTGATCAGTTATGACAACAGCTGTTTGATGGTTTGACAGTTAGGTTGAGCACACAAGCAATTGTTACAGTTAGCAATCCTGGCATTCCATATCTTTTTTAAACCATTAAATTGATGAGTTTAGTTTCACTTTATGATTTACTGTTGCTCAGGGGCTCTGGACTTCAGCAAAATGGCATCCTCCAGCTAGAAGGAACAGGAGCAATGCTGGAGGCAATTTACAGCACACACTCATTTTAACCAATTCAACTCTGAAAGGTTTTACCCCCTCCCTGACCAGGCCATTTTTATCGATACGGCACTGCGTTTATTTAACTGACAACTGCGCGGCTGTACCCAAATAAAATGAATGTCCTTTTTTCCCACAAATAGAGATTTCTTTTGGTGGCTTTTGATCAGCTCTGCGTTTTTCAATTTTGGCTCTATAAACAAAAAAAGGCCGACAATTTTGAAAAAAAAAAAAAAACAACATTTTTTACTTTCTGCTATAAAACACATCCAATTAAAAAAAATGTAAAAAATCTAATTTCTTCTTAAATTTACTGTATATATTTGAGTATAAGCTGAGTTTTTCAGCACATTTTTTTGTGCTGAAAGTGCCCCCCTCGGCTTATACTCGAGTCACTACCATCTCTGCCTACCTAATCAGCCCATATCATGCTCAGATGGCAGCCGACCAGTGTACAAAAGCCACGCCTCCTCCTTGTCCTCGTCCGTGATAGGGGAACACTAAGTTTCCCAGCAGTGAGTCAGTGTTCAGTGTCCTGCCTATCATGGACATCCTCTTGTCCTCATCCCATGGATGAGGATGAGAGGATGTCCGTGATAGGCGGAACACTGAACTCTGACTGCTGGGAAACTCACTGTTCCGCCTATCACCAACGAAGGACGAGGAGGAGGAGCAGCTTTTGTACACTGGATGGGCGCTGTCTGACTGCATGACACGGGCTGATCAGGTAGGCAGATTGGCACAGGGAGGCAATGGACACAGGGAAGGCATGGACACAGGGCAATGGACACAGGGAAGGCATGGACACAGGGCAATGGAGACAGGTAAGGCATGCAATGCACACAGGGAAGCATTCAATGGACACAGGGAGGCTCCAATGGACACAGGGAGGCTGCAATGGACACAGGGAAGTATGCAGTGGACACAGGGAGGCTGCAATGGACACAGGGAGGTATGCAATGGTCACAGGGAGGCTGCAATGGATACAGGAAAGTATGCAATGGACACAGGGAGGTATGCAATGGACACAGGGAGGCATGAAGCTGCAAATGGGCATTGTTGACCCTCTTTTTCCACTTACTGCTGCATTTCTCACCCTTGGCTTATACTCGAGTCAATAAGTTTTCCCAGTTTTTTGTGGTAAAAGTAGGTGCCTCGGCTTATATTCGGATCGACTTATACTTGAGTATTTTCGGTAGGCCAATATGTATTCTGGTACATATTTTTGTAAAAAAATCCCAAGAAGAAGATCCAATCGTGACAAAACCGGTTGGATGAGGAGAAGCTATCCTAGTCACTGCGACTTTTTAAAATATTCATGCTGCAGTTTTTAATATTTTGATGCACCTTCCGTAAAATTCTGTTTAGTGCATTTATTTTGAATAAACACCTTTAAAAAGGTTTTACACTATTGGAAGCCCCATTTATTTTCTGTTGGGTGTTGCTTGGCTGATATGAGGTTTTGATTCTGCTGCTGGAGAGACGTGTACTGCATGCACTACTTCTTTATTGATGCCGGGAGCTGGTATATGCCAAATGGCATTTGACCTTCCATATTAGAGGGTCCATATTGTGGGGTAAGAGTACATCCTGACTATATGTTGGTGACGTCACTTGGTGGATGATATCCTTGGATTCCATTTGCACTAGCACTTTATACAACACTTTTGGTTTTCCTTTGATCTGTTGGATTCATAGATCATGGTTTGTAGCAAGAGATATACAAATAAACCACCCCTGAATCTCTCTTACTCCACTGCTCCAAAGACAAGTGCAAAAAGATAAAAGATGCGTAAATGAATACAAAATGTGTGTACATACACAGTGTACAGTGAAAAAAGCTGCCACTTAAATAAATACGTAAATTGATCAGAATCCCAAAACTATACCTCTCACACGTGTACAGATAGAGATAGTGGCGCTAATATAAATTGTGTAAAATAATGGGTCAGAGCAGCATAATGCCTATGACCCTCTACTTATACATAAAAATAATAATAATAGTGTCATGAAAAAAAATTATTTTTATCATGAAAAAAATTTCTTTAACACCCAGTGAAAAGTGTCACTATAAATAATAAATTACAAGAAATGAATAATCAAGCTCAACAGTTGTTTTTCAATCTTCTTGTGTGATTCATAGATCATCTGTTAGACTTTGTTAACAATAGTCTTTACTTAGCGCAACTTTTTTATTTTTCATTTGATTTGTTGTGTTTATCTCTCAAATGTACTGTTGCTGCTTTTTGGTTATATTTTGTTACACAAGCGCAGTATTGTTTTTTGTTTTTGTGTTTTAAAAGTTATAGCGTCTACAAACTATGGATTATTTTTATGGACTTTTTTTATTGTTTTTACTAGTAATGGTGGCGATCAGCAATTTTTAGCGGGACTGTGACATTGCCGTGGACAAATCTGACACTAAGTGACACTTGTTGGTGACCAGTGACACCAATACAGTGATCAGTGCTTAAAAAAAATGTATATAAATGACACTGGCAGGGAAGGAGTTAACATCAGGGGCGTTCAAGGGGTTAAGTGTGCTCCTAAGGAGTGCTTTCTAACTGTGGGGGGAGTGAATGCACTGGATGAAAAGAGAGATCTGTGTTTCTGTTCTCTTCTACTCCCTGAGAGAACAGCGGTTTGCCTTGTTTACATTGGCAGACCACTGTTCTGCCTTTCTTTCGAATGATCGGCGGGTCCTGGTGGCCACAGCGGGAGCGGGGCGTGTGCCCCAGATCATATGCACAAAATCACATACAGGTACGTGATTTCGTGCAGCCGGGCCACCCTACCAGAGTATATGTGCAGTATATATGTGGTGGGCAGTCCAGAAGCAGTTAAGATGAAAAACCCAAGGACCAATATGACAGTGGAGAAACAGTTTTGTTGCACGCAGTTGTGGGGTGGTTGCAGCGTGGCTGCATTCACATATATTATCTGCTTCGATCACAAAGCAAAGCAGGGCAGCCGCAGCATGTGTACACCCAGCTCCCCTCCCATTGCCCTTTCAGGTAAAGGGGGAGCAGTTGAGGGCCAGAAAAAGCGCAGCTGCATTGCTATGTTGCACCCCAACACCTAGTGTAAACAAGCCCTTACAGATTGTCCTTTGTATCTTTTTTTTTTTTAGAAGTGAAAGAGCCACTTTGAACACCACCTTATTTCCCCCAGGGTCAAGATGAGACAAAGGCTATTATTTGCTGCCTTACTTTCCCACTAATTATTTTGAAAATGTTGCCTTCATTAAATATATGTCCTTTAGTAAACACCCTTAGATCTTTTAGCTATAATTAGCTAATATATTATTTTTGCAGTAAAAGGTTTTACCCTTAGAAACAAAATGTAATGGTCTTGTCTGTACTATTAATCCTGACTAAACAACCTTCCCAGGGTAATATATATGCTTTCTAATGGACCTGTCATCAAATACATTTGTATCATTTTCCCGAGTACCTATAGGTATGTAAAAAGAAAATAATGTATAGCAGGGAACAGTTTTCTAATCATCAATTCGCTTCAAGCAACATTACACAGAGCCCACACTCGCAAAATTACATTTACACCAAAGGAATCCGTTCTGGTATAATAGCTGCCACTGTAGCTGCTGAAAGATTTGTACAGTATGCCCCCTCGAATAGAGGAATGTCACTGTGCATATCAATATTTGTGGACTTACTTTCCATAGCCACGTAATGTCTAATTACATTGTATTTTACAATCTATTTTACTCAACACAATGTGTCTGCCCTTCCACATACAAAAATAATCATTTTTATATCAGTGTAGCTTTTTCTCTTTGTCCATGTCTTGAACTGACTCGAGCAACACAATTAATGAATGGTTGGTGAAAGACAAAGGGAACTGCACTGACAGATGAATGCAGCTGTTTGTTATTACAGAAAAATGAACCAACAGAGAATTTTATAGAATACAACTTCCTTTCCCATAGCAACCTATCAAATATCCTTTTCATGCTTCATAGTTCATGAAAGAAAGAATTTGTTTGGTTGCTAAGATCGAACACAGTTTGTCAGACGTTTTCATACATGACATTCAAAGTTCTTCAATGTAACATAAGGCCTCATTTATATAATGCAGTGAAACTCAAGGCAAGCGGCTAAACACACAGTTGAAATACCTGTATGTATACTGTATATGTCTATTGTATTTCCTGATGAATGATTTGTTTTTCTGCTCAACAATGCACATTTTACATAGCACATAGCCAGACAGAAGACTCTTAAGTCCACATCACATTAGTAATGTTATCATTGGAGGTAGGAAAAGATAAGAGAACATAGAGAACACTCCTTTGCTCCTACAATATATCTCCCACACTGGCAGAACCTGGCAGGCATGCTCTGCCATTGCTTCCCTGCTGGACCAGTAAAGAAAAATGTTGGATGTACATTTTAGTCATTCTGTGGCTAGCCGTGGGGTCAAAATTGTTTTTCAGCGACTCAGCTTCTGGTTTGGGTTTATGGCTTGGCATGACACTTCTCTGCATCCAGCCTCCTCATTGGACAATGAATCAGGATCAGGGATGAGCTCAGGCATGTTTGAACATGGGTCCAAATCCATCTGAGCTATGCCATCAGGAAGCTGTCACTGTGGACAGCCAATTGTGAACAGCAGAGGCTTTCCCCGCCCTGCATGTAAACAAGGGGCATGTATATGTATGGCTACAGGATAGGGAATGCCTCCACTCCTTATGACTGGTTGTTTCTTGGTGGGATAGCTCAGGTAGGTTCAGACTCGTGCCCAAAAATGTCTGAGCTTATCTCTAATCGGGATCGCTGCCTCTGTCCAATAAGCATTAGGGTGACATAGGAGACAGAAAACTGACCCCAACATTAGTAATGCTGAACCAGGTAGTAGCAGAGTGGTCTTTCTTACTAGATGTGTGTATTATAAGAATCACTAAGCAAAAAAACATTTAAAAATCATTTGGCATGAAAACAAATTAAATTGTATATATTTGAATATTGTACTTTACTGTTTGCCTGGAGTTCCACTTTAAATTAAGATTGAAGATCTAAATCAGGGGTCTCAAACTGGCAGCACTCCAGCTGTTAACCTGATTTAGATCTTCAATCTCAATTTAAAGTGGAACTCCAGACAAACATTAAAGTACAATATTTAAATACATACAATTTAATTGGTTTTCATGCCAAATAATTTTTTATTTTTGCTCAGTGATTCTTACACACACATCTAGTAAGACAGACTACTCTGCTACTACCTGGTTCAGCATTACTAATTTTGGGGTCGGTTTTATATCTCCTATGTCACCTTTATGCTTATTGGACAGAGGCAGTGATCCTGATTAGAGATTAGTTAAGACATTTTTTGTTGTTAAAGACAAACATGTTTTCCTTGCTCCACTTTTTCCAAAATAACTCCAGATAATGCTTATTTAAACCCCTTTAAGTACTGTAGAAAACTAAGTCACCAAAATCTGTCATTCTGTCTCATGTGCTCCTGGTTGAGACTGTGGGGTTGATTTACTAAAGGCAAATAGACTGTGCACTTTGCAAAGCGCAGTGGCACTCTGCAAGAGCAGTTGCTCCAGAGATTAGTAAATGAGGTAAAGCTTCACTTTGCTAAGAATACCCAATCACATGCAAGGAAAATTTAAAAATAAATTGCACGTGATTCGATGGTGGTAGTCAGCAGAACTTCTGTTCATTTACAAAGCCTATTTGTCTTTATTACATCAACCCCTATAAGTGACTATGCTCACACACATTGCTCAGGCATTGTCCACTATTGTCACTATCAAGAAGCCAGTCCAAAGCAATGTTGTATAGGTGGCACTGGAGAAAAAGGAAGCAGTAAACAGTATTCTATGGGAAAAAATATAGTTAAAGCCTATGTTTTTAGTCATTTTTTTTTTTTTTTTTTTTTTAATAGCACAAGGAATAGGACTTCCTATTAGTGCAAACTGTTCCTTGAGCTGATGGCTGCTGCTTTATTATAATCCACAGTTCTCTGAACCATAATGTAATCGGGAGGCTCTGGCGGAGGCGGTGCCTGAGCATGTCGTGTGATGTCATGGTGCAATGAAGCCAAACAGAGCAAGGCAGCAAGGCAGGCTGGGACCTGGACCGTCAGTGCTGTTTAGACTGGAGTGGACTGGAAGGACCGCTTGGCTTGGAGAGAGACTGTCACTGTGACTCAGGAGGGGACATGTTGTGTCAGTGAGGTGTCATCATCATCTGTGCTGCTGCACACTACTGTCAGTGTCACCGAGAGAGTCAATTTTATGTGTGTGTGCTGCCCATTATAATTTCTTGCCCTCCTGAGTCCTGTCCCTGAGCTACTTATTTACTATATCAAAAATAAAATAAGAAATATGTTTTTTGCATTATTATCTACTTTAACCACTTAACAACCGGCCCATAGCCAAATGACGGCTACAGGGCGGTTGTTTAACTCTGGGAGGATGTCCAGGGACGTCCTCCCAGAATTCTGCTCTCGCGCGCCCCCTAGGGCGCGCACTCGAGAGCATCCGTGACCACCGGGTCCAGAGGACCCGGCGCATCACGGATCCCGGTAAATGGCCGCTGATCGCGGCCGTTTACCATGTGATCGCTCCGTCAAATGACGGAGCGATCACATGTAAACAAACCGGCGTCATCTGATGACGCCGGTTCCTCTCCTCCCCTCTGTGTACCGATTGGTACGCTGTGAGCGGAGAGGGGGATGGATAGATGGCTGCAGCGTTGTGGGCTGCATGTGTAGTGCCCACAGCGCTGCACAGAAACATCCAGCCATCCATCCATCCATGCTCAGCCATCCCCACTACTCTGCATGCCCTGCAATGCTCTGCAATGCCCTCTGCAATGCCCCACAGTACTCTGGTATGCCCCACAATACCCCTGCAATACTCTGCCATACCCTGCAATACCCCTGCAATACTCTGCCATACCCTGCAATACCCCTGCAATACTCTGCCATACCCTGCAATACCCCTGCAATACTCTGCCATACCCTGCAATACTCTGCCATACCCTGCAATACCCCGCAATACTCTGCCATACCCTGCAATACCCCGCCATACTCCGCAATACCCCGCCGTACTCCGCAATACTCTGCCATACCCTGCAATACCCCGCCATACTCCGCAATACTCTGTCATACCCTGGAATACCCCGCAATACTCTGCCATACCCTGGAATACCCCACAATACTCTGCCATACCCTGGAATACCCCGCAATACTCTGCCATACCCTGGAATACCCCGCAATACTCTGCCATACCCTGGAATACCCCGCAATACTCTGCCATACCCCGCAATACCCCGCAATACTCTGCCATACCCTGCAATACCCTGAAATACCCCGCAATACACTGCCATACCCTGCAATACCCCGCAATATCCCGCAATACTCTGCCATACCCCGCAATACCCAGCCATACTCAGTGATACCCAGCCATACTGTGCAATACTCAGTGATACCCAGCCATACTCTGCAATACTCAGTGATACCCAGCCATACTCTGCAATACTCAATGATACCCAGCCATACTCTGCAATACTCAGTGATACCCAGCCATACTCTGCCATACTCAGTGATACCCAGCCATACTCTGCCATACTCTGCCATACCCAGCCATACTCTGCCATACTCTGCCATACCCAGCCATGCTCTGCAATACCCCGCAAAAATCTGCAATACTCTGCCATAACCCGCAATACTCTGCAATACCCCGCAATACCCAGCCATACTCTGCAATACTCGGTGATACCCAGTCATACTCTGCCATACCCAGTCATACTCGGCGATACCCAGTCATACTCGGCGATACCCAGTCATGCTCGGCGATACTCTGCAATACCCAGCCATGCTCAGCCATACTCAGCCATGCTCAGCCATACCCGGCCTCTGTATGTGGCCAGGCTGTGGAAGTCTCACACATGTGGTATCACCGTACTCAGGAGGAGTAGGAGAATCTATTTTGGGGTGTCATTTTTGATATGTACATGCTATGTGTTAGAAATATTGTATAAATGGACAACTTTGTGTTAAAAAAAAAAAGCGTTTTAACCACTTAAGGCCTTCCGTCATACGACGTCCTTGACTTTGTGCGGGGATATCTGAATGATGGGTGCAGCTACAGGCATCATTCAGATATCATCTTTTTCAGCCGGCGATTCCCTACACCATAAGAATGATCATAGCGGCTGTTACACTGCTTGATTGTTCTTACGGGAGGCGAGAGGGGATGTCCCCCCCTCCCGCCGCCCTCGGGTGCTTCTACCGACTCACCGCTACGATCGAAGCCAGGATCTTTTTTTTTTTTTTTTTTTTTTTAATTTCAGGCACAGCCTAGAGGTGAGATTTGGGGTCTTATTGACCCCATATCTCACTGTAAAGAGGACCTGTCATGCCATATTCCTATTACAAGGGATGTTTACATTCCTTGTAATAGGAATAAAAGTGATCAAAAAATTTTTTGGGGGGAAAAAAGTGTCAAACTAAAATAAATAAAGTAAAATGAACAATAAAAAAAAATAAAAATTTTTTTAAAGCGCCCCTGTCCGTGTGCTCGCATGCAGAAGCGAACGCATACGTAAGTCCCGCCCACATATGAAAACGGTGTTCAAACCACACATGTGAGGTATCGCTGCGATCGGTAGAGCGAGAGCAATAATTTTGGTCCTAGACCTTCTCTGTAACTCAAAATTTGTAACCAGTAAAAAATTTTAAAGCGTCGCCTATGGGGATTTTTAAGTGGCGAAGTTTGACGCCATTCCACAAGCGTGTGCAATTTTGAAAGGTGACATGTTAGGTATCTATTTACTCGGCGTAACTTCATCTTTCATATTATGCAAAAACATTGGGCTAACCTTACTGTTTTGTTTTGTTTTTTAAGCAAAAAACATTTTTTTTCCCAAAAAAAACACGTTAGAAAAATTGCTGCGCAAATATCGTGTGAGATAAAAAGTTGCAATGACCGCTATTGTATTCTCTAGGGTCTTTGCTAAAAAAACATATATAATGTTTTGGGGTTCTATGTAATTTTCTAGCAAATAAATGATGATTTTTACATGTAGGAGAGAAATGTCAGAATTGGCCTGGGTGCTCCAGAATGCCTGAAGGTGCTCCCCTGCATGTTGGGCCTCTGTATGTGGCCACGCTGTGTAAAAGTCTCACACATGTGGTATCGCCATACTCAGGAGTAATAGCAGAATGTGTTTTGGGGTGTAATTTGTGGTATGCATATGCTGTGTGTGAGAAATACCCTGCTAATATGACAATTTTGTGAAAAAAAAAAAGAAAAAAAAAAACTTGATTTTGCAAAGAATTGTGGGAAAAAATGACAACTTCAAAAAACTCACCATGCATCTTTCTAAATACATTGGAATGTCTTCTTTCCAAAAAGGGGTCATTTGGGGGGTATTTGTACTTTTCTGGCATGTTAGGGTCTCAAGAAATGAGATAGGCCGTCAGTACTTCAGGTGTGATCAATTTTCAGATATTGGCACCATAGCTTGTGGACGCTATAACTTTCACAAAGACCAAATAATATACACTAATTTGGGTTATTTTTACCAAAGATATGTAGCGGTATAAATTTTGGGCAAAATATATGAAGAAAAATTACTAATTTTCAAAATTTTATAACAGAAACGAAGAAAAATTAATTTTTTTACAGATTTTTCGGTCTTTTTTCTTTTATAGCGCAAAAAATAAAGAACCCAGCGGTGATTAAATACCACCAAAAGAAAGCTCTATTTGTGTGAAAACAAGGACAAAAAATTCATATAGATACAGTGTTGCATGACTGAGTAATTGTCATTCAAAATGTGAGAGCACCAAAAGCTGAAAATTGGTCTGGTTATTAAGGGGGTTTAAGTGCCCAGTGGTCAAGTGGTTAAATCATATTGCTAATTGCACTTAAAACTGTAATTTAGTAACTTTTGGAAATGCCAGTAAAAACTTGGCTGTGCCAGTAAATTTTGGGTGTTGTGTCAGTAAATTTCAATCTGGTAGGTTGGCAACACTAAGTACTGTGAAACAGGTGAGTATTGTAGCCACAGTTACTTCTTTATTTTTACACAGACAGGGCTACTTATTTCTTTTTTTTTTTTTTTTTTTCCTTGTCAAAAGAAGTTTATTGAGTATACAATGTTATAAAGATACATAAAGTAAGTTTACAAGGATCTATAAAGTAAGCTCATTGTTTTACAGTAGGGTTTATATAGATAAATATCATGAAATTTCAAATATTAAACATTGGGTTCACGTAAACCTAGATTAAAGATATATATCATTTCCTTAGTTACTTTTGTAGGTATTTAAATGATTTATACCTACTATACATATTGTTTACAAGTAGAGTGTATATAGGTCAAATAAATTCTGATAATGAGCTTTAATCGTAAGGTGGAGAAAAGGAAAGAGAAAGAAGAAAAAAGGGTGAAAGGTAGAGGTATGGTCCACAAGGTTGTCCCGCTCGTCAGTTTATTATTCTTTTTAGTTCTCTTTGAAGCCTTAGAATGGGTGTCTCTGTAAGTCATTTAATCTGTTACCATGGCAACAGGACAGAGTCGTTGAAGTTTGACAGGAACTGTTGTTTTATCCAAGGATGCCAAAGTTTTTCAAATTTTGGAATTTGATTTTGATCGATGGCTACCATCTTAGCATGGGACATTGTATTATTCATTCTGTGAATTGTTTCTGTTAGTACCAATGTAGGCGATTTCCATGCCTTGGCCACTGTTTGTTTTGCAGCCGTTATTAGTTGGATCATAAGTTTGAATTGAGAGAGTGTTAACCATTCCGGTTTTAGATGAAGTAAAGTTAAATATGGATCTGGTTGTATTATTTTTTTAAATATTTTAGATGCAATCACGAAGACTTCCTTCCAGAAGGTTTGGATTACTGGGCACGTCCACCATATGTGTAAATATGTGCCTATTTCTGGGCATCCTCGAAAACAAAGAGTTGAGGTATTAGGCGAATATTTTGCCACTCTAGCGGGTACAAGGTACCAGCGAGTTAGGACTTTATAATTTGTCTCCAGTGCTAAGATGTTGGGTGAAGATGACTTAGATGTGAGCCATATGTTAGACCAGTCCGTGTCTTCTAAAGTTCGTCCCAGGTCCTCCTCCCACCTCTGAACGTAAGAGGGTCTATTAAGATTTGCTACTCCATATAATTGATTATAAAGTGATGAAATTGTACCTTTAGCAAATGGATCTTTTGTACAGATTGATTCAAAAATGGATAATTGGGATAATGGTGTATCCCCCTTTAGGAATGGTGTATAGAAATTTTTGATTTGGAGATATCTAAATATCTCAGAGTTTGGTAGATCATATTTTTCTCTAAGCGATGGGAATGAAAGGAATGATTTAGATGCTATGAAGTCATTTAGTGTCTGAATGCCTGATGTTGTCCAAGCTTTAAAAGAATTTGGGTAGACCATGCCGGATAAAAGGCCGGATTTCTGATAAAAGAAAAGAGAGGATTGTGTGGAGATTGTAACTGATATTTGGTTTTTAGTTTATCCCAGAGAGATAAGAAGTGTTTAGTTATGGGATTATGAATTTTAAAGCGGTCTTTAGGATCAAGCCATAATAAATTTGATATTAATAGAGGGTCATTTTCTGAAGCCTCTATAAATACCCATAATGGGATTTCCTGTTTTGCATGGTATTTGGACAGACTGGCCAAATGTGCTGCTCTGTAGTAGTTAGTAAAATTAGGGTATCCCAGGCCTCCTTTATTTTTGGGAAGATGTAGTGTGTGTATAGGTATACGTGGTTTAGAAGAGCCCCATATAAACGAAGTTGCTCTTTTTTGTACTATTCTCAAAAAATAGGAAGGAATTGGAATAGGGAGGACTCTGAATAGATAAAGCAATTTGGGTAGAATAGTCATTTTGATTGCATTAATCTTCCCTATCCAGGATAAAGGAAGTTGCGACCATTGTTTTATTAGATTTGTGATCTGTCTTAATACAGGAGGATAATTGGTTGAGAATAAGTCAGAATGAGATGCTGTTAAATGAATTCCAAGATATGGGATTGATTTTTCTGCCCATGTGAATGGGAGTGCAGCCCTAGCCGGGATCAATTCCATGTTTGTGAGTGAAATATTAAGCACTAGGCATTTCTTAGGATTAATCATAAGGCCGGATAGGGCTGCAAATCCATCAAGAGCTGGTATTAAGTTAGGACCAGAGACCTGTGGTGATGATAGAAAAAGTAATATATCGTCTGCAAATATACATAATTTGTGTGTAATACCTCCTACTTCAATGCCAGTTATAGTTTGGTTTGTTCTGATGTATTGGGCCATGGGTTCGAGTATAAGGGCAAATAATAAGGGAGATAATGGGCAACCCTGTTGGGTACCTCTTTCGATATTAAAGGCTTCAGATTTGTATCCAGCATATTTTATATAGGCTTTGGGTTTATTATATAATGCTTTGATCCATGTTAAAAAGTGGGGTCCAAAACCCCATTTTTGTAATGAATATTGCATATATTGCCAGGATACTGTGTCAAATGCCCTCTTAATATCGAGAGATAGAAAACATAAAGGGATTTTCCGTTTTTTAGCAATATGTGCCTATAACACTGCCCTGCGTATATTATCGCCTGCCTGTCTATTTGGCATGAAGCCTACTTGATCTCTATGTATTAATTTTCCTATAATGCTATTGAGGCGTTTTGCTATTATTTTTGCTAATAATTTAATATCGAGGTTTAACAGAGAGATAGGCCGATAATTCACACAGGAAGTATCATCAGAAAGGGGTTTTGGGATCATACAAACAATTGCCATTAGTGTTTCTTGCCGAAAAGAATGTCCATCTAAAAGTTTGTTAAAAGTTTCAGTGAGAATGGGAGAGAGTATTTCTGAGAATGTTTTATAGTATAAAGCCGAGTAGCCGTCTGGGCCTGGTCTTTTGTTAAGTTTTAGGTCTTTTATGGCGTTAGCAACTTCATCTATAGTTATAGGCTCATCCAAACTGCTTTTTTGATTCTGAGATAACTCAGGTAAGGTTATTTTTGAGAAGATGGATTCAGCCTCTGTAGGATTAAATTCATTGTTTGTCTTGTATAAAGTTGCGAGATGTGAGTGAAATTTATGGACTATTTTAACTGGATTACAAGTGTAAACATTTTTTGATAATTTCAAACGTATTGGTTTGAAAGATTTGTTAGTTGAATTTAATGCCCGAGCCAAATATGTACCTGGTTTGTTTGTATTCATGTAGAAATTGTGTTTGGAGCATTTGAGGGATTTATCAACTGACTGAGTGAGAAATAGATCGTATTCCAATCTAGATTTTTCCAGATGAGATTTTGTACTCTGAGATGGATTATCTTGAAATGATATGTAGGCTGCATTAAAATTGAGTTCTAGTTTTTTTGCTAGATTTTTGCGTTCCCGTTTAAATAGTGCCATTTGTCTTTGTATTGTACTACGCAAGACAGGCTTATGAGCTTCCCACAGTGTTATTGGGGAGATGTCTGTTGTATTATTAATTGATATGTATTCCTTTAAAGCTTGTTCAATGGCCATCTGATGTAGTGGGTGTTTGAGCATTATGTCCGGTAAGTACCACGTTGGGTCATGCGCTTTTGGTATGGCTGAGGCTATAGTAGTGTATACTGCATTATGGTCAGACCACGGAATCGGAATTATATCTGATGCAATAATTTCTGGTATCATTCCTATTGTTAGAAAAATATGATCTATTCTGGTGAAGGTTTGATGAGGGTGCGAGAAATAAGTGAATTTCTTTTTCATTGGGTTACTTTCTCTCCATGAATCTACCAGATTGTATTTGGAAAGAAGTTGAGAAAAAGGTAATCTAGAGGTTATTTTGGATGGTGTAAAAGGTGATTTATCTAGAAATGGGAGGAGGACCTGGTTCGAATCCCCACACATTATCACTGTTCCTATTTTGTGTGTATTAATCACTTGTAATATATGTGAGAGGAATGGTGTAGGTTGTTTGTTAGGAGCGTAGTAGGAAATCACCGTGATTGCTGTATCCATTATATAACCCATGAGTATCAGGTATCTACCTTCTGGGTCTTTAATTTCTGATGATAAGGTGAATGGTGTGGATCGGTGAAATGCAATTAGAGTTCCCCTTTGCTTGGTACAGGCAGAAGCCGTGTAAATTTGTTGATAAAAAGGAGAAATATATTTTGGAGTAGAATCTTTGGTGAAGTGTGTTTCTTGGAGGCATACTATGTGAGCTTTCTTGTTATGGAAAGTACGGAAGGCTTTGGTCCTTTTTTGAGGGACATTTATTCCCTGAACATTCAGGGAAAGTATATTCAGTGGTGCCATGGCAATAGATCAAATAGTTTTGACTTACTTTTTGTTATGCAGAGCTGACTGCGCAGATCAACCTGTGTGGACTGAAGAGATGAATAGATAGTAAAGAAACCAGTGAATTCTGGAGTAAAGAGTAAACAAAAAACATATGAGATTAGATGATACATTGTATAAATTATTTTTTGCAAGTAATCACAATTTACCCGTGAAAGAGAATAAATATCTCAGGGGAATAAGTGCCTTCGTCACACTCCCACATAATATGGTTGGGAGAATGAGGAGGGCTAATGGGGGTACACGGATCTTCAGCTTACAGGAGAGAAGTGCTATGTCAAAAGACATCAAAATGATGTTTCATTAATTGGAGTGCAGAATATAGTTTTTGTTGAAATTATTTATTCCAGGGTGGTTGTATATGGTTAGTCTTGCCCTAGGCTAAATAATTCAGTTAGAAAGGTACTGTTAATAACTTTGGTATTGATGAAGATAGTTTGAATTATTTTGGGATTTTAACCCTTTTAGAGTAAACAATTACATATTTTATTCATATGTAACTGTTTAGATATGTTAACTCATAAAATTTAGGTTGTATTGCTTCAGATTAGAATAAACAAAAACATAACTCTAGGAACTAGTTAGGTAATAATATATTTGTTTTAAGAAAAGAAAGAAAAAGCTTCCATTACTTCTGGATTATTGAACATATTTGTCCTAAAAAGTAATAAATCTATTGTTATTACCTGATAATATATAACTGAACAAGAATTTCCTTATTTCACTTGTATATTCTAAGGCTATATGAATCAGAAGTAATAAGAAATATAACTGGAATGTAACATGATCCCACACAGAGTGTGACTATCAGAATGCAGTTACATTCAGTTATAAATATAGGTTTTTTATAGAGAACCATCTCTTAGTATAACAAATGAAGAGATATCAGGAATTAGGATGTCAGTCCATTGAATCTTCTTGGTCCATGGATGATGTGGCATAACGGCCTCTTTTGTGAGAATGATGATTCCCATTTTGTTCTGAAATTTTCTGGGTGCTGCCTGAAGGTGAAGATGATGCCATTCTTCTGCGTGTGGGAGTGTTGCTGCTTGTGGGTTCTGTCAGATTTAATTTTAAAAGGGTTTGTTGTAGTTCATCTGCTGATCTGCTTCTGTAAATTGTACCTTGGTAGTTAAATCTGACTGAAAAGGGGAAGCCCCATTGATACATAATGTTGTGGCGTTGCAGTTCCATTAGTTGGGGGTTTCATGGATCGTCTTTTAGTAATAATAAGTTGGGATAGGTCAGCAAAAATGTGATAATTGTGTCCTTGAAAATTAAGTTCCTTTTTTTCTCTTGCAGCAATTAGTATTTGTTCTTTCGTTCTGTAATAATGAAATTTTGTGATTATATCACGTGGGGGTCCATCTTTCTTTTTGGCTGTGAGGGCTCTGTGTACTCTGTCCAGTTCTAAACGTTCAATAGGGAGATCTGGCTTTAGTTCTTGTAATAGAGCAGTAATAGTAGATTGCAGGTCTGTCACAGTTTCAGGTATTCCCCTTATGCGCAAGTTTGAACGTCTGGCTCTATTTTCGTAATCTTCGAGCTTAGTTTGAAGTATTAAATTCTCTTTTTTTAATTGTTCCAATTCTGTTATATTTTCTTGGGTTGTAATTTCAATTTCATCCATTTTTATTTCTAAGGCTGCGGTGCGGTTTCCCAGCTCTCTTATTTCTTTGGTTAGGCTTTTTGTTATTTGGTCTGAGGTTTGTTTTAAAGCCTTATGAAGCATCTTTTCAAATTGTAATAATATTACTGGGGATTCTGAGGAGGCTTGTGGAGAAGTTTGTGAGAGGATTTGTTCTGTATCTGACTCAAATGGAGAGTCTTGCTGTGACATTTTCTGTCTGTGAGAGCGCCCTGATGCTGTATCTTGTGAGGTGACTGGAGCTGCTTCAGCTGCAGTGAGTGCCTGTGAGCTCTTTGTGAGGTGATTTTTATTTCTGCCACGGTTTCCTCCCAGTACCATATTTCCTGCCCAAACTTTCACAGTTTGTTCCCTGGGGCAAAAAGGTTCAAATGGATACCTTTTGAGCCTGCAGGCTCCGCTTTGTCCTTCTCTTCTCTCCTCAGCGGTGTGGAGCTCTAACAATGCATGTCTGCTCCGCTAGGCTCCGCCTCCTGCCCCATGGACTACTTATTTCTAATTTCCCTCTGAAAACTGGAGTTGGTTTTTAAGCTTTGTACAAGCAAATAAGCATAGGCCTGCGCAGAGGGAGGTGCCGGGTTATGCTTGGATACACCCTAGTCACTCTGTGTAGTGCAAACTCTCCCTACTGCTCAGGCTTTCACCCATGCTGCCCCCCCACCCAGTGCTGCTGGCTTTCCTCCTCTTCTCTCGGCTACTGTGGGGGATGTTTCAGCATGGAGAGCGGAGGAAATGGCTAGTCAATATGTCATTTACTGGCCCCCTCCTTTTCTAAATGCATACAGTAAACACAGTCACTCACTGTGTTCATTCATAACGGAAGCATAGTAAACTGTTTACTATGCATCTGTTTGTGATTCAACAGGAAGCCACTCAGCACAGAACACTTCCCATTCATTCACTGTCCTATGTAGCTGAGGCTGCAGAGAAAGGCATGTGTGTTTAAGCTTTGGGATGCAAATCCTAATGCAAAAGGCAGCGCACACCTATTCAAATAAGTGAATAAAATGCTGCATACAGAGCCATGGTATGTGATTGCCACTCCCCAGAACTACAAAATGTGACAAATGGCATTACATCAATATACAGCAGATGTTTTCTTTGAACTGCATCAAAATAAACAGGTGTTTTTTTTTTTGTACATTTCAAAATCATGTTAGTAGGATAGTTGTATACGTGAGGCATAGATTATTGGTTAACCATAGTTGGGTGAAGAACTGCTGTAAATGGTATTGCATGTTTTATAAAGTGTTGTGTGATATATTGATTCTGTATGGCATGAGGAAATAAATGACAGGAGTACTGAACACGCAACAGAACAAGGTAAACGTAACTTTATAAATAAGGCCTATTACATTTAAACGTAAAACGAGACGTTGCTATGAAGTTGCTAACAGTGCACAGCTGAAGTCATCTAGGCTTTCATTTGTAAAGTATGTCCTTCTGTGCATAAAGTTGCTGGCTTTATTAAACTTGATAAATCCAGGTCAGTGTAATTGTTTTCTCTTCTATTTTTTTGTTATATCCTGATTATATTTATTACTCCTCGCTCAAGTTTGGCACTATCAAGGTTTCTTGCAAGGATTTAGTTACGGTGGATCACAAAAGATTAGCTCACAGCTCTATTAAGTTTGGTGATATATATTATTATCATCTCTAACTCTACTTATTTTCATTAAACATCACTTTTTCATTAGCGCCATATCCATTCTTTCCAGTGTTCAGTTTCTAAATTTGGCCCCGGGCATCTGCATTGTGGGAGGATTGGACTCTGGCCATTTTCAGAAGATATTAGTGTTTCTAAATATGTTTTGCACCTGCTTGAGATGTTGGCCAGGTGGTGGATAGTTTGATTCCACTGGCTTGGAAAGCCATGATACGTTTTTCATTCAGTTTTAGCATCTCTCTTGTTTTCTGCACACTGTAGCATCTATGTCCTCCCTTAATTATCACATAAATGACATAAGTTGACTGATGCCATGATCACTACTGCTGCTGTGAAAACAAGATTATTATCTTCATGGCTTGCAAGTCAGCAGGTCTATTTTACCACAGTGATATGAGCAATGGTGCTCAGTGAAATCTAGCAACCAGTGAGAATCCACTTTTAAAAAGTGAGGCATATAGAAAACAAAAAATACTTAAAACACATAAACACATTTCTAGTTGGTTTGCATGACTACACATCCATCTGTTTATACCGTCAAATTTTTTAATATGCAGTATATTCAAAAGAAATATGTAATGTTTTTCATATATTTCCTTTTTATAAATATATTAGGCAATTACCAGAAAAAATCCCCAGTATCCTAAAATGACGGAATACAGCGGCCACAACGAGGAGACACGTTAACCGCTTTCCAACCGCCGCCGTCATTTGACAGCGTCAGAATGGTTTCCTTGAAAGAATCGCCGTAGCTGTACTGGAGCCACTTTAAGGGATATAGCCGCTGTACAGAGGAGCCGATGCGTGTGCCTGGCGGTCGCTATGCCCCCTCGGGCACCCGTCATCGCTCCTGACAGAACCAGAACAAGGATCTGTGTGTGTAAACACACAAATCCACATTCTGGCAGGGGAGAGGAGACAGATTGTGTGTTCCTAGTATATAGGAACAACGATCGGTCTCCTCTCCCAGGCAGTCCCATCTCCCCTACAGTTAGAACACACTGGGGGAACACATTTAAGCCCTTGAACGCCCCCTAGTGTTAACCCCTCCCCTGCCAGTGACATTTATACAGTAACCAATGGCTATTTTTAGCTCTGTTCGCTGTATAAATGTCAATGGTCCCAAAAAAGTGTCAAAAGTGTCTGATCTGCTCGTCGCAATGTCCCAGTCCTGATAAAAATCACAGATCGCCGCCATTACTAGTAAAAAAAATAAAAATAATATAAATGCCATAAATCTATCCCCATGTTTGTAGACGCTATAACTTTTGCGCAAACCAATCAATATACGCTTATTGCAATTTTTTTACCAAAAATATGTAGAAGAATATACATTGGCCTAAACTGAGGAAGAATTTTTTTTCTTTTTAATTTGGGGATATTTATTATAGCAAAAAGTAAAAAATATTTTTTTCAAAATTGTCGCTTTTTTTGTTTATAGCGCAAAAAATAAAAACCACAGAGGTGATCAAATACCACCACAAGAAAGCTCTATTTGTGGGGAAAAAAGCACATCAATTTTGTTTGGGTACAGCATCACACGACCTTGCAATTGTCAGTTAACCTCCCTGGCGGTATGATTATTTCGGATTTTTGGTGCTGAAAGCGGTACAATTATTTTGCATGGAAATTTGGCGTTTTATATTGTAAGCCTGTAATTCTTAACAATAACACACTTAAATCTGTCCAAACAAGAGTCTAGTAGATATCCCGGGTATGATGAAGTTTGAAACACAAAAACATAAATTATAATATAATAAATAAATATAAATAATTTAAAAAAATAATAATATAATAATAATAAAATAAATTTCCCCACGATTCACTATTGCTCAATTCTGCAAATGTTCTAATTTACTATCACTGTTTTCTAGCTGGTCTAAAGCCACTTTTGACGTAAAGGGACACTTTTTGGTTGCTATGGACAATCTCCTGTTTCCAGGCAGAAAGAACAGTATATATAACATAAAACTGCATGCAAGGAATGGGCCAAAGCACTGGAGACAAAAGGGATGTGAAATAATTTCATACAGTACTGTAATCTGTAAGATTACAGTACTGTATGTGTTATGGTTTGTAAATTTTTTTGAATTTGCCGCCAGGCTCCGCCCCCGTGCGTCGCAATGCTCGCAGGGAACGGAGCCTGGCAGGGAGAGGCTTCGGAGGAGACAGAGCCCGCAGACACAGCGGGGGACATCACAGGATCCTGGGGACAAGGTAAGTAACTCCGCACCAGGATCCTGCAATGTAATCCCGAGTGTGGCTCGGGGTTACCGCTAATGGGACTAAAATTTAACCCCGAGCCTCACTCGGGAATACCGTCAGAGAGGTTAAAGTGACGCAGTGCCGTATCGCAAAACATGGCCCGGTCAGGAAGGGAGGTAAATCTTTCTGGGTTAAGTCCATTTTTCCATTTAATTTTATTTCCTTTTTATTTTTTTTATTCCTTATTATGGTTTTTTTTCATTTCTTGAAGATAAGAAATTCAAATTTGAAAATTGCTCCATTTCCCGTCAACACAGTCAGTATTGATGGGGTAATCGCTACCACAGAGCTATTTTGTTCTCCCTGCCAGGAAAACGCAGTGATTACTGCTAGTGGCTATAGCCACTGGTAATAAACAAATGCTTAATATCCGAAATGATTAATGTACCCAAGTCAATCAATGGACGGAATTGGGTGAAATCAGCCTGCCCATGCTTGGATCAAATCCCAGCCAGTCCCCACTGAACCAGTTGAGATTCGATCCATCTATGGTCGGCATTAGTCTTAAGGAGCAGCCAACAAGTACATAGCTATTACCTATTGTACCACTGCCCCCTCCCTTTAGATTGTATGCTCCATGAGCAGGGTTCTCCTATTCCTTCTGTATTGAACTGTATTGTAATCATACTGTCTTCCTTTATATTGTAGAGTGTTGCACAAACTGTTGGTGCTATATAAATCCTGTTTAATGATAATAATGATAATAATAGCTAGTGTTGGGCTTCCTTATTAGAAAGACCAGCATGCACTGCATACACTAAAGCACTAAAGCATGAAAGCACTCTGTATTTTTCTTAAAGATAAAGATATGTACAAATAATAAAAACAATGCCATAAAAAAAGTTTATAAACATAGAAACACAGAATTTAGAAAAAAAAAAAAAAACTGAACAGAATCCACAGTTTATTAGATTCCACTACTACATGTTTACAGAATTGGAAGAGTCAGCCAAGGATCATTAATAATGAGAATCAAAAAGGCAAAATGTCACTGCATGAGGCCAAAAGCAGCCATTCAGAATTAAATAAAAATACTGTTTTACAGTAATTATTTAACACAGATCTTCAGAAACTCACATCTAACCAATAAGGTTTGCATATTTTGGCTTCTATGGTCAATGTATTGTAAGAAGCAGGCCACATTCTCAAGATAAAATCCTGCATCGTGCTTTATCCTGGTGCTGGCTTTGCAAAATGAATTACTGACCTACTTAAAGTTTAGTTGTTAAAGCATACATACCAGCAGCATTCAAACAATAAAACTGTGCCAGTTCACTGAAGCTGCAGAAATGCAGTGGATACATCCAACAAATAGATGCCTTCTATTCCAGTTTAGATAGAAAAAAAAGAAAGCTATCACCAATTGTATTTCCTAGAGGGAATTAGCAAGCACCGAAGCATTTTAAAGGCTATAAAATAAATAAAACAAAGTACATAAAAATGTATAGCAAAGTTTAAGAAAAGGACAGTTTTATTCTCTGAGATGCATATTAAATCAAACCAACAAAAAATAAATTGAAGATTGACCCATTCAACACATGGACACTTGTATGCAAATGAATAGGGTTGTAGAATTTAGCTTAATTTTTGTGCATAACCAGTCAAAGTCTGACCTAGTCAATAAACGAGCAGCACTATGTGCCATAGCTTACTAAGCATCCTCACTGGTGTCAGAGCCAACTACAGAAGGACTCAAAGTTTCATCAGTGGAAGGAGTAACCCTACTTAATGTTTGTCAATGGACCCACCATGGAGAAGCATAGGCTATGAAGTAAACTATGTCATCACTTCAGAACGGCTGACAGTTCAATCCCTTCATGCACGTAGCCATCCAAAAACTGGAGCCTGATTTAACATTTATTAATTATTCAGCCAATCATAAGGAAGAACCAGAAAAAGTGGAGGCTTGCATAGTCATCCAGTGCTTTGGCTGTTAATACCTAAATTAAACCTGCTTGCTTGTTTGAAAATGAACTGTTGGCCTCTGCATAATATCACACTACAATTTCACTTCAATATGAAGAAATGGTGCTGAGCCCAAATTCTTATACTGTCATAGAAAGTAGCCAATATATTGAATGTTGATTCAGTATAGCAAACATTGAAAGGGTGGATAATGCTATCCACATACTCATGAGTCTTTGTTATCCTACTGAATTGTCTTTGTTTAACATAGTTAATGGAGAAAAGTTAGTCACATTACTTTGGACTTTGTATACATGACTTTGATAGGTTATATGCCCAAGGTGTCCTCCAAAGTTTCTCCTTTCTATTTTTTGTTCACCTTTAGGAACTTGTTTCATGTTATACCTGTATTTTAGGGTGCAACATGAACCATACTCCTAATCACCTGCCTCCCACCACCAGAGCTCTCCTCCCTGAGACAGTATGCAGGGGTTCCTTCTCCTGAACAGCCACATCATTTATTCACATGCTATTGAACAAATAAAGTACAAATCAGACTTGTAATTCTTAGTGGACTGTGAGTGAGCTGATCGGCGTGCTTGTAGTTTATTCACACTTTCTACAGCTCTGAAACGTTACAGTCCATACAGAGGTACAGTCAGGGAGCTAAAGGCAGGGTCTGCAGGAGCCTGACATTGCATCTACCATGCACTAATCACAAGTTCAATACTTTGCATGCTCCTGTGAAAAAAAAAATGCGCTTTTTTTCTGCAAAAATAAGGACACGGATTATTTTTTTCATAAAGGTGAACTTAGCCTTTAAACTCTACTTTAACAGAAATCAAACTGTTTCAGACTTCCAAAATCGGTGCAGTCCATGTAGTAAATAATGTACTGCGATGTATTCAACAAATGTTAAAAATAAAACACACTTTTATTCTGCACACAACAACCTAAATGGTCATTCATTAAAATGCATTAATCACTGTGACTAAGGTGGATTTAATATATATTATTATGGCCCTATATTGTGTATTCTGTGGTTTACGTTTAGATAAAGCAGGACGCTCTCTGGTGTAACACAGGTGCAAAAAAGCTCCCTGCATTTGTGGAATAAAAGATAAAATACTACTTTGCTGCATCTTCAGAAAGAGCTAATCACACCTGATTATCTCCTATAGGAATAGCAAATGCACAAGAACTGCAGGCCTGTTTACAAATATAAATTGAAGGTATTATTTTATATTTCTATATCAAGCTGTACATCCATCCTTACCAAAGGGAATGGAGATGAAGCCTGTTAAGTAACCCAGGATGATGTGAGGTTCGAGGCAGATCTATGGAGAAATTCATCACCAGGCAGTTAATGTAATGACTCCGGCTCTATAAATTATTTCCATTTTCTCTGTTGAGTTCTGTTCCATTCTTCTGAATAACATTCTATGCCTGATTTCACTGCGAGTGTCAAGTCACAGTATAAAATTATTATGTGGGCAAAAATAGCCAAATGCTCTGTGATTTTTGCCTGAGCTTCACAAAGGGTATTGCTCATAATTTGTAGAGAGTTCTGGTTGTTTTCTAAAAGCTCCCACGCAAAGCATTACCAATAATTCTTTTCTGACGGCCATGCCGTGTTTTTACAGTCAACAGTGTTTTTTTTCTAAACAGCAAACTTTGTTTAGATGTCAGAATGTTGTTCAATCTTATGGTAAAAAAATAATAATTCATACATTAACAATAAAATTAATTAATGTATCATGATTGTGAATGTGGATGAATAGGACCAGTGGTAATATGGATGATGTAGGGTTGGTACACATGGACATCATGGATGAATGAATAACAGACCTTGCAAGAAAATGCAAGGCCGCTTATATAGCAACCCCGACCCTAATACAAAATGTACAGTAAAAGCTATATATAAATTAAATAATTAAAAAAAAATACTAATCTTACACCCCAAAGTTCAGCACATTCATCTATGTGAGGGTGACATCACTGGGTGGTCTTGGAGAACCCAGGGAAAACTGGGTTTTAACTACCAAAAAATGCCCCCTAGCATAGTGCTGAGGTATCTTCTTGCAAGATTTGGAATCCTGAGCTTTCCCCAGCTCTTATATCAAGGACCAGTGATGTTGCTAAAGCCTACAGGAAGCAGCCAGTGAATGTAAGGTATTAGGGCTGGAGAGCTGCAGTATAAGCAGCCCTTGCATTTGCATGCAAGGTCCTCTTAAGGACCGCCTATGTACATATACTGCAGCAGGGCGGCCCTTAAGCCCAAAATCACATACCTGTATGTGATCTTCTTCTTTGGGTCTGGAGCTCACGTGTGGGGAGCCCTGCTCCCGCTGTGATTGAACATAGCGGGTCCGGTGAACGCGATGTCCCCCGAGAACCTGGCAATCATTCGTAGAGAGGCAGATCAGTGGTCTGCCTATGTAAACAAGGCAAACTGCTTTTTTTGCCTTCTCTTTTTGTTTGTTATAAAACCACTGAGGTGATCAAATACCACCAAAAGAAAGATCTATTTGTGGGGAAGAAAGGACATCAATTTTATTTGGGTACAGCCTCTCAAGACAGCACAATTGTCAGTTAAAACAACACAGTGCCATATCCCAAAAAAAGTTCAGGAAGGGGGTAAAACCTTCTGTAGCTGAAGTGGTTAAAGAGCCATTTTTGCTGAGAAAAAAACAATATCCTCTTCTTAACAGTTGGATACATTGGAAATATTTTAACAAGTGTCCTACCTGATGTCATTGGTGTACTAAAAATTCACACATGGGTTCCACTGATCCCCTATCTCCTGCAGATACTTCCTGCCTACTAAGTGGGGAACTTTAAATAGCTAAAATATTTTGTCCCATTGAGGCTGAGAAGAGAAAGTGATCACAAAATGTTTAAGTACCAATTATACTGTATATGTTATGTCAAGTTTACCATAATTGAAGTTACTCTGTCATATTAATGCATTAAAGTGGTAGTAAAGTCTAATGTTTATGTTTTACCTACAGGTAAGCCTATAACAGCTGTTGAGGAACTACAAGTCCTATCATGCCTCTGCCTTTGGTAGTCATGCTTGTAACTGTCAGCAGCTTGCAACGCCTCAAAAGACTTGTAGTTCTGCAACAGCTGGAGGGCCAAAGGTTGAGGCACCCATAGTTTAGGAGATATTTACTTGTGTAGCAGCCAGTGACGTCACCGGCACATGAACTCTGAAGGAACAACATACCTGTGCCATTCCTTCAGAGCTCTGTGCCATAAACCATGACTCCCACCCGCATTTACGGAAGTGACGTCATCGCGGCTCGGCCATTCAAAATACCAGAGCCCGCAAACCTGGAGGGAAGACCGGGATAAGATGGAAGCCCAGTCAGCTTTCACATATCTAATTTTTTTTTTCAACTTTACTACCACTTTAAAGGTTTTTATAGCTACTTACTTTTTTATTTGGAAAAATGAAACTAGTATAGTTTGTTCAGGTCATAAAGGGTCTTGAAGAATTAACAACCTTAATTTGCATATGAAATGGCATTGCAGCTGTCATTTTGCTGTCTAACCAATTTTACAAAGTCATTTCTGGACTTGTATCAGTTTGATGCAATCGCAAACTAAAATGAACCAAGATTCTAATAAATTCTACATACTCTCATACAAATGGACAATAGTGAGACAAGGAACCCAGCCAATGGAGAAGGATGGAAAGACAGCCAGAAGAATAAAAGACCGAATGACTAGAGGAAATAGGAAAACAGGACTCAAGGACTGTAACCAGGAGAATGACTAGAAGCCAGAACAAAGCAATTGCTATTGTATGCAATTTTATATTTCTAAACATTGTTTTTTAGATATATAAAGTGCCTTGTAAAAGTATTCACCCCCTTGGTTTTTTACCTATTTTTTTACATTACAGCCTTTAGTTCAATGTTTTTTTAATATGAATTATATGTGATGGATCACAATACACACAATAGTCTTAGTTGGTAAAATTAAAAAAATATATACATAAAACTATTTTTCATAAATAAAAAAATGATAATTGGCATGTGCGTATGTATTCACCCCCTTTGTTATGAAGCCCATAAAAAGCTCTGGTGCAACCATTTACCTTCAGAAGTCACATAATTAGTAAAATGATGTCCACCTGTGTGCAATCTAAGTGTCACATGATCTGTCATTGCATACACACACCTTTTTGAAAGGCCCCAGAGGTTGCAACACCTAAGCAAGAGGCACCACTAACCAAACACTGCCATGAAGACTAAGGAACTCTCCAAACAAGTAAGGGACAATGTTGTTGAGAAGTAAAAGTCAGTGTTAGGTTATAAAAAAATATCCAAATCTTTGATGATCCCTAGGAGCACCATCAAATCTATCATAACCAAATGGAAAGAACATGGAACAACAGCAAACCTGCCAAGAGATGGCTGTACACCAAAACTCACGGACCAGGCAAGGAGGGCGTTAATCAGAGAGGCAGCACAGAGACCTAAGGTAACACTGAAGAAGCTGCAGAGTTCAACAGCAGAAGCTGGAGTATCTGTACATAGGATGACAATAAGCCGTACGCTCCATAGAGTTGGGCTTTATGGCAGAGTGGCCAGAAGAAAGGCATTACTTTCAGCAAAAAACAAAATGGCACGTTTTGAGTTTGTGAAAAGGCATATGGAAGACTCCCAAAATGTATGGAGGAAGGTGCTCTGGTCTGATGAGACGGAAATGTAACTTTTTGGCCATCAAAGAAAATGCTATGTCTGGCACAAACTCAACACATCACATGACCCAAAGAACACCATCCCCACAGTGAAACATGGGGTTGGCAGCATTATGCTGTGGGGATGTTTTTCAGCAGTCGGGACTGGGAAACTGGTCAGAGTTGAGGGAAAGATGGATGGTGCTAAATACAGGGATATTCTTTAGCAAGATGTGGCAAGCTCATAGAGACTTATCAAAAGCAACTTGGAGCTGTGATAGCCACAAAAGGTGGCTCTACAAAGTATTGACTTCAGGGGGGTGTATAGTTATACACATTGACTTTTTCGGTTATTTTGTCCTATCTGTTGTTTGCGTCACAATAAAAAAAAAAATCTTCAAAGTTGTGGGCATGTTCTGTAAATTAAATGATGCAAATCCTCAAACAATGTTAACTCCAGGTTGCGAGGCAACGAAACACGAAAAATGCCAAGGGAGGTGAATACTTTTGCAAGGCACTGTATTGTGTATTTTTGTTATTATATTTATAAGTTGTCATTTGATTACTGAATGACATTTAATGATTGGAAATAAATTATTCAAAATATTGTTTTTAGAGTTTTTTGCCACATCCATTGCAGAAATAATACAGTTCATATCTTTTAGAGTGCTAAGCAAAAACAAAAATGTCTGACTATAAAAGTATTTGAATCTTAGTCCATAGTTTAACGTGTATGCCAAGGCAAAGAATGCAGTAAGTCTTTGAAATACATGCACATTTACTTTTGTTTTATTCCTTTATAGAAGCTGCAAGTAAAGAAAAATACTTTTGTTGAGCTGCCTTTAGCTCTCAAGTCCTGCTGCGGACAGGCAACAGTTCTTTTTTTTGGTGGACTGAGTGTCAGTGTATTTTGCTAAACTACTCAACTGCAGCCACTCTTACATCTCTACAACAATAATATTAATAATAATTTTGTGGTCTATGATAAGAACTAGGTGGGCTAAATAGCCCCTTAGAGAAAACACAGAAAGTGTGGAAAGGGCACAGGACAACTCTCCATTCCTGAAAAGATCTACAGTTTTTTTCCCCTATGGCACAGATATAACAAAATAATTTTAATGGTATATTTAACAGATCAAAATGCAGCAAACAAGAAAAGTTCACTGTTGGGGTTTACGTAAACATTACACTTTATTTTTCCAGTACTGAAAAAGTATTAACTGCATCAGTCCTGCTGTTGAAAGAGCTAAAAGTCTAATATGATCTTTACAAAAGCACCCCCACCCCCATTGGCAAATTTGTCCGGGGGCTAGTTCACCTACTATCGTGCTGTAGAACTGTAAGAAGAGAACAGAGGATGTCCAAATTTGAGATGGGATTAAAAAAAAAAAACACACAGGAGACCAGAAGATGTCAATACAAATATATGATGAGATTACAAAACAGAACACTAACTTCTGGATTGCTAAGCTAAGATGGGTACTCACATATTGTCCATCTTCTTTTGTGTTTTTTTCTAAAAAAAAAAGTGCCTATTTCTATTTGTTAGTAAGCCCAAAACATACGAGGATTCATAACTAAACACAATCAAAAGTATTATTATAAAACAGCTCAGTTGCAAGTTTAAGCAAAAAAAAAATCACTGCATAAATTGTTTACAGAACATACATTTATTATAGATAAAATGCCCAGGAAAAAATAAACCTAAAATTGTAACAAACATCCAGTTGAACTCACGTGTCTGAGAAAGGCAGAATAAATATAGACAGATGGTGAAGCCCACGCGCTCTCATAAATGTGTTTCTTTTTAAACTATGGTGAAAGATTTGTTTGTTTTTTCAACAACTAATACTACACATGCCTTATTTTGATAGACAGCTCTTGAATGACTTGGGTTCAATCCCTAAACGTATAATGCAGCTTAAAGTGAACCAGCAATCACATCATGCTAACTAAAGTATTCACATATTTGGAATAAGCTGTAAAACACTTTAAAACAAGTCCTCATTTATCTCTGTATCTATAAGCATAGTAGAGAAATTACATATTAAATTTCACAACACAATCATTAAAATTTTAGCTGTTTTTCCTGTGGAGAATAGAATCTTAGCAGCCTACTAGCCCTCTAATGTATGCAACCACTATATGCTTGTTTCCAAGGCCTCATTCACATGGCTGTTTGGAGGTGCAGGTGGATCTGGGGTATAAACGCATGCAGCCATTCACCCTAGTGGGCAGCTGCATGTACTACCTGTGGCTCTTCGGTCATAATTACCAACATATTTATATATATGCCAGACCCTGCTTGCACCTCCTAATGTCTGTGTGAATTAGGTCTTAGTTGTTAGAAAGAAACTAAACCCTTACTCTAGAATTTTTGTTGGGATCTTTGATAATAAATATATTCAGTAGCCTTTTCCAAAGAAAGACACAGATTGTTAGGATTGAAAGCTTGTGTGAATAAACCAATTTATTCTGAAATACAATATATTTTCAGAAAAAACATAAGAGGTAAGTTAAGATCTCACCTCAAGTGCCCCAAGACCTTAAACCTTACCCATTCCCTTGCAAAGTGAACAGTCTATTTGTCTTCAACCCCAATGAGTCTTCACAGTACCACATCCCTTATCAGATGATTCTGTTCTTGGATTAAAACATATGAAGCCTGGAAGCAATCTTGCCTGTTTGGCTATCGTGCTTTGTGAACCCTTTGCTATTAGTTAAAGCGGAGTTCCGTCTGCAAAAAAAAATTAAAGTCAGCAGCTACAAATACTGCAGCTGCTGACTTTTAAAATAAGGACACTTACTTGTCCAGGGCACCCACGATGTTCTCACCCAAAGCCAACCCGTCCCTCGGCTCCGGGTGGAGGCACCGGCATCTTAAGTAAGGGAATCAGGAAGAGAAGCCTTGCGGCTTAACAGCCTGTTTCCCTACAGTCGTGTTGCGCATTCTGACTGGTCCCTGCTGTTTTCTGGGACTTGTGTGTCTCCCAGAAGACAGTGGGGGAATAGAGGAGGGGCTGGACATGGCGTAGGTCACCGCAGATACTGCGTCGATCTTTCGCCGGAAGTGGGAGCAAATACCTGGCTTAGACAGGTATCTGCTCCCCCCCTCCCTCTAAAAGGTGCCAAATGTTACACCGGAGGGGGGGAGGAACCAGATTAGTGGAAGTTCTATTTCTGGGTGGAACTCCACCTAGCAAATTGCAATCGGCAATATCACCCTTGCTGTTTGGGGAATTCTGGCTCTAATTTAACAGATGGTGCGTCAGACCTCTGCAGAGAGGCTACAGCTTCAACACAGAAAACAAGGTTCCTTTTTAAAGCACGCTGGCAGGAGACAAGCTTTTCTACTCAGGTTGTGGCTGCCTTCAAAAAAAAAAACAATAGTTGTCCTGAGATATATATAGGTATGTAGGCTGCCACTGCTGGCAGCCTTTTATAAATGCTAGTTTCTTGGCTGTAATGGTGACCCAGTACTTCCATTACCTAATAAGTCCCTAATCTAAAACAAGTATGCAGATCAGGAGTTGCTAAATATTTGTTTGTCAGTTGCTCAGAAGCTAGAAATATATGAAGGTCAGCATCATTGCCAGGCAATTAGCATCTTCTAAATTACTTCCGTAATTACAGCCTATGCATTTGTCCCATGATAAGCTTACTTTGCAGCAAAAATATAAATGGATCCATATGGAGAAATCCAATATGACCCTAATTACGCCAATCAGTTAGTTAACTTATGACTAGTTACGATTTTTCAAGATTTTAAATTCACATTCTTCATGCTAAATGAAATAAAATGAACTAAAGCATGATATAATTATCACAATTAAAATCAGGCAAAATGTGTCCTTTGTGGTTGCATGCCTAGTTACAACACACATAACAAATATTATTATAATGATGGATGTTATACTATAAGTGACCTTCATATCGGTGACCTTTTAATAAAAAGTAATTATGTCTCCTTACTTTTCAATAATCAATTCACCACACACACACAACAGAATGATAATGACGTACACATCAAAATACTATACTGTTACAGAAGTTTTATGCTAATTTCATGCTGACACAAATCCATAATGTGGCAGCTTTAGATAAAGCCTCTTTATGTTTTGTTAATCTTAAAAAAAAAAACAGAGCTAAGAATCCTCTAAGTTTTACATGCAAAAAAAAAATTACTTGTCAGAACAATTTGAACAGCTAAACTAAAAAATATATTCTTTATTTCAATATCATCACAAATTATTATTAGTATTATTTTTATTTTAAACCACCTTTGGGAAATAATAAAATCATCATTGACCTGATGGTTAAACCTGAAAAGATTGAGCTGATGGATGAACCTGAAGAAAATGGGGGCAGGAACTCATAGTGACCAATCAGGTCCCATCTTTCATCAACTAGGAAAATAAAGCAAATATGCTGATTGTTTTTCACACATCAGCTCTTAAGTCATATGTGTTTAGTGTGAGTGTGATGCCTGATGCCACAATGTCCTGATGTCCAGAAAAGATGTATTCTTTGTCATTTCTATCATTTTTAAGATGTGCTAATCAAGGCTTAAGACAACAAATTAAATGTCATGAAATGTCATGATAGGTGTATAAGTGGCAGGAAAATTACATCAAGCTGACATAATGAGCTTCATTGATTGCCCTTTATTTGAATATGTTTTGGGGTCTTGTCCTTATAATTATTTCACTATTTGTGCTGACCTGGAACAAGAATTGGAATTCCTAGCAGTCCTGAGCTAAGTAATGTGCAAGCTTGTTCTGAAATTGTGTTTAATATCAGTAATAATGGAAGGATAAAGATGACAGGCCTGGAACATGCACCTTCAACAAGTAGTCATGATGAACGACCAAAAATAACCAAAATCTCTTTCAAAAGACAGTAACAGAAAAAAAAGATTTGTCCATAAATCAGTTCAATTCATCCCTTTGCTGCCATGCCCTACATGCCCTTTTTCACCTCGAGTGGCTAAATCATTTTTGCTATTTTTTATGTCTTAATTTTTTTTTACTTACAACTTTCAGAATAAGTCCACTCAAACTGTACACATTTTTTTTTAACTTAAGTACTATCACCACTAGAGATTGGGAGATGCACAAAGTCCTCAGTCTCCTTTGTCTCTGATGTTGTGCTGTGAACTTACTTGTGAACACAAAAGTGTTCAATATTAAGTTCTTCTGTGTTCATTCACAATCTGCAAGGGGTCAATAAACATGTCTCTTGTGTTTGCAGATCTCCTTCAGTTTATGAATGAACACAGAAGTGTTTAGTATTATGATTGTCTGTGTTCATTCACAAAGTGAGGGAGATCAGTAAACATCAGAGGCATGTTTACTGAACTTCTCACTTGCCAAACCTAAACAGAAAATCCACTGATGAAATTGGCATGAAGCCAGAATGCTAGTCTCATTGGTGGTAAGGACTGAAGGGGTTAAGTGGCAGCAGCAGGTGGAGGTCATACCAGAGGAGGTGGATACACAAGGGCTGAGGGGAGAACCACACCACAGGGTACACATTCAACTTTCTTTTGCAAGCGAGCAGTGAAAAGCACAGGAAGGGAGGAGATCATACTGTGGGGTGGCAGTGGTTTGGGGGGGGGGGTGATTCCTTTTTTTTTTATAAATGAGGGAACCCCTCTGCTATAAGGTAATGGTTGTGGAAGTGACCATGAGCTTAAAACAGAAGGGAATGCAGCTGGTGTAAGGGTTACTGAGATGGTCAGCTGGAAGCAGTTCTGTTGCATCTCAAGCCCAACCTTAATGGCAGTGAAAAGGGTTAACCAATAGCTGGAAAACACTACATACATGAATACCAGGCTTTAGCATTTTATTTTGTTTCTTTTCTAATTAATATTTTTCAACAGTTCATGGTCAGTAAAATGCTTTGCACACTGACTCAACCTACATGCTTTGAAATGAAGTATATAATTAAATACCTATGATTGATTTTACTGGGAGCTTAATGCACTCCAAAAAATTCCTTTGACAATACAAATTTGAATCACATTTAAGTTTCTATAAATCCAGTAGAAAGATAATTTGCGTTTGCAAACTATCTAATACAATAATTCCACTGCTATCTGGGTCTATATTGGGAATTAAATGGACAGGCAGCAAAAAAGAAAAAAAAAAAGAAAAATAATAATAAACCTGTTAGCCTCAGTAGAATAGCAGAGAAAACCTTAATTGTTTTCCTTTTTTCCTTCCCATCTTTAGCCATTAGTGTCGGTACTTGGTGAGTTAGAGTATGATCCATTACTGCTGGGATGACTTGGTAGAATTAATTCTTATGAATATGATATCTCGATAGGGAGCATAACATGCAGAAATCACTTTGCGCAAATGGACAGTTTCCCCCTCGGGACAATACACCAATTTCCGTTGCAGTATGAAAACCTAAAGTGATATTTTATTACATATGCCAGAGGACCAATGTTCCTGAGACGAAGACTAATTGTTTACTACTGCTGCAAGTTACTGGTTAACAGGACAAATGTCCTTCCACTTAAGTTACCTTGGTTAGAAATGAAAAAGTAATGGTTTGTCAATACATTGCAATTAATAATGCAATTGCAATTATTTTTGTAGTAATAATAATAACAACAATAACACTAATGATAATAATACCATACAATATTAATAATGTTATTATTATTGTTGTTATTTCATTCATATTATGCCTTCAGCTCTTCAGTTAATTATATCTGTACAAACAGCATGTTTAATGTCACTATTTGAAAATATTAACAATAAAAGACATATTTATAAGGCAGCAGGTATTCACAGCAGGTATATCTTCCAGGTGCATGTGCTTTAAATTATAGGGGTTAGTTCACGAACAGTGAATCTCATCCCCCCTTCCAGCAAGTTATAGTCTTCAGTCTTGCCAACTCTCCACTGCTGACCACCCAGAGTAAATTTCAGTTTTTCATTTGGTGTTGGGGATTACCTAGGAGTGTGGCATCACTACAAAAGGAGCTTGGGGCTCTGTGATTTGCTGCTTAGACCAAAGCAATGTCACACGGGGGAGGACACACACTTCCCCATACCTAGAGGTCCCATCCGAGTAGTAAGGAGCATAGATCGGTCAGTGGCTATATGCTGGAGAAAGGGGTGGTGGTTATCATGGCTATCAAAAGGCACTGCCACTTTGCCCTTAATGGGCAGTCTCTAGACTAGACTCTAGTCTAGGGCAGTCTCTAGATTACAAACTAGAGGCCAGAATGTTGCAGAGAGATATTAAGTATACTAGAGTCAGTGTGACTTCAATACCAACAAGTGGCTAGCATCTTTAGCAAGATACCTGGTTTACCGTGTGACCGATTTATAAGAGTCTCCAAAGCTAGTTCTTTCCACTAGGAGATAACAGTTAGCTACAATAAACGATATAGATATATAGGCAGTGTGATCATTTTACAAATCAGTATGTAGCAGCCTGATCGAGACAAAAGGAGTACTTAAGTAAATTGGTAGACAGCATCTAGCACTGTAAGTACGGATAGTGTGACCTAGATGTATTGACATCTAAACTCAGTCGACAGATATTAGAACACACCCCTCTAGAATATATTTGCATTGATCTCTATTGAGGGCATATTTGAGGGGGTGTGTTCCTTGCATTGTTCCTGGCATGGATGGATAGTGGTAATTAAGTGGTCTTAGTATTCCTGCCTGACCAGCTGATATAATATCTAATATATATATTCTTGTTAGGGTAGGGTGGAAGGAGAGTGGTAGCCTCGCTTCCTTAATCACTGCACATTCCTCCACTTTCTAAGAGGGACTCGGGATCTCCCTTTAAGTGGTGTTTACACATTTATACACATTATATATAAATCCTAATAAAGCTTATGTTTTACGATCGATACCTGTAGTGCGTTGGGGTGCACACCCCAGTTTTGTTGAAAGTTTTGATTGCTAGTTTTGATTACCAGTTTAGATATTTGTTTAGTCTATATAGTAAGCAATTGGTGAGGTGATTCAGAAATGAAACTAAACAAGAAAACTCCACTGAGGAACATTTTCTGACTAATAATGGTAAAATCATGGGCGCTTTGTGGCAGGACTTTGGCTTAAAAATAAAATCTTTATCTGATCAATGACACATAGTTACATAGTTACATAGTTACATAGTAGGTGAGGTTGAAAAAAGACACAAGTCCATCAAGTCCAACCTATGTGTGTGATTATGTGTCAGTATTACATTACATATCCCTGTATATTGCGGTCATTCAGGTGATTATCTAATAGTTTCTTGAAGCTATCAATGCTCCCCGCTGAGACCACCGCCTGTGGAAGGGAATTCCACATCCTTGCCGCTCTTACAGTAAAGAACCCTCTACGTAGTTTAAGGTTAAACCTCTTTTCTTCTAATTGTAATGAGTGGCCACGAGTCTTATTAAACTCTCTTCTGCGAAAAAGTTTTATCCCTATTGTGGGGTCACCAGTACAGTATTTGTAAATTGAAATCATATCCCCTCTCAAGCGTCTCTTCTCCAGAGAGAATAAGTTCAGTGCTCGCAACCTTTCCTCATAACTAAGATCCTCCAGACCCTTTATTAGCTTTGTTGCCCTTCTTTGTACTCGCTCCATTTCCAGTACGTCCCTCCTGAGGACTGGTGCCCAGAACTGGACAGCATACTCCAGGACACATATTGCAAGAACTTTAAAAAACTTCACTGTACAGTCCTGCTTGCTGCCATTTTATTGGATATTGCAGTCAGGCACTCACTAGCTATAGCTACGCAATTAGTACCAGTGCTATAATAAGAAAAACTTCAGTGAGATAGTAACATGAGTGCTCTATAACAGTGTACAGAATGTTTCCATGCAAGCAATGCATGTTGGAAGTTTCTTACCAGAAAAAATTATCTGCAAATAATGGGAAACTACTCAGAAAACTTCTCAGAAAAAAACAGAATGATGTGGAAGTGTTTTAAAACATTGTTGTTTAGTACACACAATACTGCTTTTATGTCATTGTTAACCACTTGCTTACTGGGCACTTAAACCCCCCTCCTATCCAGACCAACTTTCAGCTTTCAGCGCTGACACACTTTGAATGACAATTGCGCGGTCATACAACACTGTACCAAAATGAAGTTTTTATAATTTTTTTTCCCACAAATAGAGCTTTCTTTTGTTGGTATTTAATAATAATTTTATTTTTTGTTAAAAACATGTAAAAAAACGAATTAAAAAAAAAAAAAAAAATTTTAATTTTTTGTTATAAAATTAAAAAAAAGGTAATTTTTCTCCTTCATTGATGGACGCTGATGAGGCAGCACTGATGGGCACCAATAGGTGGCAGTGATGGGCACTGATGTTTGGCAGTGATGGGCACTGACGGGTGGAAATAATGGGCACTGATCGGTTACACTGATAGGCAGCACTGCTAGGTGGCACTGATTGTCACCCCTTGTGGGCATTGATAGGTGGCACTTGTGGGTATTGATAGGTGGCACTCATGGGCATTGATAGGTGGCACTGGTGGGCACTGTGGGCACTGTCAGGTGGCAATGGCAGGTGGCACTGGCAGGGGGTACTGGTGGCACATATGAGGCAGAATTGCCTCTTCCTCTTTGGGACCAATGTCCCTTGCTGATAAGCCAGTGATCGGCTTTTTCTTTCTCCTCGCGCTGTCAGCATGAGGAGAAAAAAATTGATCACAGAGCATTTGCTTTGATCATGTGATCAGCTGTCATTGGCTGACAGCTGATCACATGGTAAGGGGCCGGGACCGGCCCCTTACTCGGATCGGTAAACACCCGATTCTCAGTGACTTTGTGATCACAGCGCGCCCTGTAGGGAATATACACAGGGGAGGCTGTCATATGATGGCCTCCCGGAAATTAAGGTCCGCGCTGTAGCTGTCATTCGGCTATAGCGCGGATGTCAAGTGGTTAAAGGGGAACTAAATCCTCCTTTCCTTCTCAGCCAAGGAAGCTGCCATCTTAGTTTCTGTTTGATCTGCAACTGCCATGTGGCTGCACAAGTGATCAGGTATGAAACCAGACATTTTATGGTTTGGCAGTTTGGTTGAAAGCACAAGCAAATATGACAGTTAGCAATCCTAGCATGCCGTAAATGTAACAGTTTTTTTAAATTGTTAAATCAATCGGTTTAGTTCTGCTTTAACTGCCAATGCTTACTTGCCATTATTATTAGCTGAAAGCATTTTATTGATATTAGAATGGGCAATGGTAACCAGGACAAGGCAAAAGATCTTTGTACAGTGATGTGTATATAGACAGTACATGCAGTGATGTGCAAAGGAATTCCAAAAACTGTTTTTAGGTTTAATATATGTAATTTGAAACAAGACAAAATATTGAAGAATGAGAAGGAGTTATGGATTCAGTTGCAGAGAAAGCTCCCTGAGCTCAGAGTTAGATTGACAGAACACGAATTTAACAATTGATTGTTAGTATCTACATATTCTTGCTTTAAGCCTCATCAAGGACAAGACACAAGTGAGTTAACAGAGATAAGCTCAAAAACTGGACAATTCTTTATCATTTTGTACTTTGCTTATGTATGCACATGGGGTTTTATGTCAAGTGTAGAATGATAACTATGCTTGATGTTTTTGTGTATGCAGCTATTACAGTTTGTAAGACTGGCACAGTATAGGAGTGCTATCACTACAACATAAACAGAGCAACTGTGTTCTAATCTTGGTGTATATAAGATCAGATAAGAAATCCCAGAACAGCAGAAGAAAGCCATCGGGATTAGCAAATAATATATACAGTAGGATATGTTTCAGCTAGGATATTTTTAATTGATACCCTATTGTTCAATAAAACAGAGAAAGTGTGTACTCTATTTAGCAATAGCTTAATATGTACTAGGTAGTTGATGTTCATATTGGATAAAAGGGGATCTCCTGTGGATCTCAAAAGCCCTTGTGTAGGGTCAAGACACACTAGAATATTTCCTTTACTTGTTTGACCAGTAAACAATGGGCAATCACATAAAATCTCTAGGATCAACAGAGATGACGTCTGATGGTCTGCAATAACTGGCAGCATCAAGCATATCAACTGAAAAAGAAAACAAAGCCCATTTCCCAAATTTGATGCCAATTATAAATGTGCCCCTATTAAATGATTGATTTTTTTCAGACTTTGGAGCAGGTTGAATATTTTATACTTTCACTCTGGCATGGAGTACCACTTAATCTTAATATTTATCCTATTAAGGAATATTTCCTTAAATACAAGTTAGGTCCTGTATCAATGGGCTTTGTACTTTGCATCAGTTTGACATCAATTTAAGACATTTCAAAGATCATTTAGAATTCATTGGCAAGTCCATTTGACCTTCAGTTGACCACCATCTGACCTTCATGGACCTGCTTTAGGTGGGATTTTCATTCCCGTGGACTTGTATGGAGATGCAAAACCTGCAGAAAGTGAACAAAAGCCCATTAACTCAGACCATATATCTTCTCATTCTCCACAGGTTCCTAGTCATGGTGCTTTTCTTGTAAGAGAAAATAGCACCGATGATGCATTACATTTGAAACAAAGAAATGCCAAGTGGAAATAGTCTGATATGTTGTGGTTTTACCCTAATGAACGTTCTTTTTAAAAGTCCATGCCCTACATTATCATCAACATATTTGAAATGACATTCAGCATTGCAGCATCTGTCACACTTCTTACTGTAATATGCCAATCTATAACAATCTATAAAATCAAGCCCAAACCGGCCAGTAGTAACTACTTATTATAAACAATACACCCACCCGTTGTCACAGAGAAACAATCAGATTTCCCTTGGTATAATGAATCAATTGATAGGAACTTTGAAATAATGTATATTATTTTATTAGCAAATATTAGCAAACCTGTGCTTGTTTAGATGGAAACAATGCATGAAAAGAAAGGGTCAGAAAAGATCAAAATTGTATAGTAATGGTTATAACCCAATTTCAAATAGAAAATAGTTTTGTTTCAGCAGTAGCTAATGATGTAAATGTTTTATTTAAGTGTGCAATATTTATATCATATATATATATATATATATATATATATATATATATATATATATATATATATATATATATACACATATATATATATATATATACATAATCTACCTGGTATTACGTTTACTGGCGACTGATCTATTTATGTGAACATGCCACATGTAAAGCTTTAAAGCATACTCTGCTTTGGCTGCAGACTTAAATTTTCATTTTTTAGAAAAAGAATGTGCTGTATATGTCTTCTCATCTTCTGGAAAATCAAACCCTTTCCATATTTTTTGTTTTATAAAACCATCACAGCACAACAGAATGTCATTTAATTCACATTTGGTGGCTCAAACACTTATCACAGAATGTCACAGCTGGTCTCAAGCTGCAGAAACTTCTCTGGATGAGGTATGATATTGATTTATGTAACTGATAAGTCAAAGTGAGCAAATGTGGCAATAATGATTTTTTTTTATCCCCATAACAGCATACATGTTCTGTAAAAAAAATCTTTTTCCATACAGACAATGCTTGAGTCTAAGTTAGTGTATTAATTGACTTATTCAAAACTGTTCCTGCAGAGGGTAAGAAAAACCAAAAACAAATACACCAGTCTTGTTTAGCGTGGCAAGTAGACCTAAACCCCTACGGGGCAACATTACTTAAATGTAAAAGAATAAGTTAATACCCCCCTCCCCCCAATTACTACACTGCTGAATGTTGCTCAACTGTGAAGAAATTCTAATGAAGTTCCCTTTGAACCAACATTTCTGGGTATGTTGATTTTTGGAAATCATTTTGACAGAGGATTTCTTCCCATATAAGCAGCGTTTAGCAGCTTAGATAGCGGGGAAGCTAAGTATTCACTTTATTATTTTACTAGATGAGTTTATTAGAGAAAATTTAGTAAAACCACATTAACTTTGTAGCCTCCCTGACGGTATTCCCGAGTGTGGCTCAGGGTTAAATTTCAGCACCATTAGCGGTAACCCTGAGCCACACTCGGGGTTGCATTGCAGGATCCTGGTGCGGTATACTTACCTTGTCCCCAGGATCTTGCGATGTCCCCCCGCTGTGTCTGTGGGCTCTGTCTTCCTCCCGAAGCCTCTCTGTGCCAGGCTCCGTTCCCTGCGAGCGTCGCGACGCACAGGGCGGAGCCTGGCGGCAAATTCAAAAAATGTAAAAATCATAACACATACAGATTACAGTACTGTATGAAATCATTTCACATCCCTTTTGTCCCCAATGCTTTGTCCAGTGCCCTGCATGCAGTTTTATATGATAAATACTGTTCTTTCTGCCTGGAAACTTGAGATTGTCCATAGCAACCAAAAAGTGTCAATTTACGTCAAAAGTGGCTTTAGACCAGCTAGAAAACAGTGATAGTAAATTAGAATACTTGCAGAATTGAGCGATAGTGAATCGTGGGGATCGTGTTATTTTATTATTATATATATATTTTTTAATTATTTATATTTATTTATTATATTATAATTTATAATTTTGTGTTTCAAACTTCATCAAACCCGGGATATCTACTAGACTCTTGGTGGACAGATTTAAGTGTGTTATTTCTAAGAATTACAGGCCTACAATATAAAATGCCAAATTTCTATGCAAAATAATTATACCACTTTGAGACGCAAAAATCTGAAATAATCATACCCCCAGGGAGGTTAAGCACTATGTAGCATAAAAAATTGCCATTTACTTAATATATCAATTCTCTCTTTTTTTATCTGTTTTGGCATCCTAGTGCTGCTGATCTCCTCTAGCCTCTTTTCTTGTTCAATCTTTTTTTATTAAAGCAAGTAAATAGATTACAATGTCAGTAATACTAGTGGTGTACAAAGGCATTATCATGCTGAGTTCAAAGAAAGGTATTACTTGAATAAATCATCATGGCAAGCATGAGATTTTTTTTTTTATCAGCCATTAAATTTCAAAAAGAGGCCTAAATTCTGGCAATAAAATATTGTCTGTGGATTAAGTAAAGCCTAGTAAACCTGGTATGTCCTCCATCTTCTTTTAATTACTTCTTTTCTTCTAGTATTTGCTACTGCATTGGCTGCACATCATTACCCTGAACCAACTATCAGATGGTGGACCATACCTGAACAATTTTTGTCAGCATAGCTGTTTGTAGTCTTCAACATGGGGGCAGGTGACAAAATACCAATGCAGAAACACAATTTGTTTCCCAGGAAATAGTTGTCACCCTATAACAGTAAGAGGTTGATTTATTAAAGGCTAAAGGCTGATCAATTTGCAGGGGGATTTTCCCTGGATCTTAGTGAATGAAGTAAAGCTCTGCTGACTTTCATCACCCAATTACATGCAAGCATAAATTCTGCTTTTTTATATTTTATTTTACTTACACGTGATTAAGTATTTTTGCAAAAGTAAAACTTCACCGCATTCACTAAGCCCTAGGGAGAATTCACATGCAAAGTGCAACTTCCCTTGCAAACTGTACAGCCTATTTGCCTTTAGTAAATCAGTCTTTAAGCATCCGAACAAAGACCTTCATGGCAGACCTTCAGCAGAGTCATGGTCTAGTGAGTAAGAAAAAAAGTTATGTTGAGAGTGAATTAACCAACAGCAATCAATCAGCTTTCATTACTCTTTCCATTGTAAGATTATAAGCTAAACATTTTAGGTGTTCTTCATGTTACTATACAACCTTAAGTGTTCTGGCTCCTTTAGAGACCCCCTATCTATATGTATAAGCATACATATAGCATCTAGTATTCAGCCTGCACAAAAAACAGGAGGTGGTAAGCAAAAACAGTAGCATTTTCTAAATGTTCCTTCTCATCATCTGTACAGAATGTTGGGTGATTTAAAAGAGGGTAACATTCATCGAACTGGGAGTAGATAAGATAATCCTAGTCACTAAATCAGAAACAGCGCTGTGCATATAGTGTATATATTATTCCCTGACAGTGGTAGAAACATGAAATCATGAACCCTGCTGGGAATAATTTGATGTGAATCATACACTATCTATCTGCAAAGGACTGCTGAATCTCTGAAAAAAATATAATATATATATATATATATATATATATATATATATATATATATATATATATATATATAACTTTTCAAAGTAAAGGAAAGCCTCACCCAGTCTTCAATTAGTGCAATGCGATCTGGTCATCCCACTGACCAAAATATAAGAAACAAGTCCAGAGGATTGCTGCACTTAAAATGTCTTTATTGAACCAAAGTTCAAACATACATTACACGATGTGTAAGTTCATTACGTTTTGGGCTCACAACCTTACGCCCTTCTTCAGATCAAACACATCTGATCTAAAGAAGGGCGTAAGCTTGTGAGCCCGAAACGTAATGAACTTACACATCATGTAATGTTTGTTTGAACTTTAGTTCAATAAAGACATTTTAAGTGCAGCAATCCTCTGGACTTTTTCATATATATATATATATATATATATATATATATATATATATATATATATATATATATATATATATGTTTTTCTTACTTTAATCAGAGACCATGAGATCAATGATCCTAATTTTACAAGTAATAAAGTTAATGATAACAAAGCCAGAAGAAGTACTGATGTCACAGACTTTAAATCTCTGATGAGCCAAGAGTTATGTTTACTGTTACAGTGAATGAGCCACTGGGGACTGACAGTCGTCATTGTGGGGTCCACTGGTAGCAATTTATTTCATGTCTTAAAATCCCAACTCGCAGTGATGAAGCTGATTGTATAAGCCTACTAATAAGAGCTTACACCGCACTTTACTAGTGCTAATTGTGAGATTAAAAACATTAAGTAAGACAAGAAGGCATACTGGGAATAATCATGTTGAAGTTCAGTTTAAATCTCATTTCATATTGATGTTTATAGTTCCACACAAAGAAGCAGCTAATATACTAGAAAGTAATTTTCTACCCACATATGGATGAGTTATACATACGCTTATTCTGTACAAACCAAGTGGTAATTTTAATTATATCTAAAACTTTTTTTTATTTTGAATAGAATTTAAAACCCCTGTCTTGTTTTTTGTGTCCTATTGTGGAGATTTTTCTTCACGTCATTTCCTATAGACACAACAGGACTTGAGAGCAAATCTCTGCAAACTTAGAGAAATTTCATCCTAATTGTTACCAGAACAAGAGTCTCCACCAGAAGATTTTCCCTGTATTCCTGCTCTGGTGACAAACAAACATTTTAGATTTAGTACCTCATAATCCTCAGCAGAACAAAAATAGTGGCAAAGCTCCCTAGCACAGACTGCATTAAACCTGATAGGGGTTTGAATCCTTCATCACTCTATTCAAAACAAACAAAAATGTTTAAAGAAAATCTTGACAGCCGTGCATCCTGGAAACCACTGTTACTGTCCTTAGTCAATAAAACAGCCAATAGGTACAGCAAGTGGGAAGAGAAACAATTAACATGTTTCACACTTCACTCTTCAATAATGCCACCATCATAGCCACAACAAAAAGTTTTCATTTTAGATACACTTTACCTTAACTAGATACTCAATTTAAACACATAAAGACAACAGGAGAGTATAATAAAGTGGTAATAAACCTTTACATAAACTCACTGAAATTACAAGTCTCAGGTGATAAACAATGCCAAAAACAAATCCCCTCTTCCACAGTCCCACCAAAATGCACAGATCAAATGTTATTTCTCAGCTCCCATGAGGTAGGGGATGGGGATGTCACACATTGCACAGCACAGAGCAGAGTGGAGGGAATGGACACACTCCCTCTACACAGCCTTGCTGGAATTATGTACATTTCAGGCTGTCAATCAACTGCTGTGTGCTAGAAGAAAACGGGCTATCACCATGGATTGCCTGGTGTTGGAGAAAACTGCCACATTTGACAAGTGCAGATAACAGAGGAAGGAGAACGTAGCAAGGATCCACACTAGGTGCTATGGATTAAAGCAGGTACATACTATGGGGCTGATTTACTAAATGCAAATAGACTGTTCACTTTGCAAAGTGCAGTTGCACTATGCAAGAACAGTTGCTCCAGAGCTTAGTAAATGAGTCGAAGCTCTGCTGATGTCCATCATCCAATCATGTGCAAGCAAAAATGTAGTTTGTTTTTATTTTCCTTGCAGGTGACTGGCTACTCTTTGCAAAGTGAAGCTTTGCCTCATTTACTAAGCTCTGAAGCAACTGCACTTGCAGAGGACAACTGCACTTTTACAAAGTGCACAGTCTCTTTGCCTTTAGTAAATCAACTCCTATAGGTTTACAAACCAAAGGTTTGCAAATCAAAGCAAAAGTTTAAAAACAAAGGCTTACAACCACTTAAAAGTCTGTTTAAAAGGAATTTGCTGTGTGAACATATTAGCATTTTCACAGTGATAGCAAATGATCCCCGTAATGTGTCCGATATGTATATTTCCTATGATTCCCAACTACATTTAATGTCTATAATGCAGTCATTTCTTAACTGAGGTATTTTAGGAAAATACTGCATTATGGCCACTAGATAAAACTGGTGATCATAGGAAATTAACATAATAGACACATTACAGCTAATATTCACAATGGCTGTGCAAATGTTGATATATTCACACAGTGAATGGTTTAATAAATAGATTCCTAGGTGTATTTCTCTATAGGCTGATAACCTGTAAATCCATAGCCTCCCAAAATTTAACAGCCCAATTCCAGATACAGTCTAATGCCCCGTACACATGATCAGACTTTCCGCCAACAAAACCATGGATTTTTGTTCGAAGGTTGTTGGCTCAAACCTGTCTTGTATACACATGGTCACACAAATGTTGGCCAACAATTATAAACATGGGAACGCGGTGGCGTACAACAAGTACGACGAGTTGAGAAAAAGGAGCTTCTGCTTGATTCCGAGCATACGTGAACTTTTGTGCGACGGACTTGTGTACACATGATCAAACTTTCCAACAACAAAGTTTTATTGGCGGAAAATTTAAGAACCTGCTATCAAACATTTGTTGGCGGAAAGTCTGACAGCAAATGTTCGATGGAGCACATACATGGTCGGACTTTCCGGCAACAAGCTAACATCCAACATTTTCAGCATAAGGGTTATTTGGATCCTATATTTCTCTGTTCAGCCACCATGCATGTTTCTGTTTTTTTTATTCATTCTGTTGAATTTTTTGATTAAGAAATCAGATTAACTGATGGTGACAAAAATAACTAAATATGACTTGGCATTAGCCTTTTGAAACCTCATTGTATGGCAGTACTCATTCTAGGAGAGGGAGGGGCAGTGCTAATAGCCATATAGATAAAACAGCTCCCTTTAATACATATAATTTGTTTACTTACATGTATGCCTTTACATAAAGAAAATATGTAATGCAATCAAAACAACACCTTTGTTATATGAAAATGTTTGCAGTGTCTGAAGCTCACCATTGCATTCAGGTAAGTACAGACTGACATTTCTGCTCTGACAGAGTGAAAATATGAGTGGAAATAAAAGATAATGGAATCCTTAAAGTATATCTACAGCCAATTGTTTTCATCTTAGATACAATGGAGAATGGTTAAAACTCCTTGCAGAAGTCAGTTACGGTTTTGTAGACACAACAGGAAGTGAGAGTAAATCTTTCCCAAGTGAGGTAAATTCTCTCTTAGTTGTCACGGGAACAAAAGTTCCCATTGGAATATTCATCTCTATTCTTGTTTTGGTGACTACTAAAAAAAAATGTTCTTTCTTTTTATCACTTTCACTCCTGTGACAAAGGTCCAGCATCAACACTTCACCACAGTATAAATGCATATTAACATAGAATGTCCAGCCATTTTTCAATATTCCTCAATACATGTCCCCCTTAGGTGGGTGTTCCTTCTGAAACTACACAAGCCCTCCCTATATGGTTCTCTTCCTTAGGCTACTGCATGCTCTATACCAGGGGTAGTCTATTCTCAATGCTCTGATGCCCTAGGCCAGCTATACATGGGTCAAATATCAGCCAGTTCAGCAGGAACTGGCCTGAGTTTCAAACCGTTAATGGGCAGGCTTACTGTACCAAGCTGATCAATCAATCAATTTGGATAAAAAGCCTGCCAGGTTCTCTTGCCATTATTGCTAGTGACCGCTATAGCCGCTAGCAATAATCTCTGTCTTCTCCCAGCAGGGACGGCTTCCCCCGCCCTCTCCTGCCCCCCCACTGGTAGAAGACAATGGCCCAGCAGAAGGGATTCTCGCACTAACACTGTCTGTGTTGACGGAGAAATCAAGCAAATTTCTTTCCTGCAACCTGCGCTTGTAGAAAAGAAATTCACTCCATTTATGGCCGGCCTTAGACTCCTCCGACCCCAGAATATATAGGGATGCATAACTCAACCTATCAGCTCTACCCAGGGGAAGGACCTCACTAAAAGGGGTATTAACCCCTCCTTACAAGCAGAGAGAGTAAATTCCCCTAGCAGGGAGTACTAAAAATCTGATGGACAATCTAATCCATCACGTCTATCCAAAAATTAAAACCGGAATTTTGGATAGATACACTTTAATATCTAAGACTGCATTGTTGATAACAATTCGAGAGTGGAGAATCATGCTACAGGTGTTCACTGGTGACTAATTTTGGTTCAGCTGCTGATCATACCCAGTTGATAAGTACAAACAGATATGGGATTTTCTATAATACCATAGGGTATGTGTACACTTTAATATGAATTTAATTCACTCACCAAAGATGCTCATTTATTTCCATTATATTTTCATAGTTGCATTATTTCATAAGAGTGTTTAACCCAGATCTACAGTTTAGCTTAGGCCTAATTATTAATCATTAAGAACAATCGTTGTTTATGAAAAATAGTGACATACACTCAAGGTGAACTTTCTAATCAGTGGATGACATCTACTGAAGAAATGTTTTCAATGAATTAAACTTTCAAACACTTTTTTTTTTCCAGCTCAGCAGTGCACCAATTTATCTCACGGAGCTTGTTACGAGTACTGACTGCTCTTATTAATGTAGGCACAACTTGAAAAGTGCAGTTAGAATTTTAGGACACAGTAGGATATAAAGGTATAATAATCATGCACATAGGTATTCAAAATATGTCAAAACAATTTGGCAACCCACATGCTTTTAGCAATCACAGTCATTTATGAAGTGCTAAAATTCTCTATTTTAAAAACCTGCAGTACCCAGAATATATATATATATATATATTTTTTTGTTTTTAAATGTGTAGTATTCTGTAGATTTCCAAAGCCATCATTTTAGACCTTTATTTTCAATGTCAGATCGCATGGATTGCGTATTTCTTCTGAAAATAATTAAAGGCACATATGGAACCTTCACCGACACGCCTCCTTGGTCTGTTTATTAGTTTGACATTTTAAATAACTTTTGCATGTGCTACAGCACTTTAACGGGTCGTCAGAGAAAATGTCATTTTTTTTCTTAATAAATACCCATGGTTGCTACACAGCTATTTCTATTTTGTAAAAAAACAAGAATAATTTCTTTGTCAAATGTCAGCGAAATATTGGCATACAACAACAGAGCCTGTAACATGTGAAATAGCCAAAGAAAAAGGATTGATGCATGAGTGAGTACACGTTTTAAAGAGCACCTGTTATGGGGGCTGCTATTGCTAACCTCCTTTTGAAATGGTAGTTGCCTGGATGTGTCTTGCTTCAATACATCTTAGTCATAGACTTGGAACAAGCAAGTGGCAAAAACAAGTCACAGAAATGTCAAAATTCCTTATCTCCACACTTGTTTTTGCTTAGTGATTTGAAGCCAATCAAGCAGCGTGATAGCCAGACAATGACATGATAGTCAAGCATGATCGCCTACTCCCTTACATAAGGTTGCCACATTAAAGTGGAAAAAATTTGTGTGGGGGGAAAAAAATGTAAAAAACATATTTACCTTACCCTCAGGGTCAGCACTAGTAAGGATGACATCACAGTCCCTCTGGCAAGTTCATTAGAATGTTGAGTATCTAATTCTCATGGAAGACACTTGAGCACAGTGCAAATCCCCTGAAAGATTTTGGATCCTTAGCATACCCAGGATCTTAGGGGGAGGATTGAGATATCACCCTCACCTCAGTGGGCAGAAGTCAGGAATAAAGTTTTTACTTTTTTGGCTGAAAAAAAATGACTTGTTGTGAACCTCAACAATTCTAACATCAAACCTATTGACTGTGTATTACCTACACTATCCAGTTAACATTGGCTGTCCTTCCTGGTTCGGCAGAGCCACTATTGTTAAAATAACAATGGCTTTCCTATTGCATTCTGCCAATAGAATAAGTGGAAAATCCCAAGCGGCAGGACTGAGCAGCAGAGAATTTTTGTGAATGTCTTAGTATTGGAACCACAGAAATAAGCTTAAAGTGGTTGTAATCTTACATATACCCAGTGAAGTGACTGGCCTTGGGTGATACACAGAGATAAAATAAATCTTCATACATAAGTTGTACCTGTTTATCTGAGGTCTTCCTTTCTCTACATCTGTTTAAAGTAAAAAATGTATAAAGCTTGTTCGAGCTGTCGGAAAACAGGGTTGGAGAGGTGAAATTACACACTGCAGAGCTCAGTGAGGAGAGATTGGAGGGAATGGACACCCCCCCCCCCATTCACACAGCACACAGGAACAGAGCTGACGCTGTCAATCAAAGACTGTGTGCTGGAGCTCCCTTCCCACGTCACCTTTTTTCTCTTGGTGTCAGGAAAACATGTCATAATTGATTCATGCAGCTAGCAGAGGAATAAGGCACCAAACAGAAATGACACTTAGTGCTCTGGATTGAGACAAGAACACACTTTAGAGGGATATGTTTTGTTCATATTTCATGCCGAGGTTTAGATCCACTAAATAGTGAACTTCACATACATTTTTTAATTATTTCAATCATTTTTATTCACGTTTCCAGAGAATCATACTGTTGCATATTCAACTGCAATGAACATACAATAAAGAGCTTTATTGCCTGACCATATTAACTCGCATACCTACAAGGCAATGTGTATGTGAATGTGGGCAGAATAAACCTCAGACAGAATCATTAGTTTGGGCTGAAATAAACCCCAGAGTCTCCAATTTGCTCCCTTCCAGACTAGGATCCTTTAAAGAGATGAAGCTTTTAGACAGACCCGAGACATGAGCATATTGGATCCATGGATTTCATACATGTCCATGAGTGTGCTAATACATTTCTTATTGATGAAGAACAGTTTTATGCATTGACGGACTCCTGCAAAGTGTACAATTATTTTCTTTCAAACCTTAGCAGCACATAGATGGTTGGTTTAAATTGAGATTTAGTGTCGAGGGAAGGGTTTCAGATGCAGAAACACAAGACAAGGCTCTCTTGAAAAGGAACTATTGAATAAGGTATGTAGAAGTTTAAAACCTTTGGTCCAAAATCTGCCTAACATGGGACAGGTCCACCAAATATGTTTCACATCTCCAGTATCATTACAACATCTTAAACACATTGTGGATAGTGGGGGCCTTGGAGATGTGCCATGTCAAAATCTTTCAGTTATTTTTTGTTAAAATCAGCCACAGACACAGTAGAAAAGTCTGTGTAATGTTAACAAGCTGTACAGTGGGACCTTTACTCTCAGTGGAGAAAGCGTTGATCTCTTTGCAGAGATCCAACATGTCCAATGCTGAGTCAGAGCCAGAGCTCTGGTGAGCATGAGCTTTGAACATTAGAGTTAAAGGGTCTGAAACAGCAGGGTGCTTGTCAGATCTCTGCAATAAACCACTATTTCAACGTAGGGAGCAGAGGTCCCACTCTGCCGGTGCTGGCAGGGCATAGACTTTTCTACTAAGGCTGTGGCTGCTTTAGAAAGAAAAAACTGTAAGCCATAAAGCATATTTTGTTTTAATGCACCTGGAATGCATTTAGATGGTTACATTGAAGGTTCGATTTGGACTTTAACAAACCAAGAAAAATGTTTTTCACAAAAATCTCTTTACAATAAGTCACACTCCCAGGATACTGCAAAATGAAAAAATAATCAAATCTCAGAAATGTACATGGACATGGAGAAACTTAATTTCTGCACACCAATTTAATTTCATTAGAAACTATATGATCACACCTTAACATTAACATTTGGCAAATACAGCAGAAAAATTGAATTGAGTCTATAGAAAAACCAGGACTGACTTTTCTGAATCATAAATTGACGTATCATTGAAAATTATTAATGATTAACAATTTCTATTTTGAATTTAGCAACAGCTGTTGTCTACTGAGTATAACATTCAGATGTTTTTTATTTCTGAATCTCTGAGCTTTATGAATCCCTCCAGGGTCCTCTATGTCACAATATGGTGATCTGATACTATCCCTGGGACCAGGAGCAGATATCTGTTGCAACAAATCAGATACATTTATGATTTATTTCCTTTATACACTAGCGCTACATTTCTAATAGAGTGCCATCCCTCACAAACACCAACAGTGAGAAATAAGTGGTCCTGTTAGAAAGGCACGTAAGATAGCTGAGAGATGAGCCTCTTGTGTTTAACTGCTCCTTTGCCTGTTTCTTTAAACAGAAGAAGCAATTATTTTATAAGTTACAGAGAAAGATATCCTGGGGGGAAAGTTGTGGGAGTGCAGTACCTTCTGATGTCAGCTTTCCTGCAGTGATAACCACCAATAATTCCCACTGCAATCTCTTAATGAATTTACATGGCACTGTACTGCGTCCACAGGCCTCAATTTAAGTACCAAAATCGGACACAATGTCAATGACTGTAAAAATGCATCATATATCAAAGCTGGAAAATAATAAGGGGCCAGCTATACATATTTGGGAAATAATTAAACAGCAAGATCCCATTAAGAAAAGGAAAAAATAGACAAAACTTACTTGAAACTGAGTACTTAAACCAATTCTATGCGAAACTTAAAGGCAAAAGCTGCCAGTGCTAGCTTTAAAGGTGAAGAATGGGACTGTCATTCTAATTAAGACTTTGATTTCTAGTAAATAACTGAGTTAGAACAAGCATACAGGAAGAACAGTCCGAAAGTTTGAACTCCAATTCTGCATATTTGTGCCACATTAATCACTAATTAGGTAGTGAAGCTAAGATCAAGAAGGCATCCCTGGTGCCTGTACCATAAGTATTCAATGACGGCCATATTTCTGTTTTTTTGGGTACACATTGAAAGCCAAATGTACAGTACAGGCATACCCCACTTTTAAGTACACAATGGGGTTTATTTACTAAAGCTGAAAAGTGCAAAATCAAGCTCACTTCTGCATAGAAACCAATGAGCTTCCAGGTTTTATTACCAAAGCTTAATTGAACAAGCTGAGGTTAGAAGCTCATTGGTTTCTATGCAGAAGTGAGCCTGATTTTGCACTTTTCAGCTTTAGTAAATAAACCCAATTGTGTACTTAAAAGTGAGGTATGCCTGTATGTACAGGGCATTTTTTTTTTCTTACAGTAGCTCTGAATAAAATAGGGATAGGCAAGATCAACTGTCAAGTTTTTGTTGAGGTCTATGTCCCTGCTGGTGAGATTCAGCCATTTAGTTTTCCTGATGTTGCCAAGATAGGAAGTGATGTAAAACCTAACATTTTAAAAAGAGGGAAGGGGAAATCATCTAACTGGGGCAAAGGTTCCAGTGACAACTGCTTAAGCTGGAAATTCCCCTCCCTTTGGAAAGATTACCTCTCATTTTCTGTTGCACATAAAGTGAAGGCAAATGTCCATAGCAGGACTCAGACAGCAAATAATAATCTCATAATGGTTTCAACCCTTCCACAACTAGAAAAAAAATGAATGAATAAATTCTAAATACTAACAACAAAGAAAGCCATCTACAACTCTGCCCTGGGTTAAATACTCAACATGTTCTCAAAATAATACCCAGTCTGTCCTCTTCACTCCTCCGAAGACCTCCTGCTCTCTAGCTACCACTTCACCTCCTCTCATGCTCACCTTCAGGAATTTTTCCAGAGCCTCCTGACTCTCTTGAACCCCCTTCTCAATTTTCTCTTGCTATTTCCTACACTGTCCACCTTTAGACAACACCTGAAAACTAATCTCTTCAGGAAAGTTTACCTCATCTCTACCTAAAAATTCAACTTTCACTTTCTAAGTTTATCTCCACGCAGGTAATATATTTTTGTATTACTAGCCCTTTCATTTTAGATTTGAATCTCTCAAAAATGGGGACCTCCTAACCATCTTTTCTTGAATTGTAAGTGTACTGTCTCCATTTACTTTGTAAAGTGCTGTTAAAACTATGGACAGACACTTTATTTGCAACAGGAATGCGCACAACAAGATGCAAAATAATAATAGATAGAATAGTCAGTAGCAAAAATGATATGCTGACATGTTTTGTGCTAGGCACAGCACTTTCCCAAAGAATGTTTTAATAAAGAAAGATATTTTGCATCCCATTGTTCAGCATTCCTATTGCTGGTAGTACTATTGATTGCTTCAGTGGAGACAAGCTGAGCACCTTGGATTGTGGAGTTTGGAGCTTGATCTTGCCTGGAGCAGGATGTGTAATATTACAAAGGCACTTTATTGACGTCCTGCTAGTGCTGTATATAAGCTTGTTTTCATCCAAATTTTCAGACAGCAGCACACACAGTTCCAAACTGTATGGTCCAACCCCAATGTACAACTATATCAATAACTGTATGCAGTAGTTATCATACACATGTCTATCTTCATAAGCAAATAAAGAGACATGTTTATTAATTTTTCATTGAGTCTGCATGCAGTGGCCCAGACAGATTTATTGACAAGGATTAACTTATTTAGGCATATTCATTTTGAAGCCCTTTAGTAAAAGCTAAAAGCCCTGTCTTTTGTATGATGCAACTATAGTAAACATTCATAATAGAAAGCATTATAAGAGACATACTGGGCTCTACTAATTTACTAATTTAACTGGATAAACCAACAAATAAAGAAAAGGAGTAATGGTTTTATATACATTTTTATTAGGGGGCGATCAAGGGATTAAATGTGTTCCCTGGGAGATGTTTCTAACTGGGGGGAAAGTGGAATGACTGGGAGTACAGAGAGATCGCTGTTCCTAATCATTAGGAACAGACGATCTCTCTCTACTCCCCTGTCAGAATGCTTATCTGTTTGTTTACATTGATAGATCCCTGTTCTGGCTCTCTATGGAGCAATCGCGGGTGGCCGGCAGACATTGAAGCCGCTGGCCATGGGCATCTGCTCCCCCACTGTGCAATGGGTGTGCACACCTTCTATAGCTGTTAAAGAGACCGACTAACGGCCACAGTGATTTGCGGGATCGAGCCGACCTGCCACGGTATAATGACGGTGGGTGGTCGGCAAGTTTTTAATTAGTACTCCTTTTCAGTATCAGTTCAAACTACATTTATATGGTTTTTAAGTTGATGCATTTTATGAATGGAGATAACTTTAGGAATAAGTGCTTTGTGTTTCTGACATTCAAATTCATAAAGCACCCATTGCTGTTAGCTATTATTTGTCTATAATGGTAATTATATACTAAAAATAGTTTAAGTGAAGACTGATTGAGCTTGCTGATATGTATTCAGCACAGCAATTAGCACTTTTATTTCTCAGAGTTTACTTGTGAAAATTATTTGCTTGCCTGAATGTACATCAAGCCAATTAAGACAACAGAGACACACGTCACTGTCGGATTCTGACAGTGAAAAAGGCTTCCTTTGCATATAAGAAGACAATATTACATCTACTGAAAGATAAAGATGTGGGCGGCACAGTGGTGTGGTGGTAGCACTCTCACCTAGCAGTAAGAAGGGTCGCTGGTTCGCATCCCAGCCACGACACTACCTGCCTGGAGTTTGCATGTTCTCCCTGTGCCTGCGTGGGTTTCCTCCGGGTACTCCGGTTTCCTCCCACACTCCAAAGACATGCTGGTAGGTTAATTGGATCCTGTCTAAATTGTCCCTAGTATGTATGAATGTGAGTTAGGGACCTTAGATTGTAAGCTCCTTGAGGGTAGGGACTGATGTGAATGTACAATGTAAAGCGCTGCGTAAATTGACGGCGCTATATATAAGTACCTGAAATAAATAAAATAAAATAAATAAAATAAAAATAAGCTTTTCTATGCAGTGCTAATTATTCTCCAACATTTCTGCCATATACTGTAGATAGAGAGCAATGGGGATGTTTCCAAAAAGTTTGCTAAAAAAAAATGTATATGTATCTTGTTTTAAATTTCCAGTGATGAACAATACAAACAATGCTCTGGTCAAACCTTTGTTTACTTATGTTAATATTACAGCTTTAGACTTTTGATAGGATTAAAGCACCTATTCAACGTGTAGCAAGGGAAAAAGCAGGAGCTTGAACTCTATCAGAGTAAAAAACCCAAGAGCTGTGCATGTCACAGAGACCCTATTGATGAATATGCGTAGGTGTATTCAGGGAATATAAGGCATTGTGTGGAAAAAATCTTAATAATTAAATATTTAATAAAAATACCAAAGACTCGGTTTGTGACTACCAGTCACTTCCTTAGAAAATGAAAGGTATCTTTGGTGTTTTAAGTAAATACTTCATTATCAAGATTATTTCTACCATTGTGATCTTAATATGGTATGGTCCCTGAATATACCTACACTAATTCATGAATGGGCACCTCTGTAACATGCATAGCTTTTTTTTCACTGACCTAGAGTACCTCACCATTCCGACATTCCCCAGTTGGGTTTTGGACTGGACCTCCCTGAATATTGAGAGTGACACCCTTTGCATGGAGACAGCCATATTCTTCACAAGCAACAAGTGCAGGTACCTTCTTCACATGGTCACTTGAAACAACTATAATGTGTTACACTCTCCTACTTTACACAATACACCAAAGAGCCACTCAATACTAAAAAGAGCTCTCCTGCACTTTCCTATCTTTCGGGGGGTTTTTTGTGGATATTCCCAAATATAGATTTCTCCTCCTAGGTCACCAGTTATTGGTACTGCTGTGGAATCCACTTTTGTTGAGAAAAAAAAAAAACATTCTCCTCTGGGTGACCTATGTACATTACAAGTTTAACAAACTTTGTCGCAGATTCTTTTGTTATTCTGAAAAAAAACACAGTTTGTCTGCGTCCATGTGAAAAGTAACTCTAATGGGATTGGTTTCAGAATTATCAATCAGCTGTTGCACTTGCGGGTCTCTACTGAGGAAAATTGCAGGGGCTGCATCCCTTTAGACATGATTTCCTATTGGGAGTATCTCACCAAAAATTACATTTTTATTGCAGGGGATGCCTGAAATCTGTCTTGTATCTTAGTGCAGACTTCTGTGAAAATCAGTAAGCCACTCATACAGGTAGGAAATTATGTTTCTGGGGGGCATTCTGTACACATTCTGCATCCGATTTTACAGAAAATTACAGCGCTGCAGATTGAAAAGAAAATGCAATTTTTAATAAACTTTAATTACAATATGCATCTGGTATTTTTTTTTTATTTGCTATTTTTTACACAAAAGTGGAGTTAACCTTTAAGAAATTAAGTCTCTTCATACTTCATTTGTTTTTATTAGTCTGTATTTACAATACACCAATACTTTAACCAGTTGCCGACCGCCGCACGACGATGTACGTCGACAGAGCGGCACGGGCAGGCAAAAGGACTTACAGGTACGTCCTTGCCTGCCCGCGGGTGGGGGGTCCGATCGGACCCCCCCCGGTGCCAGCGGCGGTCGGATCGAGGTCAGGGTCGATCAAAGGTGAGGGGGAGGCCACTCATTCGTGGCCCCCCCCTCGCGATCGCTCCTGGCCAATGACAAGCTTCCTCGGCTTCTGTGAATGTAAACAGAAGCAGAGGAAGTGATGTCATCTCTCCTCGAGCCGGTCTTTTCGTCCGGCGCCGAGGAGAGAAGACATCCAAGTAAGTGCACCAACACTACACATACAGTAGAACACGCAGGCACACTTGTCACCCCCCTGTCACCCCCCGATCACCCCCTGATCACCCCCCTGTACCCCCTGTCACTCTGACACCAATAGCAGGTTTTTTTTTTTTCTGATTTATTGCATTGGTGTCAGTTTGTGACAGTTACAAGTGTTAGGGCAGTTAGGTTAGCCCCCTTTAGGTCTAGGGTACCCCCCTTTAGGTCCAGGGTACCCCCCTAACCCCCCTAATAAAGTTTTAACCCCGTGATCACCCCCCGTCGCCAGAGTCACTAAGCGATCGTTTTTCTGATCGCTGTATTAGTGACACAGGTGACGCTAGTTAGGGAGGTAAGTATATAGGTTCGCTGTCAGTGTTTTATAGCGACAGGGACCCCCATATACTACCTACTAAAGGTTTTAACCCCTTGATTGCCCCCTAGTTAACCCTTTCACCAGCGATCACCATATAATTGTTACAGGTGACGCTGGTTAGTTGGTTTGTTTTTTGTAGTTTATTGTAGTTTATTACAGTTTTAGGGCACCCGCCGTTTATTACCCTATAAAGGTTTAACCCCCTAATTGCCCGGCGGTGATAGAAGTTAAGTTTTTAGGGTCAGATAAGGTCTGCGTCGCCCCAGGCAGCGTCAGGTTAGCGCCAGTACCGCTAACACCCACGCAAGCAGCATACACCTCCCTTAGTGCTATAGTATCTGAACGGATCGATATATGATCCGATCAGATCTATACTCCCCAGCAGTTTAGGGTCCCCCAAAAAAACGCAGTGTTAGCGGGAGCAGCCCAGATACCTGCTAGCACCTGCGTTTTGCTCCTCGGCCCAGCCCAGCCCAGCCCACCCAAGTGCAGTATCGATCGATAACTGTCACAAAACACTAAGCACACATAACTGTAGCGTTCGCAGAGTCAGGCCTGATCCCTGCGATCGCTAACAGTTTTTTGGTAGCGCTTTGAATCAGTCGCTGACAGTCAGGAGCTTTTTTGCCTGTGAGTCTCACTAGTGTACCCCTAAATTTAGAGCCCAAAATGGCAAATCGAAGGTACACTAGTGAAGAGGCCTACACGTTTCTGAGCATGACAGATAGTGAAGAGGAAGTCACTCATCTGTCAAGTTCAAGCTCAGAATACGAACCTGTAGAGGACAGCGGCTCCATGACAGATAGCTCTGACGACGGAGTTGTGGTCCCTGCTAGGGTCAGGCGTACCAGACCCCGATCTTCTTCTTCTGTCCTTGAAGTGCAAGAACCGCAGGGCTCTCGTAGGGAGCAGAGAGGTACTAGTGCCGCTACTCCTTCTGGTGAACTGGCAAGCACCAGCGGCCTAGTACACCCTGGTCGTACATCCAGCACTGCAGTATCACGTGGTGACGTGGCGAGTCCCATAAGTGCAGTTCAAGCTGGCGAGGTGGCAAGCACAACTAGTGTCCCGCTGCCACCAATAAGACAAAGACAGGCCCGTCGTGCCCATAGTGCCCTTCCTGCTGCATTCGCCAATCCGAATTGGGTACCCACCACTTCTGCAGCACCCGTACTTCCCCCTTTCACTGGCCAACCCGGAATTCAGGTGGAAACAGTTGACTTTATGCCACTGGATTTTTATTCACTGTTTTTCACCAAAGATCTCTATAGATCTATTGTGGACCAAAGCAATTTGTACGCTGGTCAACACATCGCCGCTAATCCCCAGTCCTCCCTTGCCAGAGATTGGAGACCAATTACGGTCTCCGAATTTAAGATCTTTCTGGGCCTTTCCCTCAACATGGGCATAACCAAAAAGAGTGAGTTGCGGTCATATTGGTCCACTGACCCAATTCACCATATGCCCGTGTTCTCTGCCTCCATGACCAGGGCACGATACGAGCAGATTTTGCGGTTCATGCACTTCAACGACAATGAACTCTGTCGTCCTCGTGGAGACCCTGCATACGATCGGCTCTACAAAATTCGGCCCCTCGTAAACCACTTCAACCAACGTTTTGCAGACTTGTTTACCCCCCATCAAGTTGTCTGCGTTGATGAGTCCCTGATTAAGTTTTCTGGCCGCTTGTCCTTCAAACAGTACCTTCCCAGCAAGCGTGCCAGATACGGGGTCAAGATGTATAAGCTCTGTGACAGGGCCACAGGCTATACATGTAGATTTATGGTTTACGAGGGCAAAGATAGTCACGTAGAGCCGATAAACTGCCCTGACTACATAGGAAGCGCTGGCAAGATAGTGTGGGACTTGGTGTCACCCTTATTCGGAAAGGGGTACCACTTGTACGTGGACAATTATTATACGAGCGTGCCACTTTTTAGTCACTTGTTTGATCAGCAGATTGGAGCATGTGGCACCGTGCGAACTAATCGCCGGGGCTTTCCCCAGCGGCTTGTAGAGTCCCGTCTTAGGCTGGGGGAGAGAGCCTGCTTGAAGTATAATAATTTGCTCGCTATGAAGTGGAGGGATAAGAAGAATGTTTTCGTTCTCACCTCCCTTCATGCAGACACGACGACCCAAATTACTACGGCGACTGGTGTTGTGGAGAAACCCCTCTGTGTCCACGAATACAACCTTAATATGGGAGGGGTGGACCTCAACGACCAGTTGTTGGCGCCGTACCTAATTGCCCGTAAGGCCAGACGCTGGTACAAAAAAGTGTCTGTTTATTTATTTCAATTGGCTTTGCTGAACGCTCATGTGCTATACAGAGCTTCAGGACGGACTGGATCCTTCCTTAAATTCCAGGAAGAGATCGTCAGAGCCCTTCTGTTTCCAGACGGTGCTCCACCTCACCTTCCCAATCCAAATGCAGTAGGCCGTCTGCATGAGAGGCATTTTCCTTATGTCCTCCAGAGTACCCCTACCCAACGAGCCCCCCAAAGAAAATGTCGTGTCTGCAGAAAGCGCGGATTTAGGCGTGACACCCGGTATTATTGTCCCTCCTGTCCTGGCAATCCTGGTCTTTGCATTGGTGAATGTTTTGAATGCTACCATACACTAGTTGAGTATTAGCGTAGGGTACAGCACTGCACAGACTAGGACACACTTCCACAGGGTCTCCCAAGATGCCATCGCATTTTTAGAGACCCAAACCTGGAACCGTTACAGTTTTAAAAGTTACAGTTATAAAAAAAAAAAAAAGTAAAAAAAAAAAAAATACACAAAAAAAATATAAAATAAAAAAACCAAAAATAGTTGTCGTTTTATTGTTCTCCTCTCTCTATTTTCTCTCTATTGTTCTGCTCTTTTTTACTGTATTCTATTCTGCATTGTTTTATTGTTATGTTTTATCATGTTTGCTTTTCAGGTATGTAATTTTTTTATAGTTTACTGTGTTTTAAACATTTTTTTGTTTTCAGGTACGCCATTCAGCTGCAGCGCGGATTTATTTATCTTGACAGCAACAGCGTTTGCTCCCACGATACATAAAGCCGTGACTCCAGCGCTGTCGGAGGTGATTTCACCACCACAGTTACATACTTCAGCATATATGCCGAAGCGTGGGGGCAGAAGTGGGTGGAGGAGCGATTTGCTCCTGCCTTTTGCGGGAGGATGCACCCATGCTTCGGCATATATATATTTTAGGTAGGCACAGGTTGCGTTAAATGTTTTATTTTTTACTATGTTTTTTTTTGTATTTGCTTTGCAGGTATGGTAAGTATTACTGTTATACTGTAATGTTACTTTGTTTTTTGTTAACCATCATTTGCTTAGCAGGTACGCCATTCAGTTGCAGCGCGGATTTATTTATCTTGACAGCAACAGCGTTTGCTCCCACGATACATAAAGCCGTGACTCCAGCGCTGTCGGAGGTGATTTCACCACCACAGTTACATACTTCAGCATATATGCCGAAGCGTGGGGGCAGAAGTGGGTGGAGGAGCGATTTGCTCCTGCCTTTTGCGGGAGGATGCCCCCATGCTTCGGCATATATATATTTTAGGTAGGCACAGGTTGCGTTAAATGTTTTATTTTTTACTATGGTTTTTTTTGTATTTGCTTTGCAGGTATGGTAAGTATTACTGTTATACTGTAATGTTACTTTGTTTTTTGTTAACCATCATTTGCTTAGCAGGTACGCCATTCAGTTGCAGCGCGGATTTATTTATCTTGACAGCAACAGCGTTTGCTCCCACGATACATAAAGCCGTGACTCCAGCGCTGTCGGAGGTGATTTCACCACCACAGTTACATACTTCAGCATATATGCCGAAGCGTGGGGGCAGTGGGTGGAGGAGCAATTTTCTCCTGCCTTTTGCGGGAGGATGCCCCCATGCTTCGGCATATATAAATGGTGCATGTATGCCCATCATTAGAAGTGGGTGGATGAAGGGAGGTATTCTAATGGTGGGCATACCCACCGATCAATATCTTTTTTTCGTTCAGCCCACAGGCTGCATGAAAAAAAAGTTTACAATATATGCCCAACAAGGACCAGCAACGTACTGGTATGTTGCTGGACTTTGAGTGGTTATACCAGAATGATGCCTGCAGGTTTAGGTATCATCTTGGTATCATTCTTTTCAGCCAGCGGTCGGCTTTCATGTAAAAGCAATCCTAGCGGCTAATTAGCCTCTAGACTGCTTTTACAAGCAGTGGGAGGAAATGCCCCCCCCCCACCGTCTTCCATGTTTTTCTCTGGCTCTCCTGTCCCAACAGGGAACCTGAGAATGCAGCCAGTGATTCGGCCAGCTGACCATAGAGCTGATCAGAGACCAGAATGGCTCCAAACATCTCTATGGCCTAAGAATCCGGAAGCTACGAGCATTTCATGACTTAGATTTCGCCAGATGTAAACAGCGCCATTGGGAAATTGGGAAAGCATTTTATCACACCGATCTTGGTGTGGTCAGATGCTTTGAGGGCAGAGGAGAGATCTAGGGTCTAATAGACCCCAATTTTTTCAAAAAAGAGTACCTGTCACTACCTATTGCTATCATAGGGGATATTTACATTCCCTGAGATAACAATAAAAATGATTTAAAAAAAATAAAAATGAAAGGAACAGTTTAAAAATAAGATAAAAAATCAAAAAATTAATTAAAAAAAAAAAAAAAAAGCACCCCTGTCCCCCCCTGCTCTCGCGCAAAGGCGAACGCAAGCGTTGGTCTGGCGTCAAATGTAAACAGCAATTGCACCATGCATGTGAGGTATCACTGCGAAGGTCAGATCGAGGGCAGTAATTTTAGCAGTAGACCTCCTCTGTAAATCTAAAGTGGTAACCTGTAAAGGCTTTTAAAGGCTTTTAAAAATGTATTTAGTTTGTCGCCACTGCACGTTTGTGCGCAATTTTAAAACATGTCATGTTTGGTATCCATGTACTCGGCCTAAGATCATCTTTTTTATTTCATCAAACATTTGGGCAATATAGTGTGTTTTAGTGCATTAAAATTTTAAAAAGTGTGTTTTTTCCCCAAAAAATGCGTTTGAAAAATCGCTGCGCAAATACTGTGTGAAAAAAAAAAATGAAGCACCCACCATTTTAATCTGTAGGGCATTTGCTTTAAAAAAATATATAATGTTTGGGGGTTCAAAGTAATTTTCTTGCAAAAAAAAATAATTTTTTCATGTAAACAAAAAGTGTCAGAAAGGGCTTTGTCTTCCAGTGGTTAGAAGAGTGGGTGATGTGTGACATAAGCTTCTAAATGTTGTGCATAAAATGCCACGACAGTTCAAAACCCCCCCAAATGACCCCATTTTGGAAAGTAGACACCCCAAGCTATTTGCTGAGAGGCATGTCGAGTCCATGGAATATTTTATATTGTGACACAAGTTGCGGGAAAAAGACAAATTATTATTTTTTTTTTTTTTGCACAAAGTTGTCACTAAATGATATATTGCTCAAACATGCCATGGGAATATGTGAAATTACACCCCAAAATACATTCTGTTGCCTCTCCTGAGTACAGGGATACCACATGTGTGAGACTTTTTGGGAGCCTAACCACATAGGGGACCCCGAAAACCAAGCACCGCCTTCAGGCTTTCTAAGGGCGTAAATTTTTGATTTCACTCTTCACTGCCTATCACAGTTTCGGAGGCCATGTAATGCCCAGATGGCACAAACCCCCCCCCAAATGACCCCATTTTGGAAAATAGACACCCAAAGCTATTTGCTGAGAGGTATAGTGAGTATTTTGCAGACCTCACTTTTTGTCACAAACTTTTGAAAATTGAAAAAAGAAAAAAAAAATACGTTTTTCTTGTCTTTCTTCATTTTCAAAAACAAATGAGAGCTGCAAAATACTCACCATGCCTCTCAGCAAATAGCTTGGGGTGTCTACTTTCCAAAATGGGGTCATTTTGGGGCGGTTTTGTGCTATCTTGGCATTTTATGGCCTTCAAAACTGTGATGGGTAGTAAGGAGTGAAATCAAAAATTAACGCTCTTAGAAATCCTGAAGGCGGTGATTGGATTTCGGGGCCCCGTATGAAGCTAGGCTCCCAAAAAGTGCCACTCATGTGGTATCCCCGTACTCAGGAGAAGCAGCAGAATGTATTTTGAGGTGTAATTCCACATATGCCCATGGCATGTTTGAGCAATATATCATTTAGTGACAACTTTGTGCAAAAAAAAAAAAAAAAAATTGTCACTTTCCCGCAACTTGTGTCAAAATATAAAATATTCCATGTACTCATCATGCCTCTCAGCAAATAGCTTGGGGTGTCTTCTTTCCAAAATGGGGTCATTTGGGGGGGTTTTGTGCCATCTGGGCATTTTATGGCCTTCAAAAATGTGATAGGTAGTGAGGAGTAAAATCAAAAATTTATGCCCTTAGAAATCCTGAAGGCGGTGCTTGGTTTTTGGGGCCCCGTACGCGGCTAGGCTCCCAAAAAGTCCCACACATGTGGTATCCCCGTACTCAGGAGAAGCAGCAGAATGTATTTTGGGGTGTAATTCCACATATGCCCATGGCATGTTTGAGCAGTATATCATTTAGTGACAACTTTGTGCAAAAAAAAAAAAAAATTGTCACTTTCCCGCAACTTGTGTCCAAATATAAAATATTCCATGGACTCAACATGCCTCTCAGCAAATAGCTTGGGGTGTCTACTTTCCAAAATGGGGTCATTTGGGGGGGTTTGTGCCATCTTGGCATTTTATGGCCTTCAAAACTGTGATAGGTAGTGGGGAGTAAAATCAAAAATTTATGCCCTTTGAAATCCTGAAGGCGGTGCTTGGTTTTCGGGGCCCCGTACGCGGCTAGGCTCCCAAAAAGTCCCACACATGTGGTATCCCCGTACTCAGGAGAAGCAGCAGAATGTATTTTGGGGTGTAATTCCACATATGCCCATGGCATGTTTGAGCAATATATCATTTAGTGACAACTTTGTGGAAAAAAAAAAAAAATTGTCACTTTCCCGCAACTTGTGTCCAAATATAAAATATTCCATGGACTTAACATGCCTCTCAGCAAATAGCTTGGGGTGTCTACTTTCCAAAATGGGGTCATTTGGGGGGGGTTTGTGCCATCCTGGCATTTTATGGCCTTCAAAACTGTGATAGGTAGTGAGGAGTAAAATCAAAAATGTATGCCCTTTGAAATCCTGAAGGCGGTGCTTGGTTTTCGGGGCCCCGTACGCGGCTGGGCTCTCAAAAAGTCCCACACATTTGGTATCCCCGTACTCAGGAGAAGCAGCTGAATGTATTTTGGGGTGCAATTCCACATATGCCCATGGCCTGTGTGAGCAATATATCATTTAGTGACAACTTTTTGTAATTTTTTTTTTTTTTTTTTGTCATTATTCAATCACTTGGGACAAAAAAAAAAAATATTCAATGGGTTCAACATGCCTCTCAGCAATTTCCTTGGGGTGTCTACTTTCCAAAATGGGGTCATTTGGGGGGGGTTTTGTACTGCCCTGCCATTTTAGCACCTCATGAAATGACATAGACAGTCATAAACTAAAAGCTGTGTAAATTCCAGAAAATGTACCCTAGTTTGTAGGCGCTATAACTTTTGCGCAAACCAATAAATATACGCTTATTGACATTTTTTTTACCAAAGACATGTGGCCGAATACATTTTGGCCTAAATGTATGACTAAAATTGATTTTAATGGATTTTTTTTTATAACAAAAAGTAGAAAATATCATTTTTTTTCAAAATTTTCGGTCTTTTTCCATTTATAGCGCAAAAAATAAAAGCGGCAGAGGTGATCAAATACCATCAAAATAAAGCTCTATTTGTGGGAAGAAAAGGACGCAAATTTTGTTTGGGTACAGCATTGCATGACCGCGCAATTAGCAGTTAAAGCGACGCAGTGCCAAATTGTAAAAAGTGCTCTGGTCAGGAAGGGGGTAAATCCTTCCGGGGCTGAAGTGGTTAAAGTTGAAATCAGACAGATTAAAAAAAAAAAACAATGAATGGATATGCTATATGTTTATTAAAGTTAGTAAATATAGTGGATCCCCAAATCCAGGTGTGAAAAACTTGTCGCATCTTTCCCAAAAAGACTCATGGCTGTATTAGATCAAAAGGGTACTTCTACTAAATACTGAGCAAAGGGTCTGAATACTTAGGACCATGTGATATTTCAGTTTTTCTTTTTTAATAAATCTGCAAAAATGTCAACAATTCTGTGTTTTTCTGTCAATATGGGGTGCTGTGTGTACATTAATGAGAAAAAAATGAACTTAAATGATTTAAGCAAATGGCTGCAATATAACAAAGAGTGAAATATTTAAGGGGGTCTGAATACTTTCTGTCCCCACTGTATAAAAGTGTAGCTGCTGACTTTTAATAAACAGACTCCCACCTGTCGCACGTTCCATCGACACGGGCACACAAAACCTCCCTCTTCTCCCCCTCATCTCCACGGCACCGGCATTGCAACTGTGGGCGCCTGGCTGTGGCTCCACAGCCGGGCGCGCACTGCGCATGAGCGAGCCGCACTGTGCGTTGTGAATGGCCGGGCAATCTTCTGGGACATGTGACGTGTCCCACAAGATTTCAGGGAGGGAGGGGGACAGGTAAACTTCCTTCTGGTGCCGCGGATGTGGGAGCTGGGTGCCTGTCAAAACTGGGTACCTGCCCCCCTCCCAAAAAAAAAATGAGGGGGTCACCAGTACTTAAAGTGGAAGTTCCAATTTTACTGAATGAAGAAATGCTCACAAGGATCAAGCTACCAGGAGACAAGAACTTAGTGGTCATAGAAATAATCTTATGAGTGTGCTGCTACACCTGCACTGTCCAAAGAACAGGCTTTGGGTAGTCAGATGAGAAGCTAAGGGAATGAAGGTGACCTTAATATAGTGTGTATTTACAGCATGGATCAGTTAGGAAACAAGCCCGGTTCTGATATGTGAGGGGCTGTGTAAATCTCAGGATGAGATTAAGAGAAATACAAAATCATTCCCCAGGTAAAAAAGCTTTAATATATTTCATTTGTATGCGGATGTAGATGTAGATGTTTAAAATTTCACATGAACAAAATAGGGCACATCAACATTATGAAAGAGGAAGAAAACTCCTGTGCATAATTTGTACCTATACTAAGGCTTACCTATAGGTATTGTAAATATCTCCTAAACGTACACCATGTGATGTGAATGATGGCTTCCCCGCGCATGCACGGGAGTGATGTCATCACGACTCTGGCCTGTCACAGAGCCTCAGTAGCGGACCCAGAAGGAGGACCAGGAGAAGATGTATGCTGCATTCAGCTGGGGCAGCGTCCATCTTCTCCCAGGCTTCTCATTATGCCTTTACCTTGCAGGTCCTGAAAAAAAATAATTAACCCCCCTCCAAAATCCATACTAGATCCCTATTTAAGCATGCAGCTTGGCCAGCAAGGAAATGGAAGGTATAAGTGTTCACCTCCCCCTGGAACCATACCCGGCAGCATGGCCTCAAAGTGGGGGTAACTTTTCAAGGGGGGCACCTGGCAAAGCACCTTGTCCCTACGTTGATAATAAGAGCCCTTCTCCATAACCCCCCTATGTGAATGAGTACATGGTATCTCTACTCATTAACAAAATAAAAAGTAAACAGTAAATAATGACAAGTCCTTCAAAGTGGATGTAAACCCTCACATATACCCAGTGAAGTGAACAGCCTCAGATGATACACAGAGATGAAACAAATCCTCCTACATCAGTTTTACGTGTTTATCTTCAGTCTACTCTTCCCTACACTCCTTCAAAAGGGCAGAATTGTGTTAAAATCCTTCTGCATCTGTGAGTAGCAGAGGGGAGGGGGTGGAGAGCTGCAGTTACAGTTTGTGGGAGCTGATTGAAGGAAAGGGCCCCCTCCACACAGCACACAGGAGTGAAGAAAGGATAACAAGCTGTGTGGTGAACAGACAAACTGTGTGCTGAGCTCCATACCCCATCACAAATTTAACTCATGTGTTGGGAAAAGTTATTGACATATGTTTTATTGTATATGTTCTTACGTAGTTTTAGAATCTATGTGAAGAATAAGAAATGTTTCTTTATTGATCTGGCTGTATTTTGGTAGCTAAAAATCTAGGCCTTCTTTTAGTAAAAATGTTTGTATATTTACAGGTGTAATTGTGGATAACTACCAACCCATTGAACCAATAACATACTAATACAATATGTACATCTGGTGAAAACAGATAAATGCATTCTAATTATAAAAGGTGTGACTAGGTAAAACCTAATTGTGTTTGTTTTTTTCCAACATGTGTCCCAAAAGCAAAACAGGAAGTGAGGAGAAATCCAGCTATCACTAATACAGATGCTCAGTGGAAGATTTCCCCTAATCTTCTGTTTTTGTGACAAGTGTAAAAATGTGGAATTCTATCACTTTTTTATATGCCAATGCTAACCAGGACAAATTAAGAGGGTGAGTTTTCACAACAGTAACATAGACGGCAATTCTAACTTACATGCAACATCCTGTGCCGCTCTATTGCCCACAGTCATTATAAAAGGGTGCACAGTCAAAGGTGGCACAAAAAAAAATTCCAAATTAAAGCAAAATATTCAGCACTACTTAAATTGGTTGTAAGCCAATACAAATACCTGACAGAGATGAAAAAATCCTCCTACATAAGTTGTACCTGCTTATCTGCAGTATTCTCTTCTCTACAGCTCTTTTCTCTTCTCTTTTCAAAGTCCAAAGTTTATAAAGCTTGTCAGAGCTATCAGAAAACAGAGGTCAGAGAGCTGAAATCACACTCAGTGAGGAGAGCTTTGAGAGCTGATTGGAAGGAAGGGGCACACCCGCCTTCACACAGCAGACAGGAAAAGAGTTGAGGCTGCCAATCAGCTGGAGCTCCCTCCCCTGTCATTGTTTTTCTCTTGGTATCAGGAGAACTTGTCAGAAGTGATTCATGCTGATAGCAGGAGAACAAATCAGCAGAAATGACACTTAGTGTTTCTAATTGAGACAGGTACACACTATAGGAGGATATGCTTTGTTCATTTTTCATGTCTGAGATTTACAACCACTTCAAACACTATGTATTAAAAGCAGGGGTGTTAGTAGCATATCTTTGCAAATCTACTGGGGCCAAACAGTGTACCTTGAGAAGGCAGTGTGGTTTTCACATAGAATTGTAAATAAATACATGTTACTTACACCTCTGCTTTTAATGTATAGTGTTTAACATGTGCTAGCTATTTCTTTAAAACAGTAATACTAACTTGACCGGGTTTCTAACCCATCCTGGCTCTACCCAAAAATAATGAAACACTAAAATAGATACACTTTAAGTGTAATTTTAAGTCTTTAGATACTGATTGGATAGCTGTGCCTGAGCTTGAGCATTGGTCATCTGCAGACCATTGGAGAAATCACAAAATATTGTTTTCTGCAGGTAAAGTGAGTTTTAAAGCAATCCATTTATCATTAATTATTTCAAAAACCAAGATTGGCAAAATAAAAAAAGCAATATAATTTGAAGCTTGATCACCTTTATGATAAAATATACTTATATTGGTTTTGGGAGCTAAATGAAACATCTGTTAAGCCCTTAAATAGTCATAGGACTATAAAACACAAACACACATGCATGCACTTTAGAGAAATTCCTATTATATTGCCTTTGTGTCCTGTGTAACTGTCAGCTAGTGCATGCAAAGTATTGTTCTACCAGTGGGTCATAACCTGGCAGCCAGCAAAGCAAAAATGCCTTCAGGGCGTTATGACATGATGTAATGAGGCCATGTCAAGATTCATTCTCAGCAGAAAGTCAATCTGGAACACACCATCAACTTAAATATGGATTAAGGAAAGAAGTTTTATAATAGAGAAAATGGTAATATCACAAATGACAACTGTGACATTATTCTTTTTTTAATACCTTAAATGTAGAAATGTTCATTAAGCGCTAAAGTGAACCACAAATTTACAAATGCTGTCAATTTGGAATAATATTTATCTTGTCAGTAGTTAATTTGATATTGTTCCCAATAATAAAGGTAATAATTAATAACAACAATAATTTAATTGGCATTTCAGATGAAAACTCCCCAAGAGGGATACAATGAAAGCTGACAAAGGTTTTAACCCTTCCCCATTCTATTGAATATTTTTTCCAAAGCTAACTGAGAGTTAGTTAATAATAAGTGATCTTGATGTAGAATTTTACCACATACATATATATACTGTACATATGAGCAGGGCCATCTGATTCCTCTTGTATTGTAACTATACTGTCTGCCCTCATGTTGTAAAGTACTGCACAAACTGTTGGCGTTATATAAATTCTGTATAATGATAATAATAATACACATATATATAGATATCTATATATAGATATATATAGATATAGATAGATAGAGATAGATCTATATATAGATCTATCTCTATCTATCTATCTATCTATCTATCTATCTATCTATCTATCTATCTATCTATCTATCTATCTAGGCGCTATACTGTTATACTTATACTGTTGGTGCTATATAAATTCTGTATAATGATAATAATAATACACATATATATATAATCTATATCTATATCTATATATAGATATATACATCTATATATCTATAGATAAATATATAGATATACATTAAAACCTTGGTTTGAGAGTAACTTGGTTTGAGAGCGTTTTGCAAGACAAGCAAAATGTTTTAATATATTTTGCCTTGATATATGTAACGAGCCCCTGCTCGCTCGGTTCCACTCTCCCGACACTCCTCTGTGGCTATTGAATCAGATTGCAACGTCTGATGGTTCGGTCAGCCGATGCTCCGGGAATTGAACTACAGCTCTGTGCCGTTCAAATCCAGTTGTGATAGGCTCAGAACAAACACCAGGCAGGCTGTATGTAAGTTCAACCAGGAATCTCTTTTATTGAAAGGAATACAGGCTCTTTTATACAGTAAAAGAGGAGGTGCAAGCCTCCTGCTCATATTACTCTGAACATACACCTGTGACCAGAAACCTAATTAACATGGGCTAATTAACTAATCCCTTTAGACAGCCTAGATGACTCAGTCATGACCTTTAGGCAAGACTGGCCGTCTTGTAGCTCAGAAAACACAATCAACATTATCACAAATCAACACAGAACTCTTCTTCACACAATAGCACAGTCAATTAACACAAACAACAATGGGGATCTAATGACTCTTAGATCCCATACTAGACTTATTTACAATAAACACATTATAGCAGGCAACAGACAGACAGGTGGCTGGAATTGACATCAGCATCTCCTAACAGTATTTGTCCCAGCATTATGAATCAGCCACTATTTCTAATATGGCAAATCCAGGGTCCCCAGAGTCTGTGTCTCTTGGGGGGATATGGATCTGAATCCAAAGTAACACCACCTCAAGGGTCCTCAGGCATACAGCTCACAAAGAGCACCGTTCCCCCAAATGTCAGGGCCCATGATCGATCGGCAAGAGGCTAGCATTCAGTCCCCTCCAAAAGTCTCTCTACCGGCTAGGTCTGTCACAATATACAAGTGATGTCTTGATATAAGAGTAGCGTTATGTCACAGCTGAGTATAAAAAAGAAGAGAGGAGCCTCTAAGTGTAGCAATATGGTTACATTCAATGAAGGTGCAAAATTTAGCAACTTATTGCTACACTTAGAGGTGCCTCTCTTCTCTTTTATACCCTGTAAAAAAATGCTTTGATATACAAGTGCTTTGGATTACAAGCATGTTTCTGGAACGAATTATGCTCGCAAACCAAGGTTTTACTGTATATATCTATCTATATATATATATAGCCCTTGCTCTAGAATGATCTTATGGAGCACCCAGACCATGTGAGTGTTAAAAAAACAAAACACATATTTAAAAAGGACGACTGAGCCCGGGTTCACACTACAATGGGCTGCGGATCGCACAGGAGCGCTGTGCGTCCCTGTTCCCCATTTCAGGGACGAATCAGGGCTGATTCTATGCCTGAATTCTGCCCTGAAACGGAGCCAAAGACGCACAGCGTTTTTCTGCAGTGCACTCCGCAGCCGCCCTGGAGATATGTGAACTGGCTCCATAGGGAGCCGGTCACATTCTCCTGCTATGCAAATTAGATGTGCGTAAACGCACAACTAATTCGCATAGGTGTGAACCTGGGCTGAAGGAAAGAGTGAGAACTGGCCTTAATAAAACTCTCAATTTAGTGATTTGAATTATAGTAAACCTCCTAAGGCCTCCTGGTTAATTCTGAGCAGGTCTACACTCAACAGGGAGTAATATAGTTAGGGCAGGAACGACTAAGGACCAAACCATTATGGGCCTAATTACACAACAATGCTCTGTATTTGTGCATTGAGCCACGCTGCTGTGCACTATATTAGGCAGCCAATTTGAAATGAATAAGCTACAACAAACCACAATGAAAAATAGAGCTTATGGAGGACACTAACACACAATACATTGCATTGTGGAATTGTATTGTGGTTCCATTCCACAAGAATTAAATCACAGCACACCAATGCTCAGTAAGTGCAAACACCTTTGGGTACCTTCATAAAATTCCTATTAATAGTTTACCAGTTTTTAGAGTGACTGGTTTATTTCAAGTTATGTAAGATTTTGTATGTCTAAAAGTTTTTATTTTAAAAATTTGGGAAGGAATTTGTTACTACGAATAGAAGTCAGATTGTTCTTGGTGCTCTGCATTTATATCAGACTGTATGTGCATAAGGTTATCATGTAGGTGATATCAACATTTCACTCTTTGCATTTTTGAAAACGAGAGTTACAAATGCAAGAAGTTTTAATGATCACAATATGTTTTTGTCTTCTAAAAATCAATGCTCTTTTTTTTCTTTCATCTTATTTTAGGTAAAAGTTAAAAGACGTATAACCAGATATTTCATCTATCTTGAATAATGAACTAAAAGGAATAACATAGTTTTTTATTCACTGGAGGTTAATAAAACTGTCTGAATTCATCGAGATATGACAGGAAGTGATTGCAATTTCACAGGACTACAGTGAAAAAGTCGGTCTACTAAAAACTTATTAGAAAATAGATTGAAAGCAAATACTGATTTAATGCCAAAGATATTTCCAACTAAACTAATTTACTTGTGTTTAAAAGTTTGATTGAGTTTGGGAAGTTGTGTTAGATATATTTTTTAAGAAACTTGTGTAAGGTAATGTTGAAAACTGTAATGAAAAATACAATAAATTTAAATTTTAGTACAATATTTTTTATGTCACTGACTGCCTTGTACAGATGGAATTGATGGATTGTTTTTTCCTTTTTATCAAACATTGCCTGTGGAGATTTCTTTCTTTTCCTTCCCTTTTCGTTCTTTCTCTTTTTTGTTCATTTTTAATGAGATAAATAATTTGGAAACTCATACTCAGATCATTCTAGGAATAAATGTTACAGGCATAGAAATCAGCCCCCCCCCTCTTCTCTTATCCAAATTTACACAGCATACAAATCATACCTGTTGAAGTAATACACTTACATATCGTATTGTCCTCTTTATTATTAGCTTTTCCTGATTTCTCATTTCCCTCACCCTCATGCTCTAAAGCCATCATTTAAAAAATTAACATGAACAGTGGTTGGCTATTTTTTCCGGGTTCTCTTTGCCAGCTTACTAGTGGCATGTGCAAAAAATCAGCCATTTTGATTTCTATTTTAAATAACATTTCTCCCTGTTGTTGAAGGTGAGAGTTATTAGAAGTGGTGGAAAGATGATGGAGACATAGATAAACTCTTATGGCAATTATGATCCAAATGAGTCCTAGGTATTGCAAGAGGTAATGTGTAAGGCAAAATGTAAGTGGTGCAATGGGCTTTAAATGGTTCATAGGACTATCTACTTTCAAGTATACTGAACCTGTTCTCATGCCAAAAAAACAATCCCTTATCATTTTACATTTTTTCGCAGAAAAAAATAGTTAGTGGAAGAAAAAAGAAACAAAGTGCTAGTACACAAATATTGATAAAACAAAAAAAAGGAAAACACAGGTGGACATAACTAAACTAAACTATGCTAAATGCCTTCCCCCTAAAAAAAAAAAATATAAATTTAAAAGAAAAAAAAAAAAATTTCCCCAAGCAATTTTACTCAAGGAGCTCAGTGAGCAAAACTGAATTTCTTCTACAATGAAAATCACCCCACTAGTCTGTTGGGCTAATTTGCAAAAAGGGACATCAAAAAATAAATATTAGAATATTCTAACATGGATCAATAAATAATATATTTTAAGTGACAAATTCTCTTTAGCTAAATCACTTTTATAGTAAAACCGAGTTAAGCATTTAGAACCACTTTATCTTACAAAATACTTAAAAAGCTTTACTGTGTGCGCTCAGAATAGTCTGGTCACGCAGATTTGACAGATCTTAATAGTGAGGTGAGAACTGAGTTAATATGCATGAGGAGCTAAAGGGGAGGTTGGATGATATATTTTGTTCTCTAAAGTTAGCAGTTGTCTGAAATCGCTAATTAATAATGACAGTATTCTTTTCCATCTACAAGTCTGTTATGATAAATAGAAGGCAGCACAGACAAGTTCACCCACAACATATTACTAATTAGAATTATAAGCAATTATTTGTAAACTAGAGTAAAGTCTATCCTATGAAATGACAGGTTATCAGTGTGTAATGGTATGGCTTTTTTAATCACTGTAGAATGATATGGTAAACAACCTTTCATACGTCAAAAAAAGAAAAAAATCACATGCAAATGTAATATTTTTTTATAATGGGGACTTTTCCTTGGTTAGTTTTCCCTGGAGGAATCAAGTATTTCTGCAACATAAAATAATTATAATCTGTAAATTAACATAGATATATGTGAAAACATTTGAAAAAACTCTCATTAATGCTGCAATGTAAGAGCTAGAATGTGATGTATTGTCAGGATTCAGCAGCAGAAATTACCAGATCTGCGTAGTTACACTTAGAATCTGAGTATGCTTAAAGGAGATTTATTTACAATAGAACAAAAACCATCCAAACAACAGTACACAACAAACATAAAAGTAATGTGATAGAATACCACCAGCAAACCTAACAAACAGGAAACCTAACTAATAGCTAACTGTATGCCAGATTGCAAGCAATTGAGCTGCAAGTTTGAAAATGACTTGCTAAGCTATTGCTAGACTTGCCAGGCTTTACAAGTTTGTTGCTATTGCAGCAAGTCCGCATTGCATGACTCCAGATCAACTTTCTTTACACACATTCTGCAAGTCTGCTGCAAGTTCTGGTTCAGTTGCATTGTGCAATAGTCATCCCATCACAGGGGTCACTGTGACCTGTAAAGAAACACAGAAAAGCAGAGAAAACTGGAAGTGCAGGGAGCAGATGGTAAAGGGAATCAAGAATGGGATCAGGAACAAAGGAGAGCAGGTACAAGGGAACAGGAATCAGGGTACAAAGTACTGTGCAGGAACAAGATTTGGAATTTTGCCAACAGGGTCTGGCAGCAGCAAAACACTGAAACAAGAGGCACCAAAGGAGGGTGACCTAAATACTCTTCCAGCAACCAGCGACAGGTGGGGACTGATTACTGGAGACTGCTGACAGCTGGAAGACACCCATTGGTGAAAACTAGAACTGTAACCTTCTGCTCTGGGAAGCACAGTGCCACCCGCAGGTGGCTCAGGTCCTGACAAGCATATTTGGTGACATACTTTTCAAAAGAAAAGTCAGTTATAAAATGCTGCCACTGTTCAACTGTATATGAAATGCCAAGGCATAAATCTGGCATAGGAGTGACTATAAAATTGTACATCCAATCAGAAGTCTATATTGGAAATCCAAGAATGGAAGAATGCTTCAAGTTTCACACAGGGGTATTAGGGCCTGGTGTCCATTAATTCAGGTACATAAAATGGATAAACTCGTTCTGGTAACAACTGTTTAAAAAAAGGATTTCCCTTCACTTTGGAGAGGTCTTTTCTTCCTGTTGTCTCTAAAAATGAAAGTGAATAGAAATCTCCCTGATGGGACACAGAAAAAAATATAGCAAAATTCGTCCAACGAATTAAATTAAAAATACTAAAATGAACTTACAAAACCAGTCTCAAAATACCAACCTAATCGTCCTCTTCATTCCTCCCAAGACCTCCTACTCTCTAGCTCCCTCATCACCTCCTTCCATACTCTCCTCTAGGACTTCTCCTGAACCTCTCCCATCCTCTGGCATTCCCTACCGCAATCTGTCAGTCTATCTCCAAATCTATCCACCTTTATGCGATCCCTGAAAACTTTTCTCTTCAGAGAAGCCTATCCTGCCTTCAAACGGAAGCTCTGAGGAAGGGGGGCCTAGCTCTGAGGAAGGGGGTGTGCCCCCAAAAGACGTTAGCTGTACCCCATGTTCTGTGCATGTCCATGCACTGTGTTTTTGGCTTTTTGTCAGTTGCATTTTGTGAGTACCCACTTTTATACTAAAATTTCTTATTATTAAATTATCTCTGGTAATGCACTAGGTGTGCGCGCCTTCCTTTTCTGTTTTTCTTGTAGTTCCTTTCGGATTATCACATCTGAGGAAGGCAGCATTCACCTAGTTCTGGGATACCATATATACCTTTCACACCACCATTTTTTCTGACATCTGTTACTCATCACCTTGAAAGACCTATTAGCGCTGGAAGTGACTGTTTTTTGTATCCTGCCTTCACCTAACAACTGTATTTATATTTACTTCATCAGCTCATCCCCCACAGTTATTACTCTTTTTTATCACTTGACCCTCCCTCCTAGATTGTAAGCTCTAAGGAGCAGGGCCCTCTGATTCCTCCTGTATTGAATTGTATTGTAATTGTACTGTCCTCCCTGATGTTGTAAAGCGCTGCGCAAACTGTTGGCGCTATGTAAATCCTGTATAATAATAATAATAATAATAATAATAATAGTCAGCCCTCTTCATGCTAGAAGAAGTGTTAACTGTAGTTTCATGTGAGTCATATGCTTCATCTAGCATATGTATTTCTGGATATCTTTTGAAGTGGGTGTTTGATAGTGACCATTGTCAGAGCACACATCAAGTTCTATGGTGGTTTGGAGACAGTGCGGCACAGGTTATTGAGTTTGAGGGAAAATAAAATTGACAGGGTTCTAAACTATTTCTCACTCTAGCCAAAACTATTTTAGTTTAATATATTGAGTTTAGTCAAAACACAGAACAAGAATCCGGTAAATGAGAGCCAGAGAAGTGTCAGAAATGTATATAATTTTTCCAATTAGGTTATATAGGAAGTATTGAAACCAATAATTCAGCATGGCAGCTGGGGAACTAGCATCCCCAAAGAGACAACTCAGCAATAGTAGGATCCATGAGTGAATAAACAAATAACTATACTGTTGGATTATGCAATTAACAAGGGATTCATTTGTTTATATTCCATGTCCATTCAAAATTAGTTTAATTATGCTATCGCACAGACATTACAGGTCCATATTTATGCTTTCCATACACTGCCAGATTTGTGCTTGTCTGAGTGTTCCCTTTCTCATTTGTAGAAGATCTGATCTGTTCAAATCAAAGCCCTGGCAGGTACCAAACACCTATATTATTACTGAGAGGAGGATAAGGGACAAGCAACTGCATCTTATGTTTTGGCTGTTTGGTATAGCTCAACTTTGAAAGAAGGCAGTGGCCCACATACAGGTCTTTCTCTGTATATATCGTACATACTTTGTATGGGCATAGGCCCCATAAAACTCACCATAAGTGCAATAGAATGGCTTAATTTCGGGTTTATTTGATCTTTTTTACTTTTTTTTTTTAAACACAACCTGCAAAATAATAGGGTTCATACTGATCTGATCCATTACCATTTCCTCTGATCCTTAAACTCTTGCAGAGCAGTAGCCTATGTAGGGGGTAAGCAAAAGGAGCCACAGCACATGGTGCAGACCCATCTGAAACTGCCAGATATATTGAATGTGAAGATTCATCGGGAAGCTGTAGCTCAAAATGGTGGTGGAGCAAATGATAATAAACCCTCTACTTTTGCAAGCCATGATTTAAAGTTGCTTCAGGATCAGTTGCTTCAGGATCATTATTATAATTATTGGATGCACTTATGTTCACAATAAAAAAAAATGATAATAAAGGCAAATCAGATTTGTTTATTCTAGATTTGCATGAGAAACCATTTGTCAGGTAACCAATTTGGGTTAGGTGTATTTTTATTTTCATTGTTGCATCCCCCCCCCCCAACTTCTCTTTCTCTCTCCATCACTTTTCTCCTTTTCTTTTCTTCCTCTTTTTCTCTATTGCTGGCCCTTCTTCTTTCTCAGAAGTGAAGTGGAGTTAGGAATTAAATAACAGGTCCTCTTTGACTAACAGATATGCGTGTGCTTGCATGAGTGTGTGCGTGTGTGTGTGTGTGGTGAGGGGCTACCACAGATGGTATGATGATGTGGACCTTTTTAATGCTGTATGTATGTATACAGTTCAGCTTTCCACCTCAATATCCATTTAGCAGGAAGCAGTGATGGCTATTTCATTGTATGCACACAGGGAATTTCTATACATGTCCTTATAAAATAACATCCATTCTGAAGCTGAAGTATAATAAAATTAAGATGAATGCCTCTGTAACATGTGTGGGAAAATGAGCAAGTAAGAACACGGGAGGGATAGAGTGCTGCTCAGGTTTTCAAAATAAATTGAGAGCGTGAATAACATTAAAAAAATATTTAATGCCCAAAAGTCATTAGTGGCATATTTATCGGCCATAACTCTTCCTTGTACATTAATATTCTGTGTCAAAGGCATATGTGAACTGTGCTATGGAGCCAGACAGCTAGAGATTAATAAAGAATGTAATTGAAGTTAAAAGTGCTTTGCAAACTATTTAAAGAGTGATGTTGATAATATTAATCCTAATAGCACTTATAATAACATAAACCATAATCATGAACATCATCTTACTACCAATCACAAAACATTCCACCTCAAAACTTTAAAGCCTGGTACACACGATGAGATTACCGGACAAATGATCGTCTGTTTTTTTGGGGTTTTTTTGCATGCTAATCTCAGATCGAACCTGAAGTCACGAAAATTCTTGTACGACAGAATAAAAATTCGGAAGTGATGTCATGTGTCGTAGTGTATTTGTATTGCATTTTTGAACAACAACTGTACTGATTAAATGAAAATCATACGATCTGGCATAGTACGAAAACATTTTTTGCACACGTCCGATCATATAATATTGGTTAAACTGTCCTGATCGGCTCTCGAAAGCTCTGTACTAACAATCAGATTATTATACAATCGCCCTGAAATCTGTATTTTTCATACAATTTTCTGATTGTGTGTACAGGGCTTAACTTTGCACATGTGCTGTGCCCCACGATTCAATAGAATATTTAAAAGATTTTAAAAGGACATTGTTTTATAGTAATGTTAAACATATAAACAATATCACATTTCAGTTTATTATCTAGTATAAATCCCATTTTTTTTCACCATGTTTTTCTTATACATCACTTGTTTTAAATTGAGATAATAAATAATAAATTGAGAGTTGCCATATTTAGTATTCTGTCTCTGAAGACTTGTGGTAGACCATAATCTCTGCAGGTATTATGTTGTCTTAAAGTGTTATTAAACCCACAACCGTAAAATCAGTCTGTATATGCAGTAAATCATGCTTGTTATACTCACTGTGGAACCTAATGGGTAATCCTCGGCATTGTGTAAAAAGGCTTTTTGATCTTGTATGCACTGACTCCAAAACAGGTCCCAATAAGACAGAGTTACTGGAGTCAGACTGCACATGCTCAGTTTGGTGATCAGCACAGGGCCAATCAGCACTGTCCAAACAGAAGGTCAGGTGTCCTGGATCCTTATAGCACAGCTCAGTGCAGTATGAAAACTCCTCCTACAAGCTTTAACCAGAAACTAATAGAATTCACAAGACTCCTATACAGTGGGGCAAAAAATTATTTAGTCAGCCACCAATTGTGCAAGTTTTCCCACTTAAAAAGATGAGTGAGGCCTGTAATTGTCATCATAGGTATACCCATAGGTGTGCGCAGCCTATTGCATTAGGGTGTGCACCCCAAAGCTCAGACACACGTCTTTCTCTGCAGCCTCAGTTGCACGGGACAGTGAATGAATGGGAAGTGCTCTGTGCGGAGTACTTCCTGGTTATTCACAAACGGTAGCATAGTAAACACATTGTACTATGCTTCAGTTATGAATGGACACAGTGAGCGAGTGTACTCACTGTGTTCATTTAGAAAAGGAAGGGGCTGGTAAGTTACAAATTTACTAACCCCTTCCCCTGCTCTCCATCCTGAAACATACCCTGCAGCAGCTGGGGGGAGAGGAGAGGAAGGAAGCCAACAGCACTATGGGGTGGGGGGCCAATAAGGTGGGGAAAGCCCAGGCAGTAGGGGGAATTGGCACCGCACATAGTTAATAGGGTGTGCCCAGGCACACCTGGCACACCCCCTGCACACGCCTATGGGTATACCTCAACTATGAGAGACAAAATGTGGAAACAAATCCAGACAATCAGATTGTCTGATTTTTGAAATAATTTATTTGCAAATTATGGTGGAAAAAAGTATTTTGTCAATGTCAAAAGTTCATCTCAATACTTTGTTATATATCCTTTGTTGGCAATGACAGAGGTCAAAAGTTTTCTGTAAGTCTTCACAAGGTTGTCACACACTGCTGCTGGTATGTTGGCCCATTCCTCCATGCAGATCTCCTCTAGAGCAGTGATGTTTTGGGGCTGTCGCTGGGCAACATGGACTTTCAACTCCCTCCAAAGGTTTTCTATGGGGTTGAGATCTGGAGACTGACTAGGCCACTCCAGGACCTTGAAATGCTTCTTACAAAGCCACTCCTTCATTGCGGTGTGTTTGGGATCATTGTCATGCTGAAAGACCCAGCCACGTTTCATCTTCATTGCCCTTGCTGATGGGAGGAGGTTTGCACTCAAAATCTCACGATACATGGCCCCATTCATTCTTTCATGTACACGGATCAGTCGTCCTGTTCCCTTTGCAGAGAAATAGCCCCAAAGCATGATGTTGCCACCCCCATGCTTCACAGTAGGTATGGTGTTCTTTGGTTGAAACTCAGCATTCTCTCTCCTCCAAACACGACGAGTTTTGTTTCTACCAAACAGTTCTACTTTGGTTTCATCTGACCATATGACATTCTCCCAATCCTCTTCTGGATCATCCAAATGCTCTCTAGAAAACCTCAGATGGGCCCGGACATGTACTGGCTTAAGCAGGGGGACACATCTGGCACTGCAGGATCTGAGTCCCTGGCGGCATAGTGTGTTACTGATGGTAGCCTTTGTTACATTGGTCCCAGCTCTCTGCAGTTCATTCACTAGGTCCCACATGTGGTTCTGGAATTTTTGTTCACCGTTCTTGTGATCATTTTGACCCCAAAGGGTGAGATCTTGCGTGGAGCCCCAGATTGAGGGAGATTATCAGTGGTCTTGTAAGTCTTCCATTTTCTAATTATTGCTCCCACAGTTGATTTCTTCACACCAAGCTGCTTGTCTATTGCAGATTCAGTCTTCCCAGCCTGGTGCAGGTCTACAATTTTGTTTTTGGTGTCCTTCGACAGCTCTTTGGTCTTCACCATAGTGGAGTTTGGAGTGTTGTGGACAGGTGTCTTTTATACTGATAACAAGTTCAAACAGGTGCCATTAATACAGGTAATGAGTGGAGGACAGAGAATCCTCTTAAAGAAGAAGATACAGGTCTGTGAGAGCCAGAAATCTTGTTTGTTTGTAGGTGATCAAATACTTATTTTCCACTATAATTTGCAAATAAATCCTTTCAAAAATCACAAAATGTGATTGTCTGGATTTGTTTCCACATTTTGTCTCTCATAGTTGAGGTATACCTATGATGACAATTACAGGCTTCTCTCATCTTTTTAAGTGGGAGAACTAGCACAATTGGTGGCTGACTAAATACTTTTTTGCCCCACTGTATACTGATGAGATAAGGTATTTAGAAGTTTATATTTACTAAAACAATCGCATTTCCATGTACTGTGAGCTGTGGGAGAACACATATAGTGAATGCAGGGTCCTGGGTTTAGTAATACTTTAAAACAGAGCTTATAAAACATATGTGTGGACTTTTTCACTTCTGCCAAATAATTCCTTAGTTTCAAACCATTTTTATTGTGTGTACACTGCCTACAGTGCAAAAGCTCTCCAGTGTACACTCCCTGTTTACTCTTGTCATCGGTAGAGGGAGGTACCAAGATCATGCTCCAGCATGAGTTACATCATTAGTGACCACCCAATTTTCAAAAAAATAGGACTCCAATTTGAAGGAGGAATATAAAAATATAGCAGAACTGATAATGAAGCAAAAAGAGGGAGCACAAACTTGTCATCACTAGGGATGAGCCGAACACCCCCCTGTTCGGTTCGCACCAGAACATGCGAACAGGAAAAAAGTTCGGTCGAACACGCGAACACCGTTAAAGTCTATGGGACACGAACATGAATAATCAAAAGTTTATTTAATTTTAAAGGCTTATATGCAAGTTATTGTCATAAAAAATGTTTGGGGACCCGGGTCCTGCCCCAGGGGACATGGATCAATGCAAAAAAAGTTTTAAAAACGGCCGCTTTTTCAGGAGCAGTGATTTTAATAATGCTTAAAGTCAAACAATAAAAGTGTAATATCACTTTAAATTTCGTACCTGGGGGGTGTCTATAGTATGCCTGTAAAGGGGCGCATGTTTCCCGTGTTTAGAACAGTCTGACAGCAAAATGACATTTGGAAGGAAAAAACCCATTTAAAACTACCCGCGGCTATTGCATTGCCGACAATACACATAGAAGTTCATTGATAAAAACGGCATGGGAATTCCCCACAGGGAAACCCCGAACCAAAATTAAAAAAAAAAAATAACGTGGGAGTCCCCCTAAATTCCATACCAGGCCCTTCAGGTCTGGTATGGATATTAAGGGGAACCCCGGCCAAAATTTAAAAAAAAAATGACGTGGGGTTCCCCCTAAATTCCATACCAGACCCTTCAGGTCTGGTATGGATTTTAAGGGGAACCCCGCGCCAAAAAAAAAAAAACGGCATGGGGTCCCCCCAAAAATCCATACCAGACCCTTATCCGAGCACGCAACCTGGCAGGCCGCAGGAAAAGAGGGGGGGACAAGAGTGCGCCCCCCCTCCTGAACCGTACCAGGCCGCATGCCCTCAACATTGGGAGGGTGCTTTGGGGTAGTCCCCCAAAACACCTTGTCCCCATGTTGATGAGGACAAGGGCCTCATCACCACAACCCTGGCCGGTGGTTGTGGGGGTCTGCGGGCGGGAGGCTTATCGGAATCTGGAAGCCCCCTTTAACAAGGGGACCCCCAGATCCCGGCCCCCCCCTGTGTGAAATGGTAAGGGGGTACTTACCCCTACCATTTCACTAAACAACTGTCAAAAATGTTAAAAATGACAAGAGACAGTTTTTGACAATTCCTTTATTTAAATGCTTCTTCTTTCTTCTATCTTCCTTCATCTTCTTCTTCTTCTGGTTCTTCTGGCTCTTCTGGTTCTTCCTCCGGCGTTCTCGTCCAGCATCTCATCCGCGGCATCTTCTATCTTCTTCTACTCGGGCCGCTCCGCACCCATGGCATGGGGGGAGGCTACCGCTCTTCTCTTCATCTTCTTCTTCATCCTCTTCTCTTCTTCCTTCTTCTCTTCTTCTCTTCTTCATTTTCTTCTCCGGGCCGCTCCGAACCCATGCTGGCATGGAGGGAGGCTCCCGCTGTGTGATGGCGTCTCCTCGTCTGACGGTTCTTAAATAACGGGGGGCGGGGCCATCTGGTGACCCCGCCCCCCTCTGACTCACGGTGACTTGACGGGACTTCCCTGTGACATCACGGGGAATGCCACAGGGAAGTCCCGTCATGTCCTGTGCGGAGAAGAAAAAGAAGAAGAGAAGAAGAGAAGAAGGAAGAAGAGAAGAGGATGAAGAAGAAGATGAAGAGAAGAGCGGGAGCCTCCCCCCATGCCATGGGTGTGGAGCGGCCCGAGGAGAAGAAGATAGAAGACGCCGCGGAGAAGATGCTGGACAAGAACGCCGGAAGAAGAACCAGAAGAGCCAGAAGAACCAGAAGAAGAAGAAGTTGAAGGAAGATAGAAGAAAGAAGAAGCATTTAGATAAAGGAATTGTCAAAAACTGTCTCTTGTCATTTTTAACATTTTTGACAGTTTTTTAGTGAAATGGTAGGGGTAAGTACCCCCTTACCATTTCACACAGGGGGGGCCGGGATCTGGGGGTCCCCTTGTTAAAGGGGGCTTCCAGATTCCGATTAACCCCTGGCCGCAGACCCCCACAACCACCAGCCAGGGTTGTGGGGATGAGGCCCTTGTCCTCATCAACATGGGGACAAGGTGTTTTGGGGGGCTACCCCAAAGCACCCTCCCAATGTTGAGGGCATGCGGCCTGGTACGGTTCAGGGGGGGCGCACTCTTGTCCCCCCCTCTTTTCCTGCGGCCTGCCAGGTTGCGTGCTTGGATAAGGGTCTGGTATGGATTTTTGGGGGGACCCCACGCCGTTTTTTTTTTTTTTTTTTTGGCGCGGGGTTCCCCTTAAAATCCATACCAGACCTAAAGGGTCTGGTATGGAATTTAGGAGGAACCCCACATCATTTTTTTTTTAAATTTTGGCCGGGGTTCCCCTTAATATCTATACCAGACCTGAAGGGCCTGGTATGGAATTTAGGGGGACTCCCACGTCATTTTTTTTTTTTAAATTTTGGTTCGGGGTTTCCCTGTGGGGAATTCCCATGCCGTTTTTATCAATGAACTTCTATGTGTATTGTCGGCAATGCAATAGCCGCGGGTAGTTTTAAATGGGTTTTTTCCTTCCAAATGTCATTTTGTGCCCCTTTACAGGCATACTATAGACACCCCCCAGGTACGAAATTTAAAGGGATATTACACTTTTATTGTTTGACTTTAAGCATTATTAAAATCACTGCTCCTGAAAAAACGGCCGTTTTTAAAACTTTTTTTTGCATTGATCCATGTCCCCTGGGGCAGGACCCAGGTCCCCAAACACTTTTTTTGACAATAACTTGCATATAAGCCTTTAAAATTAGCACTTTTGATTTCTCCCATAGACTTTTAAAGGGTGTTCTGCGGCATTCGAATTTGCCGCGAACACCCCAAATTGTTCGCTGTTCGGCAAACTTGCGAACAGCTAATGTTCGAGTCGAACTCGAAGCTCATCCCTAGTCATCACTTTAAAAGGCCAAAAAAGGTAAGTTATTGATTATGCGCAAGTATGTTGTGTTCATTATGGCAAGTGTTCCTGGGTCCCCGGGTGCATCCAGGAAAAACTAAAAAGTTCTCCCTTTTAGTCGGGGACTGCAATGGTTAACTGCCCATTAGGTCTTTTACTCACCTGATCCTCTGCTCCCATTACAAATGGCGCTCCACTCTGCTTTAGTAGTGGACTGTCGCTCAGCATCCTCATGTCCAGCAAAGGGATATGAGCCCTGCATCAGTCTTAATGTTGTCAGAGGTGCTTAGACCACTGGAGTGCAGGGGAGAGGAGGTTGAAAGGAGCAGTCTAGCAGTGCAGAGGAGCCTGTGAGAGCAGAGGATCGCGCATACAAATACGTTTTTTACTGTCCCACTAGGCATTGACCAGCAGTTACTCCTTACAGTATGGGTGCATATCCACTGCAAGGGGGAACCTTTTAGTTTTCTGGTTTAAGGAATGTAGGTGGTTTTATATACATGCTCTATCATTCTTATGGTAAAGGAATAGGAAAACACCCAGATAAATGTAAAATATTATAAAGGAATAGTTTACATAGCCAACAGGTGTATCTTTTTCCCATGTTTTCTAAGCTGCCTTGTTTAATCGCAAGCTTCTTGTTTAAAGCGTAGTTCCGCTGAAAGAAAAAAAAATTCAAATTCAGCAGCTACAAATACTGCAGCTGCTGACTTTTAAAATATGGACATTTACCTGTGCAGGGTGCCTGCGATGTCAGCACCCGAAGCCGACCTGTCCCTCGGCTCTCGGGTGGAGATGCCGGCATCTTCAGTAAGGGATTTAGGAAGTGAAGCCTAGCGGCTTCACAACCTGGTTCCCTACTGCGCATGTGTGAGTTGCTCTGCACTTTCTGAGTGGTCCCTGCTGTCTTCTGGGACCTGTGTGTCTCCCAGAAGACAGCGAGGGCATGGAGGAGGGGCTGGACATGGCGTAGATCGCCGTGGAAACAGCGGCGATCTTTGTCAGAAGTGGGAGCAAATACCTGTATTAGACAGGTATCTGCTCCCCCCTCCCCCCTGAAAGGTGCCAAATGTGACACCTGAGGGGGGGAGGAATCCGGACAGTGGAAGTTTCATTTTTGGGTGGAACTCCGCTTTAAGTTGGAGTTTGCAGTCTGTAAGTAAGATACTCAGGACAGCAGAGCAGTGACTCATCCCCCACTCACTTCTCCATCTGTAAAACTCCATTTAAGGTTTCAACTAGATGCAGAGTGCCTGAAAGGAAGAAGAACGCTGTATGCTTATTTTGTAATAAATGTTTATATCTATCTATCTAGATTTGTTAATGCTATTACAGAGTCTTTATATTTAGTTTATACGTTTATTGGGTCTTCTCTTTAGGGAAGCCTATCTCACCTCTAAATAATCTCCTATCACTTCCACCAGCTCATTCCCCACAGTTACAATCTTTTTGTATCACTTGCCCCACCCTGTTAGATTGGAAGCTCTTCTGAGCAGGGTTCTCTTAGCCCTCTTGCATTTTATTGAATTGTAACTGTATTGTCTCCCTTTTACATTGTAAAGCGCTGTGTAAACTGTTGGCATTATATAAATATTGTATAATAATTAAACATGTAAATTTTTTATCATCCGAATGCATTTTCCTCCCAATTTCGGGGATTTTCGTGTTTGTTTTAACAAAACGATAATTCGGATTTTCATATGAATACATTTTTTAACGAAACAAAATAAATAAAAACACATTTTGGAAGTAACGAAATAAATGTATTTTTTGGACAAAACGGAAATTCTGAAACAAAACATTTCAGTGTGCACATGTTTATTAATAATAATAATAATAATAATAATAATCAATCACTAACAACACGCCAGCTTTCTTTTTGTATGTACCTATAATAATTTTCAGTATGACCTTTTTGGAGTATTAATGGCCACCAAAGACACCAGCAGTGCATATTGCCATATAATTACAGGTTACAAGTTAAAGTGGGTCATCTTTTGGAATAACCAAGGTGTTGCTGGTTTTGGCATTTTGATTTGATGCACCTCTGTGTCAAAAAATGTTATGTTGTCTGCTACTAAAACGAGCAAGAATGCAAGAGAAAAAAAAAAAAAAAAGAATTAGATACAATTTTACATGCATGTTAGATGAATACCATGGTCACTGGTAAATGCCTACAAATATATTATCCCAATAAATATCACTAATTTGCCTCACTGCAGGGAAGCCATGATTGGTTCATGGTCTAAACTCTCTTATCTCCTGGCTTCTATGAACAAGCAATTGCAGGTTTATAAATAGTGCGTGTTTACTGCAGCAATCTCATTTGTTTAAGATGTGAAGCAAAATCTATGAGACATGCAAATCTATGGGAGTGATATACTGAGATGGAGCAATACCAGGGCACAAATGGAGAGCATATACATCCATATCTGTCAAAGAAAAGCCAAAGTAACCAATACAATTGACTAATCACTACCTTTATGTTTGTCTATGATTAGGGTTTCCATTGATGTACTGTAGTTTGTGGATTCATGGCACACATTGTCATTCAGTGTATTCATCAATGAACTCTTCAAATTCTAACATCTTCAATACACCAAAACACAAAACACACAAAACACAATAACTGAAACCCACTGCAACCAACCACAATTACTATTATAATTGTCTCACAACAACTTGAAATCCAGCTATGGATTTCTGCAATTTATTTTACTTTACCTTGCTCCTATAAACCTAAAATGATTTCAGTATTTTAGGAACATAATAATAAATTCATATGAATGAATTCAGAAAATAACTGTGAAGAGTGGCAATACACAATCCACTGTTTTGTCACCAATAAAATCAAGGCAGTAATCAATCCTGGCTCGATAAAATTACTTGTAAGGATTGGAAGTCCCAATTGTTGAGCAACCTTTGTGATTGTTTACAGATGGTACTCTTTTCTCCATTTTAACACAAAATAATCCCAGACTCCTCATGCAGTGCAATAGAATACTGCCCAAATTATAGATTAAAGTCTGATTAAAATCTATTTGAAATAACACATCTACTTTGGTAGAGCACGACTGGCATCTATATGCAGTAGTAAAGTGTAGTTGGTGGGTCGAGCTGCAGTATAATTGTCAGAACGGACAATTGCAGGTTGAACAATTTTCCTCTAAGACATATTATAAGAGAGTTTGTATATAAAATCAGAGCTCCAGCCATATATAAGCTTGAATATACTACTTAAATATCTTGCTGTAGACCTAAATGCTCCATTGCTATGGCTTGGGCAATTTGGGCCTTTCAGCTATAATTAAACAAAACAGTTTTGGTGGAAGCAATCAAAATAAATATGAAAACAAAAAGCTAAATCTATGAAAACAACAATAAAAATAAGGATAGCAACTACAGCTGGCCCATGTCCTTGGAGGAGCCTAGTGTGATGACTTTGTGCATATGTTAACCCATTTATTAACCTCCTTGGCGGTAATCCCGAGCGTGACTCGGGTCTGACTTTTACTGTCAGGAGCGGTAACCCCGAGTCACGCTCGGGGTAACAGTGCAGAGCATCCAGCGGAGCCCTTACCTTCTCCTGGGTTCCAGCGATGCCCTCCACTGTCCTCCACTGTCCTCGGCTGTGCTCCGCTGTGATCGCCAGCGCGATCACAGCATCTCACTTCCTAGTTCCGTTCCCTGCGAGCAGCAGCGGCGCACGGGAGCGGAACTAGGCGGGAAATTCAAAAAGTTCAAAAGTTCACAACACAATAACACACATATAAAAAGAGGTGATACAGTGTAATCTGAGAGGATTACATTGTATCATCTCAGATCTCACTGATACAGTGCCCCTTGCCCCAGTGCCCCTTGCCTCCAATAAAATATAATAAGATGGAATACAAAAAGCGCCATTTCGCTACAAAATCGCCTTTGGAGCAGTTGAATGACAGCGACAGCGACAGCGACATGGAGTTGCTCCCAGAACTCAGCGATAGTGAGTCGTGGGGAGATTTGTCGTCTGACACTGAGCTGACAAGTGACAGCGATGACAGCGGTGATGATCCTGCACCTGACATCAGCGATGTGCGCACTTGGTGCCCTATTGAGTGCGATACGGACCAGGTAGCGCCGCCAAGATTTCCCTTCACTGGATCACCTGGGATGAAGGTCGAAGTTGAGCGTGGCAACCCTCTGGCATACCTGCAATTATTTCTCACAGAGGAGGTAATTGAAAAAATTGTCATAGAGACAAATCGCTACCAACAGCAGCAATCCGCTACGCTGCATGCCAGGTTTTCCCGAAGCAGAAGGTGGGAACCGGTGACTAAAGAGGACATCTGGCTGTTTCTCGGACTCATTATTCTTCAGGGGGTGGTGGGGAAACCACGCCAGAAATGGTACTGGACCACCAACAAGTTATTAGCCACTCCGTTTTTTGGTACTGTGATGTCCGAATACCGTTTTTCCCTCATCATGAAATATTTTCACTTCACTAACAATGAAGAGTTTGATGAGGCCACGCATCCTGCGCCCAAGCTAAAAAAAATCTGGGAGGTATGCCAAATTATTGGGAACAATTTCCAGCGGGCCTACGTGCCAGAAAGGGACGTCAGCATGGATGAGAGTTTGATGGCCTACAAAGGACGCCTAAGCTGGATCCAGTATATTGCATCCAAAAGAGCGCGGTTTGGCATCAAATCATACATGCTCTGCGAGTCATCCACCGGGTACATATGGAACTCGGTCATTTACACCGGTAAAGGCACGAAGTTCAACCCCAGGTACAGCAATTATGGGATGGCCACATCATCTGTCCTTACACTGCTGGAGCCATTACTGAACCAGGGATATTGTGTGACCATGGACAATTTCTATACGTCGCCGGAACTGTTTGAGGTTTTGATCCAAAACAAGACGGATGCCTATGGTACAGTTAGGCCTAACAGACGTGACATGCCATCTATGTTTGGAAAGAAAAAACTAAAACCCGGAGAAATGGTTGCCTGGCAGAAGGGTAAGATGATGGCAATACGTTGGCGAGACAAGAAGGACGTGTGTCTCATGAGCACTGTGCACAATACCTCCACTGCCACGGTCCACACAAAAGGTGGGAAAGATGTGCTGAAGCCGCAAGTCGTCATAGACTATAATTGCACTATGGGAGGTGTCGACCGAGCCGATCAGGCAATGACCTTTTACCCGACTATGCGGAAACAACAGAAAAAATATTATAAAAAGATTTTCAGGCATCTTCTGGAACAATGCCTTTGGAACGCTTACATCTTGTACCGAGCAGGGAGTGACAGGCCTCTTGTTCATTCAGATTTTATCTGGAAGGTGGCTGAGCAGATTTTTGCCAAACACCAGATGCCATCAGTTGATGCGAACAGACCTGGACGACGTGCTGTTGGTGTTGCCAACCCAGAACGCCTAACAGGTCGGCACTTTATGGACTATATACCGCCAACCGCAAAAAAGGCAGCACCTACCAGGATGTGTGTGGTTTGCTGTTCACACAGAGATGACAAGGGAAAAAAAATCAGAAAAGAAAGCAGGTTCTATTGTCCGGATTGTGACGTGGGACTGTGTGCTGTACCTTGCTTTAAAATTTATCACACTCAGGATGTTTATTGAATTTTCTTTGTCTGACAAATTTCTTTAGTTTGTATTACATTATTGAATAAAATTATATTATTTAAAAATTTAAAATCATGATTTTGTGTTTCAAACTTTATCACATCTGGGATGTCTACTAGAGTCTTGTTTAGTCAGGTTTAAGTAAGTAATTACTAAGAATTGCAGGCCTATAATACATAGCATCAAATTTCCATGCAAAATAATTGTACCGCTTTCAGCACAAAATTCCAGACAGAATCATACCGCCAGGGAGGTTAATTAGCAGACAGTTAACAATTTATGTTGCCTAATCTCTAAAAATTAGTTTGATCATTATTTTGTTTACAGTGGTCAACACACTAACTTGTAAGTATGCTTTGCAAATGTAAAAAATGGGGCCGTACACTGTCCATATCAACCAGGCAGCATTGATCCAAGGATCGTCTTCAGTTCAATTTCCTCCTATAAGCCATGTCCCTCTGTTAAATTTCTTCCTGATAGGGTTTAAGTGTAGTGACCTCTACAAATAAGCCCTATCTTCAGGGTGAAACATGTCAGAGGGATGTGGCTTATGAAAGGAGACTGAGCTGAAGCTGATTATTAGATCAGTGTTAGCTAGTGGACATGGACAGTGCGTGGCTCCATTTTCTGCATTTGTTGATTGCCTATTGAGCTAGACATGCTCTGTTGGGGAATCGGCACCTGGTAGCAGTTATTTGAGGCAGTAGGTGAAACACACAGTGCTTTTTCCTACATGTCCTGAAGGGTTTACATTTTAGCTTGATTTTTGCTCTGCTAATTAATTGAGATCTGCTGCAGCACACACATGTTGGCAGAAGAAGAGAGTAGAGTAAATGAATGGATGGTTTGCATGTGTTTTTTCTCCCTCATTATCAAATCAGTAGGCTGAAGATGTGTTACTGATCAAGCCATGATGCTGCGGATGAAGTCAAAGATCTGGTTATTAGACTTGTGCACAATGGAAAATTTTGTTTTGTTTTGTTTTCATCCGTAAAATGCATAATTTTGTTCTGTTATATTTGTTATGTTAAAGTGGATGTAAACCCACTCTCATCCTTCCTAAACTACTGCCATAGTGGTTATCTATAAGGATATATATGCCTGTCAAATGTCTCCCCTCTGAGACCTGAAAAACTGCAGGTTCTGTGAGTGGGTCTGTTGTCTGGAGCTCGGTGGATGGAGTCGTGATGTTAGTAGACTCCCTGCCCACCTCTACACTCCCCTTCTCAACATGCATTTTACCTGTGTATTTCTTACAGTGAACTTCTGCTATGATCACTATCATCCAGTCAAAACCCAGAAAAGTCACCACATGACTTTAGCATGCCCAATCATGCTAGGGTGTGGAGCAGACAATCCTGGGAGAGCTGGAGAAGAAAGGAGGAGGGGATCTGAAGTACACAGAATTTGTCTCTCTCAGGCTCGTGCATGGATATGTAAATCAACTGTCACTCACAGAAAGGGGGAAGAACTGACTCCTATTTCTCTGTGTGTCAGTTTTTATCTCACTGAAAAAAGATAAAAGGACTGCTCAGAGCTGGATTACCTCTTTGTGGCAAGACTGGGCACAGATGACATAAAATCCTATACTGTATAAGGTGCAAGCCTTAATTTAAAAAAAAATGTTGGGTTTACATCCACTTTAACTTAATCTGTTTTTGGACAATTTGTTATTTCCGTAGAGTATTGATATTCGTTATAACGAATCGATTAATTATCTGATAATTCGATATTTATGTATGTATATATATTCGTAATAACGATCGTAGTTTGGAAAGTCGTTTGTTGATTGAATCCATTAACACACACAATGACAATATCTCTTCTCCTATGCTCAAATACAATATAACACCCTTCTCACTCAGTTTTTAGGAATGAACTTTGCCAGTAATGCAACCTCCAGCACAAAATGAATTAGCTGATTGGACTATAAGACTCACTCCGAGTTGACCTTTAGTTTCATTAGACCTTTAACAAATCATGTCAAATTAATTAGTTATTTTTGCTACAACTTCTTTCGTATTAGTTGAAATGTGTTTTTTTTTTTCAACCAAATTTCGATTTGTTACGAAGCGAATGTCTTACTGGTTATCCTGTTTGCCAAGAGTGTCAAAAACAGAAAACGTACTGCACAGTTATAAAGTCTTTGGCAGGTAAAACATAAACAGACCTATCTATATGGAGTCCAACATAGTCTGTTAAGCCTGGTACACACGGGAAGAATATCAGCCTGTATCCGCTGGTTCAACAGAAACCGGCAGACATTTGGCCTGTGTGTACAGCAGTCTGTCCAATAGAAGCCGGCCAATCGTTTGCCAATCGGTATCCAATCAGACCTCACATCCAATGGCTGTGAGCACTGACTGATGTGTTCTAGTGGGGGGCAGCTTCCCTGCCAGAACACAATAGCCCAGTGGGGAGATTGCTGTACAAACATTGCATAGATATTACAGAGGCCTCCTCGGTTTCTTTTAGTTCAGTCTGAAGTTTCCAGTGTTACTTCACCTTTCACATTTTTTTTCTGTAAAGGTGAACTAACCCTTTAATAATTTTGATTACATAACTAAATTAAAAGGTATTTTGTGCATTTTCACTCAGTTCTTCTTTAAATCAAAAGTCCCGCAACAATTTTTTTTTTAAAGTCAGCAGCTACATATACTGCAGCTACTGACTTTTAAAATAAGGACACTTACCTGTCCAGGGTGCCCGCGATGTCGGCACCCGAGGCCAAACAGTCCCTCGGTCCTCGGATGCTGCCACCGCCGTCTTTGGTAAGGTAATCAGGAAATGAAGCCTTGCGGCTTCACATCCAAGTTCCCTATTGCGCATGTGTGAGTCATGCTGTGCAATCCAGATGGTCCCTGCTATCTCTGGGACCTGTGTGTGTCCCAGTAGACAGCATGGGGGGACGGGAAGGGTCGTAGACTCCTGCAGGAGTCTATGCCCGGAAGTGGGTGCAAATACCTGTCTTAGACAAGTATCTTCACCCCCCCCCCCTGAAAGGTGCAAAAATGTGACACCGGAGGGGGGGAGGGTTCCGAAAAGCAGAGGTTCAATTTTTGTGTGAACCTCCGCTTTAAATCAGGTACTTACTGGGAAATTATTTTTTTGAAACAGGTAAACCAGTATCTTTTAAATTTGTGCTGTTATAACTTCAACATCCATGTAAAACTTTTTAATGTAAGTTACCTTGCTCATAATCCCTTCTAATTTGCAGTACAATTTGCCTATTTGAGTTAATAAGAATCTGTAAAACAGTTTGGTTCCTGACTCTACAGCCTTCAAATATGAAGATGTCTAGAAGTTGCTGTAATTTTGAAAAGCACTGCAGTAAGATTCTAATTACAGACTGTGGGATATCTGCACTCTCGTTAATAAAGCAAAATTAATGCAGCTATAATGTCAAGCTTTTCAACTTGGAAGGGTGATGGATGATCTGGAATTTGTTTATCAAAAGTAAACAAATGCCATTTGTGGAAATGTTCTCACTGAGTCAAGGAGATGAGATAAAAAGCCTGAAATAGTTATCTGCTGTGATCCAATGTACCGTATAAGGAATGAAAAACATAAAGGCTTTTATGGAAGAAAAAAGGAAATTGCTGAAGTTGGGGTTTTATCTTGGTTGTTAGGTATTAAATACACTCATTATTAAATAGTTGAAACTACAGTCCATCAACTGTGCTAAGCTTTCATGTTTTTATCTATTGTGTATTTTATTTAAACATATATTCATGTATGTGTTTGCATATCCATTTCACAATTTCAAGGAGCTTTCAATGGCATGCTTCAATTCATTACTTGTTCTATAACATGTAATGCTGTAGAATGGATCTTCCCCTGCCACAGCTGGTTGGCTTTACTCAGACTACAAAAAAAAAGATTAAAAGGAGAGCCAAATTGGAGTTGCTGCTTATTGTGACCATTTAGATTTGATTTTTGATTTTTCTGGAAAAATTAGCAAGCAAACTTGTAAACCCCCTGGCCTCATTTTATTAGGAATAATGAAGCAATGCTCATCAATGCACCTATAGCATTTATGATATGTTTTTGACTACAGGCTCTCCTCACTTAAAGGCCAGGTTCTGTTCCAACGGCCAGGTTGTTAAATGAATTGCTCACTAAACGAGGAGCAACAAGTAATTGATATTTTAAGTATTCTTAACTACTGTGAAAAACAGGTAAACAAATATCTGTGCTAACTAAAAAAGAAAACAACAAAAGCAGCTGGCATAGTTTGCAGATTTCATCAAACACAAATGTATAAAAGTCCAAATGCAGTGCTTAAATAAAACAAATATCCAAATAAATGTGATAGTCCATGAAAATTAATCAGCTGTAAAGATGACGTGAAACCTCCACCAGACTTCAGTGTGCAAAAGGAAAGCACACCACACCCGCGTGCTATCAATCCACTTACCTGAAAGATATGTAAAATATGCGATGTAATCATATAATGCAGAGGATTAACGGCAGATCCGAAAGGCACACTCCATCATGGGCAGGCAAAACTTGGAAATAGTCAGGTCATCACATATCAGAAGGATTAGGACTTGCATTAGGAATGGATAAATTGGTGCAGTCATCAACGGGAACAAACTGCGACAAAGTACCCCGAATTAGTGGGTCCTACTCTAGTAATAGAATGGAAGATCCTTTGTCTCAACCATGGGAGCTGAACTCCTCTATGTGGGAGAACTGAAGGGGATCATGTATGATAGCACGTGGGTGTGGTGTGCTTTCCTTTTGCACACTGAAGTCTGGTGGAGGTTTCACATCATCTTTACAGCTGATTAATTTTCATGGACTATCACATTTATTTGGATATTTGTTTTATTTAAGCGCTGCATTTGGACTTTTATATATTCTTAACTACTGTATTGTACTGTATTCTGAAAAAAAGGTCTAAACACAAAGCTCCAACTCAATAACATTGTTTTAATTTGCATCAGTACATAACACAAAAATATAAACAACAAAAATCCTGTACTGTACTGTACAATACAATGATGTACAGTGCCCAAAAAGCTGGTCGTAAGACCGAGTGGTCATTAAACGAGTAAGTCATTAAATGTGGAGAGCCTGTAGTTGAAGAAGCATGAAAAAATGTTGCTTGTTAAATTCTCATGAAAGTGTTGTTTTTTCTAGGGAAGTGCTTAAAGGGGCAGTGATGTAAAGGAAATGATCTGCTTTGAGGCATGGTTAGGTATGTGAAAGCAGACATTTTCGTGAATTCTCTACAATATGGATTCATATAATTTGATCTCTTTGACACTTGGCTTGATCCAGCTCAACTTTGCTGAAATAAAATGCTTTGCCACTGGCAATAATTCTCAATGCCCCTGCTCCTGCTTGGTACTGTCAGTATTGCTGACTGGTTTGATTCTTTTGCCCGTACACAGAAGCAAATGGTGTTACCAAAAAGCTGCTCTGTACAAACAGGAAGGGGCTGAAGTTGCTCTGTCCTAGTTCTCTATTATTTCCCAGTGCTTTCTGTGATACAGGACCCTCCATTGCCTCTCCCCCAGCACCCAGCTAACACTTTATAAATGTTTCCCAAAAATGTCATAAATGCTATAGGTGCAGTTAAGGTGCAATTATGGCATGTTGCCATTGAAATGAATGGAGAAAACTGACAAGTATCGATGCCTCTTAAAAGCAACACGCTACTTAATTTTTAACACAAAACAACGCTACCGCACTTGTGTGTACTGCACTGCGTGGTGCCAATTGTAATATTCTTGGGAGGCATTGAAGTGTGGTTATGAGGCTTTAAAAGTGCTGCATAAAAACTGCTTAAACACACAGTATTGACTCCTGTGTGAACTAACCCTTAAAGAGACAATGAGGTTGATTTACTAAAGGAAATATACTGTGCACTATGCGTGGACTGCAAGTGCACTTGGAAGTACAGATGTTCTAGATCTGAGGAGAGGATCTGAAATAAGAGTAAGTTCTGCTGATTTCTATCATCAAATCATGTGTAAGCAAACATGCTGTTTTTTTTTTTTTTTTTCCTTGCATGTCCCCCTCAGATCTAAAGCAACTGCACTTCCAAATGCACTTGCAGTGCACTTGTAGTGCACAGTACATTTGCCTTTAGTAAATCAACCCCATTGTCACCTTCCTCATTTAGGGCAATGTACCAGTGCCTTTGTAAAGGTACCCTTCCCCCAGCACAAATAAAACTTACCTTTGCTGTCTCTCTGCTCCTACCCAGTGCTTTTGGGTAGGAAGTCATTTGTGACTTCCTGCTGTGTAACAGTGCTCAGATCTATAGTAATAGGCAAAGTAAACACTTTTCCCAGATCCTGTTATTCCCCAGTTAGCTGCCACTTACCTCTTGCCCATAATAGAGACGAAAAGTCAGTCTGCCATTCACAACCTTCATGTCAAAGATGGTTGTTCGTCCTGCTGCAGCTGTTTACTACAAAGCAAGCCTACTGTATTATCATCAGTGCAGCTACTACATTGAAACTATGATAGCAACAATCAATAATCATTAGATTTTACAATGTTAAGTGACGCACCAGCTACTGTGACTGGCTTCTGTTTCTACATTGGGACACCTAACAAGAGCACACCCAGCTCCATTTATAGTGGGATAGCAATGCAGCATCTCGGGACATATTTGAAGTCCTCAAAGATGTTCATATGCTGTAGAAGTTCCACAAGCAGTTAAATGAATTAGACAAATCAAACCAGTAACACAGATGAAAAAGCTGGCACATTACATCTTTCCCTTTTATATCATAAATAACATAACACAATGTCTGAATCCCAAATGTTTTAAAATATTTCAGAAGGCACCAACACCATATTTAACTTAAAAGAAAACAGAAGAAATTGATATAAGCCATAAATAGAATACAAAATGATTAAATATCTTATTTTTGCACAAAAGCAGAATAAACATATTTCCTTGCACACTTCATTAAAATGAAAATCTTCAGGCTGCCACTTGACAGCTTTCCTACTGATCATTATGGTGTTTAGTGGAGGTTTAGCAGAGCACAGTTTGACAATATTCTCACAGTATACTGGTTGACTGTGATAAATTTAAAATATACAGTATCGCATGAACTCATTTGCTAACATTAGCTCTGCCTCATGTTTGAAATGTAGTGGAGGCATCCATAATACAATTTATTAGATTAAAGCATATTGCATATGGTACATTATGTATTTGCCACGTAAAGCCTGTGGCTTATGATTAGGCTCTGCACCCACTGGGTTTTCATTTACAGCTTAAAGGGAACCTGTCAAGACAACTATAACTTGTGGCAGCAGAGGAGCCCACTTTTTGCTGGAAGCTGCTGTTTCCTGACTCCTGAAATGAATTCTGTACTGGACAAACTTATGTAGCATCATGCACATAGCAATACCCAGCTTACAATCATTATACTGCATCCTAGATCTGAAAAGAAAAAAAAAAGGATTCTGACAGGTTGCTATGTGCAATATGAGATGTTCCTGTGATCACCATTTTCATACATCAACCCACTATTCAACAAATCAATCCTGGAAATAGTACTACTACTGGTTCTTAACTTTATTACCCCTGATGCGAATGCTAGTGGCTATTTACCCTCCTGATCCACCCAATAACTTCCTTACATAGATTTACACAGGAAAGCCCTATTTTGAGTCCAATCAAATGTTCTACTTTAATTTAAGCCCTGATGAGGGAGGAGTGTTTCCTGACCCCCCAAACACATTTGCTGTTTTTTTAGTATGAACCAATAGATCAATTTAGACTCTTTTATTATTTGGTCTGGCACACCTTGTATCAGTACTTGTTTTTTCCCTGGAAATTGCAATGGCAGTGACATCACTACCATAAAATATAACTAATATAACCAGCTACACTTGCATTTTGCTTGTTTTCCTTTGGAATGAACCAGTATATATTTATCTTAGAATAGATATCAGTACTTAAGACAGGTCATATCTGGCAATCTTACTATTATAACTTTAGACAACCTTAACCTCTTCATGACAGAGGATACAACAAAGCTTGACACCTGTACTCAGTTTTGCAACTTTGGCATGTGATAGTGAAACTGTACATTTCTTCACACCTACTTAGTGTATCCAGGTGAATTAAAGCTTGTTATTTTCTGGGCAACTTGGACTTTCATTGGGTAGTAAATGATAAAGGATATCTCCTGGCTTTTTTGATATTATTATCAAAGGAAAACAGATAGAAAAATAGTAAAAAACAAAAGTTTTTTTTAATTAAATGTAGCTGTTTATTATTTACTATTACCATAACCATCAAATAACAACCCAAAGTAAAATGCCCTGGTCCTGACAGACACAGTGATACCACATATGTGTATTTGTTCTTTGTATCTGTAGTAAGGCCCAGAAGTAATAGTGCACTGTCACGGAACGTCCCACACTCCGCTTGAGTGCTTCCGTCATATACCGCTTCCTAAGTTCTGGAACACGAGTCCAATGGATCTGGCTATAGGAACCCCAAGAACTAGACAACACCAGTCTTGGAGTACATCAGAACTAACTTTTATTTTGAGATCTCACACACATTTATACAGCAGGGATGACTCAAAGCTAACCTAATTAACATGAGCTAATTTACTACAAAATGTACCCAGACCATATGACAGACTTGTGGGCACCGAGCTTCACACATTAATATAAACACAATAGCTGGAGCTAATTACAATTAACAATACAAACAACAATCTACCCCCTCCTCAGCCTAGACCATTCGTCTCCTAGCCAGTGCTGGTGGCTAATGTGATCAGCTCTCTCAATTAACATAAACACAGGTTGATGACACCAGCATCTCCTCACAGGATGTGTCCCAACAGAATGAATCAGCCTTATCAGCAGGGGGCTGCTGGAGGAACTCCCCCTCCCTCTTCAGGGACACAGATCCACAGAAAGGAGTCCCCAACAGAATCAAACAACAAACAATATATACATATATACACGACTGAGTCCGATTAGTACAGTTCAGACCGGACCTCCAATTCACCCCACAAAGAGCACCGTTCCATTGAAAATCCAGGGCCCATAATCAAAAGGCAACAGGCTAGCGTTCTGTCCCCTCCAATAGCCTCTGTCTCGGGTGAGTCTGTCACATGCACATTTTGCATTTTTTGAGACAGAGACTGAGACTAAGACTGAGACTGAGACTCAGACACTGAGACTAACTGACACCAATACTAAATAAAAAAATGCTTTTTATAATCCTGTCTAAAATAAACTGGACCCGACATTTGGCTGAGACCTTTGACCCTGTCCTTTGACTCTGACTATGAACTTTCACCTTAACCTTGATTCCAACTCTAACCCTTGCACTGAATTCGATCAAACCCTGCTCTAGCTATTTTATCTTTTATTATTATTATTATTATTTATTTATTTTTAAACACACTTTGTTTACATTTTTTCCTCTAGCATGCTGAAAAAGATGCAAAGGGGTAGATTTATTTAAGCCGAAGCATTTCGAATCTGGTGCCACTGTGCATGCTAGCCAATCAGCTTCTAACCTCAGCTGGTTCAGTTAGGGTTTTGCAATAAAACCTGGAAGGTGATTGATTTCTAAGCAGAAGTGAGCCTGATTTTGCACTATCCAGCTTTAGTTAATAAACAATGCATTATAACAAGAGGAGAAAAAAAAAACACAAGGGTACTGATCACTGTAATAGCCAATCGAAGGATATCACAGTGATCAGACCATTTTCATTAGTATATTTTTCTTTGTTTCTCAAAAACTCTTAATAGACAACTTTGTATCTTGTCACTAGTGGGCATTCAATAGCAAATGGATGAACTGCATTCCTCCCCTATTGCATTGTATGACAAAAATGACCACATGAAGTGAAAAGGGTTGTTATATCCAGTATTGACAGTAGAGTATGCTCTTGGCAAGCTCATAACAAATGTAAAAAATCAGATTACCTGATGTTGTACAAGCTGAAGTCATGGAAACATGGCCAATGCCATTATTTTTGATAAGAGAAATGTCATCAACAAATGTTTCCACATCTCTTTAGGCATAGATATATGATTGTAAAAAAAGGAGAGAGAGATATTCAGAAGTAAATAAAAATTATCTCTACTCTGTAAGTAGAAAACAATGATGAACAGAACCTACATTTTTAATACTTTGAAACTTTTTTGAAAGTAAGTTCTAGGGATTCTACTTTGACCATCCATCTAAGACACTTTGAGACTGGGTCTATAGCCCCAAATACATTGTGTTATTGTTAGACAGACTCTTCCTGTGTATGCACATCTTTAGCTATACAGTGAAGAGAAGGTTATTGTTCAGTTTCAGCTATAACTGTATCTAAGCATAAATATTACACGGTTTTCAACCATGCTTTTCTACTTTGAATTCAATTTCTGCTGTCAAATCAGATATTTTTCTTTCTGTGCAGTATACCAAATGTATACAGCAAACTGGGAGAAATCAATAAAAAAACAGGCTCACAAACAACACAATAAGGCTATCTTCTAGAATGAGATACAAATAGATTTTTCTTAAAGAAAATATGTCTTGCTTCTAGAGTCTGCACAGATATCAAGCAATGAAAAACTTTCCCAAAGATAAAAAAAATGTTATGTGATGTTCCTTTAAAAGGGAAGTTCAGGTTTTCAAAAAAAGAAAAAAAAATGTATATATATAGATATATAGATATATAGATATATATCTATATATCTATATATCTATATATATAGATATATATATTCACCTAGGTGGATGCAGCATTGATCCAATGCTGCATCTGTCCCCCTCTGCCTCCACACTGAGAATGCAGATGATCACTCAGTTCTCCCATCTACTCTGAGCAGAGAGTGGTGACTGTCAGTCATTGCCTCTCTGCTTTGCCCTTCCAGTGCTTACTGGAGCTCTGGGGTGTGAAGGAGGCAGGAGCAGCTGGCTCAGTCTCCCAGTGACTCCCTGAGAGGCTGAGCCAGCCAACGGTCCAGGTTTCTGTAAAGTCTGGTTCTATCCAGGTCCTGGGCAGCTAAGTGACATCAGTCAACAGTGGACTTTAGCCCACTGTTGGCTCAAAACAGGTCACAGGAGTGCAGAACATACCATACTCTTGTGATCCATAGGAGAAGTAGGGCCAAAAAAGTTTTGACCCTACTCCTCTTTATGCTGCCCACTTTTCCAATGAAAAACAATGACGTTTCAAAGTTACCTGAACAAAACATGAATTCCCACACTGCCTTTCCCTCTTTTCAAAATCATTTCAAAACGGCTGCTAAGCTTTTTAAAACATAATAGCTCTGATTCATTTGAGCCTTGCTCACAAACAACTAAAGGCTATACATAGATTTAGGGCATTCATTATGGTCAGTCAATCATTCTCAGGGAAAAGTTGATCGTTCAGAATCTATTTTAGACAGTCATTTATGTTTTTTTTTCCCCCAATAGATGATCTACTTGAATCCCTTTCACAAACATATTGTTGGATTACATTGTTCATGTATTTTGCGCAACAACTACATCAGCCAGTAAATGGTACTTTTTATAAATTGTAGCTGCATCTATGGTTAAGCCATATGTCTTTTCTCTGTATAATAAAAAAAATCCTGTTTCCTGTCTGCATGCTCTGATCAGCGCTCTCTGCCATTGGCTCTCTGCTATTGGCTGAGAGCGCTGATCGGGAGTCGGTCGGCTGCTGGTTTTCCAGCATGCTCGTCAGACAGAAGCTGGCCAAACAGCTAGCTTCTGTTGGATAGATCGACATACACATGGGCCGAATTTCAGGCCGTTTTTTGAACTGTCAAATGTCTTCCAACATTTGGCCTGTGTGTACCCGACTTTATTGCTGTCAAAATATTCAGTTGTTATATACTGTATGTAAGCTGTAAAGGGAACTCAGAATTATTTTTTTAGAAAAAACACTTAATTTAATTTATAGGCATAAAGAAGGGAAGCTATCCTTCAAGGGTTTCTGAAACACTAACTTTTTTTTATATCTTATGGTACGTGGAGTCCTAATATTTTCAGGATAAAAAGACCACTGTTTGGGCATTTAATAAAAAGTCTTTGAAATGACTGATGTTGAATGATAATATAAGATGCAAACTAATTTCCCATTTTGCTTATTTAAGTAGAAGTGTTATCTCTCATTTACAGGTAATTGATTGAGCTTCTAATCTAATTAGTTGGAACTATAACAACACCAGTACATGGATATAAATCAAAACATCTTGTGAACTTCATGACATGACATCTTCATTAGCATATCTCGAACTTCTGCATCAGCCATTAGGCATTGATAAATGACCCCACCCAATCTTGTTGATACTCTATTGATTTTGTATGTTAATGAGTTAGGTTAGCTCTTTTCAAGTTTGTAACACCAAAAAGTTTGAAGGGCAAAGCTAAAGTTTCATGAACCCATAATGTCACTCTTACATGAAATGTCAAGTCTGTAAAGTTAAGACTGTAAATTAACACATTTTCAGGAAAGTGCTCTGCATTACACTGAGCCAGTACTGAAAAGACACAATTTATCAGTTGATCAGTTCAGATTATTCTAAGAAAATGATTAATCTATGCATTAGAAGTTCATGGTCAAGTTGAGTGTTTTTCAAAGTTATCCTAGAAGTTCATAGCCAACATAAGCTAATATCTGAAAGCTTTCTATCCCCTACTTAGATTGAGCCTTGAAGAAATTTCCCCTCTCTCTGTGGATTTGCATGTCTTTGGACTCGTCTTGCTTTATGGGTTCATACATGGAAGTTTTTGTATATATATGAAATGTCACACTTATTTATTTATTCATTTATTGCACATATTAACTTGAAATTATTTATTGCATATTGAAGTATAAGCTTTGATCACTTTATGTATTGCATTATTTTGCACTATATTTTGTAATATTGGATATAGCACTACGCTTTGTTTGGTTTGTAAATTTTATATACGTTCTATCTAAGTGTTGTGTTTGCTGCTTATTTTTTGTGTACATTTGGGCCCTAGTGGGAATTTTTTTCTTTTTTCTTCAACATAAACTATGGCATAAGGTTTGAGGGCTGCCAGGGTCAGCACTCATATTGCTGAATTGAGTAGCACCTTCCCATATGTATTAATACACAGTGGCTTAGCAATATAAATATCATTCAATTTAAACCTATTTTTAAGGACAACTTCACTTTAGAGAAGTTGTCATTTAATTCTTTCCCTCACCATCTTACCCATATATTGTACTTACCTTCAGTCCTGCTAATATTGAGAGTGTGCATTAAGAAGAATCCATAACTGCACTTCCCAGTTCATTATAAAGCTTTGCAGTTCTTTGCTAAATAAATACGCTAATTGTCAACTTTAAGCAAAATGGGGAATATTCATGCTGGTATGCTGCAGTGTGGTATGTTACCACATTCTCAGTAATGAGAGGTACTTAAGGCACTAATAAGAGTTGTGGTAAGCCAGTCTGTTCATTTTTAATTGACTTTCAGTGCGGTACAACTTAAGACAATGG